>NC_061120.1:28649808-28829552 GCF_002878395.1 Capsicum annuum | reverse complement strand
GTTTCTACTCCAGTAGGTGAGTCAATTGTTGCTAAACACATTTATAAAAAATGTCCTATCACTGTCCTCCATAAAGTCATGTTAGCAGACTTAATAGAGTTAGATATGGTTGACTTTAATTTTATTCTTGGTATGGATTGGCTCCCTTCTTGTTATGTGACCATAGATTATCGCACCTGGGTGGTGAAGTTTCAGTTTGCAGATAAGCCAGCCTTTGAGTGGTTAGGTAATTCAGTGTCTCCCAAGAGTCATTTCAAATCTTATCTTAAAGCTAGAAAGTTAATATCCAAAGGTTACATTTACCATCTAGTTTAAGTTAAAGACACAAAATCTAAGACTCCAATAATTCAGTCAGTAAGTGTAGTTAATGATTTTCCTGATATTTTTCCAGAAGATCTTCTAGGGGTAGCTCCCAATAGGGAAATAGAATTCGGTATTGACCTTCTCCCAAATACTCAACCTATTTCTATCCCTCCTTATCGTATGTCTCTCACAGAGTTTAAGGAGTTGAAGGAGTTGCTCAAAGATAGTTTAGATAAAGGTTTTACAAGGCCTAGGGTTTCTCCATAGGGCGCTCCCGTCCTATTCGTGCAAAATAAAAATGTTTCTTTGTGAATGTGCGTGGACTATCATCAGCTAAATAAGGTCACAGTCAAGAACAAATATCCTCTTCCTAGACTTGATAACTTATTTGATCAACTCTAAGGTGCAAGTTATTTCTCAGAGATAGAGCTTAGATCTAGCTATCATCAGCTTAAAGTAAGAGAATGCGATATTCCAAAGACAGCTTTCAAAACCTGGTATGGTTATTTTGATTTTCTAGTCATGTCCTTCGGGCTAACTAATACCCCAACAGCTTTCATGGACCTCATGATTTGAGTGTTCAAATAGTACGTAGGCACGTTTGTCATAGTATGCATAGATGATATCCTTGTGTACTTTCGTAGTGAGGATGACCATGTAGATCATCTTAGAATTGTCTTGCAAATTCTTAGAGATCATAAATTGTTCACCAAATTTAGCAAGTGTGAATTTTGCTTAAGATCAGTAGCCTTTGTCGGTCATTCCGTAAGAAATTAGGCTAGACCTATCTCTCCATCTGACATTAGAAGTTTATTGGGTCTAGATGGTTATTGCCGCCATTTTTTTAAAAGTTTCTCATCTATTGCATCTCCTTAGTCTAGACTAACCTAAAAGAAAGTTAAGCTCCAATGGTCAGATTTCTGCGAGAAGAGTTTTTAGGAGTTGAAGACTCGACTCACTTCAGCCCCATTCTTAGCGTTACCCGATGGTATAGATGGTTTTATTGTTTATTTTTATTCCTCTAGAGTTGGTTTGGGTTGTGTTCTACTGTAGAGAGTTAAGGTCATAGCCTATGCCTATAAACAGTTGAAGCCTCATGGAAAGAGTTACATAACCCATGATCTTGAGTTAGCTGCTATAGTATTTGCCCTGAAAATCTAGAGACATTATCTATATGGTGTGCATGTTGATATGTTCATAGACTATAAAAGCTTGAAATATGTGTTTACTTAGAGGGAGTTGAATCTCTGGTAGAGAAGGTGGTTAGAATTTTTGAAAGATTATGTTTATAAGTGTGTTGTATCATCGTGGAAAGGCCAATATAGTGGTAGATGCCCTTAGTAGATTGTTTATGGGTAGTGCTAATCATATGGAGAATGATAAGAAAGAGTTATCTCGAGAAGTGCATCGTTTGGCTAGATTGGGTATTAGGTTGGTGGATTCAGCTGAAGGGAATGTTTTGGTTCAGAGTATTTCCAAATCCTCCCTAGTTTCGAAAGTGATAGAGAAGCAAGACATAGATTCTAGTTTGGACAAACTGAAGGAGTCAGTTAAATAACAAAAGGTAAAGGTTTTCTCCCAAGGGGGAGATGGCGTGTTGAGGAACCAAAGTAGATTGTGTGTTCCATGTGTTGATGATTTGAGGCAGTGGATTATGGCAAAAGCACATGGTTCATGTTATTTTATTCATCCAGGAGTCACCAAGATGTACCATGATCTGCGAGAAATCTATTGGTGGAGTGGTATAAAGAAAGATATAGTAGAGTTTGTAGCAAGGTATGCAAATTATCAACAGGTTAAGGTAGAGAACCAAAGACCTGGTGGTATATTGCAAGAGTTTGGTATCCCCAATTGGAAGTAGGAAGAGGTAAATATGGTTTTTGTGATTGGTTTATTCTATTTGCGACGTCGGCTTGATTCGATATAGGTTATTATAGACAGATTGACTAAGTTAACAGATTTCTTACCAGTTCATACATTCTATATAGCTGAGGATTATGCTTAGTTGTATATCCGAGAGTTAGTCAGACTGCATGGAGTTCCCTTGTCTATCATTTCAGATAGAGGTACTCAGTTCACTTCCCAGTTTTGAAGAGCTTTTTTCAGAAAGGTCTTGGTACACAAGTTCATCTTTGTTCAGCTTTCAACCCTTAGAAAGATGATCAAGCAAAGAGGATCATCCAAACTCTAGAAGATATGTTGAGAGCATGTTCTTTTTATTTTAAAGGTAGTTGGTATGAGCATTTTCCATTGATTGAGTTCGCTTATAATAACAGTTATCATTCTAGCATTCATATGGCCCCATTTGAGGACTCTATGAAAGGAGATATAGATCACCCATAGGTTGGTTTGAAGTGGGTAAGGCTGCATTGCTAAGACCCGATGCAGTGTTTGAAGCTATGGAGAAACTTAAGTTGATTAGAGAAAGATTGAAAACAGCCCAAAGTCGTCAGAAATCATATGCAGACGTGAGAAGAAGGGACCTCGAGTTTGAGGTTGGTGATTTAGTATATTTGAAAATTTCACCTATGAAATGGGTGAAGAGATTTGGAAAAAATGGGAAGCTTAGTCCCTAGTATGTTCGCCCTTATAGAATTCTGAGTCGTGTTGGGAGAGTAGCTTATGAGATTGATTTTCCCGCAGACTTGTCAGTCGTTCATCATGTATTCGACGTCTCTATGCTTAAGTAGTGCATCGGTGACTCCACTGTTGTAGTTCCTTTAGAAAGCTCAGATATTCAGAACATCCTTTCTTACGAAGAGATTCTAGTTGAGATTCTAAATCATCAGATCCATAGACTAAGGAACATAAAAGTTCCCTTGGTCAAAGTTCTTTCGCAAAATCAGTAGTTGAGGGTGATACTTGGTAAATAGAAGTAGATATGCGAGCCAAGTACCCTCCCTTCTTCTCTGCGAACTCAGATTTAGCCAAAGGTAATACTCTACCTTAATTCAATTCTTTTCTAATCACAGATTAAGTTATATAGTTGTCCTTGTGTAAGTTCATACACTCACAGAACTACTCAGAAGATCAGAATGATTTAGATTCAGATTTGTAAATTTATTTTAGTTCTACATGCAATCATATATCCTTAGATTTCCTTAGTATTACTAGTGTAATCAGCAATATTCGAGGATGAATATTTCTAAGGGAGAGATATTGTAACACCCCATACTTTTCCTACCTAAAATTCATCCCTTGAAGGTTAAAGAATAGCTTCTAAGATAGATAATATATTTTTTCGTATAAAATTTTCTAGATTTAGACCTCCCATTGTGTAGAAAATTGAGTTAGCTTTCCAATGGTATAAAAATTTCCCAAATTCGATAACCGAGTGAGAAATTGTGGATATTTTAAGTTCCAATCATAAAACACAGTCATTTCATCCACTAGCATGTCGCGGAGACAGTTTAAATGATATTCGTCAAATTCCAGTGAGGCTTCATATCATAGATAAGCCCATTATCCCAATTGTCCCATTCCAATGGCCCTCCACGATGTTGGCGCATCGCGCTGAATTCCAAAATGGCATTTCAAAGGGGTACCACGATGGTGGCGCATCGCGGCATCTGCCCAGTTCCCAGTTGTCAATTTCTAGTGAGCCACTGCGATAGTAACGCATTGCGGTGGCCACCCAATTTGGATTAATGTGCATTTTTCAGTCCGTTTAATTATTTAAAATAGGTATTTTGGTAACTTACCCAGCCCCAATCCTTCTTAAACAAAGAATTTATCATACTCAAGGCACTCTAATTCATCACTTTGCTCTCAAAATATAACCTTAGATCATCAAAGCTCCTTCTTCAAGAAACCCAAATTCCTCCATTATTTCTCCAAGAAAATTTAAGATTAAGGATTCCTAATATAAGAACTCCAAGAATTCATCTTTAAAAGCACAATAGGAATCCAAGATTAAAGTTTTTCATCAAAGATCATCAATTAAGGTATGTGGGGTTATGAACAAGGATACTTTTTTCATCCTTATACCCAAAACTTGTTTTTAATTATTAAAGTTATTTGATTTTATGTGATTTCCCATGAACTTGAAGTTAGGTTTTATACCCAATATTGCTATTCTTAAGATTATGAGATTTCCATTGATTTAAATTTGAATTACATGATTTTGTTTATATTTTCATACATATTGTAGAAATTTCTAGATTTTATGATGAATTATAAATGTTTACACTATCAAGCATTAATTTTAATATGTTTTAACATGAGTTTAATGTTTGGATCACTAATCCCTAATGAGTACTGCTATTTCAAGATTGATTGTCCCATGAGCACTTTATGACTCGATTCTTTTCAGATTATTGATAAAGATTTGACCTTTTGATCTCAAAATATATATGAAAATCCACATTACAGAATTTAGATTATAGATTTAGCTTTACAGATATATAGTTGATTTTCATCATAAACCATTAAACTATTTTAAAAGTGAATTTTCATCAGAATGAGCATACAGATTTAATGGGAGTAGTATTTAGCACCGAAATAGGTAAGTTATTATGGTTTCATACCCCAGAACTATGTGCCAATATAGGATTTAGATTGTTCCCACTTCCACATGGATGATATATATATATATATATATATATATATATATGATCACTCAGATAGCTTAAACTCCCTAGCAAGAGTTTGACATCTCTCCCGAATATGAGGATTCCTCCTTAGGGGGACAAGAACATTGGATTCCATGAATTCTCACATGGTTTATGTCAGTTGCAAGAACCATCCTTCAGATAAAATATAAATTATTACCTTAAAGCCATTAGATAAAGCATTTTCGATTCAGAAAAATATTTCAGATTTCTAAACCCTTTAAGATAAATTATTTCTATACATACTTATAGATTTCACTTAGCCTATATGATTTGAGAGTAAGAATAAAATATAGATTTTAAAACTAAGGGTAATGGCTCACAATATTTATAATATATGCTTTATTATTCATGATTTATGATATTCAGTTTTCAGACTACTATAGCCTACGTGAGTCATTTACCTTTAGCATGCACGATTTTACAAATTGTGATGATATTATTTACTGATTGCATTTACTCTCATATACTCAGTACATCCTTAAAGTGTTGATCCACTTATACATCTATGTGCTACATTATCTCATAATGTAGGTTCAAGTGCTCAGTCTTAATAGTGTGAGTGATTTTTGAGTATCTCATCTACATCCCTATAGTTGGTGAGTCCTCATAGTTTGGGGACTTATCTATTCATATTTTAAGTTATAAGTAGAAGCTTTATTATTTATTTCAAAAAGTTTGAGTCAAATGGGGTCTGTCCTAGTGACTCTCTAGATTCAGTTAGTAGAGGCTTGTTGGAATACTATATTCAGTTTTAGATTTCAGTTACAGTATTCACATTTTCATTATTTGTTTATTCAGATAGTTTAATGCATTTATTATGATTTTTCATTTATAGTTTCCCTATTTTGAGATTCAGATTTAGAAAAGGCAGCCAGGGTTAGCTCAGGACTACTTGTAGTTTGAAAAACTATGTGGTGTCCTTTGAATCATATTTTGGGTCATTACAAAAAGTGTCTCCTATGAAGAGAGTAATGTGGTTTTGGAAAAATGGGAAGGTCAGTCCTCGGTATGTTTGTCCTTATATGGTTTTGAGGAGGGTTTGTAATGTGGCATATGAATTTGAGTTTCCTTCTATCTTGAGCTTCATTCATTCTGTATTTCATGTTCTATGTTGAGAAGTGTTTAGGTGATCCTTCATCAATTTTCCATTTGGAACTTGGATTCTAAATCTTATACAGATATACCAGTTGAGATCTTGGATAGTCAGGTTCATCAATTGAAGACCAAGGATGAGGCCTTGCTTAAGGTTCTATGGGGAATGGCAAAGTGGAAGAGGCTCCTTAGGAAGCAGAAGAGGAAATAAAATCCAAGTATCCGCATTTGTTTTCTGTTCCGGATATTCATGCGGAAATTATGTGTTCTTGATCACATCCTTGTTTTCTATCTTGGTCAAAGGAAGGTTGATTTCTTTGCATCTTTGTTTTCTAACTTAGTTAAATGTTGGAATGGGTATATTCGGGTGTAATTCGTGGTTGTACTGCCTTGTCCATCATTTGGAGATGCATGATCCTAGTGGGGGAAACTAAAATACCCTAGGTTTTGACCCTTTAAAAAATTTCTCAGTTTTTGGATTCTAGACATCATACAACTTGGGGTACTAGTCATATGATGAGGTATGATTTTGATTTTTTTGGTCATATGGTAACCAGTATGGGTTGGTTGGTGTCTATCCAAGGTACAATTGGATCATACTAGTTATACCTTTGGGTACCAAAGGTATTTTATTAATCACCTGTTTCCCTAAGTTAAGCCTTGGTGATTCTATTTTTCCTTAGGTATAGCTTCAAGGTACTAATTGTATGGTTGGGTATATTTTGGCTTAGGTGGTCGTATTATGGACTGTGTTTGGGATCCAAGGGATTCCTCGGGTATAAGTGGTGGGTACCACTCGTATGGTAAGGTGCAATTGGTATTGGTGTAGTAATACCATTATGCGGGAATTTTATGTAGTTAAAGTTGGGGGTAATCTGGAAATTTACCCTCTTAACCTCTTAAGGCCCCATGACATAACACTCTTGGGAGATCATTTAAACTATTTACAATCACTCAAATTCTCTTAAAACACTCTTAAATTATCTTAAGGATCTTAGGTCAAGGAAGGCTAGGGTTTTATTAATAGGATCAATTTGTGGCTTAAAAGGGTGATTTCTCTCTACCATCTTCATAATCTAAGAAATGTTATCCTCCCTCATTGTTAGTTCCAATTAAAGGTATTTTTTATGAATTATTTTCATGACATAAACGTTGTATGGTTTTAAGTTTTCAATTATATGCTGGGGTTTTGGTTACAATGGTTGGTTATGGTTTTCCCATGTCTTTTGTTTATCGTTTTCATGTTATTATGGTGGTTTGAACATTTGGTTGCATAGGAATGGTTAATTGGTACTTTGTTTTTGGCTTTGGAAACACTATGCCCCCAACTTGTTTGATACAATGCCTATATAAGAATGTTTTTAGTTAAATTATTGTACTTTCATTGAACTATTGCATGGTATAACTTGGTAATGGAACCTTAAATGGTATAAATGGTTTGAAATGTTTAAATGGTAATGTCTTGGTCTTTATGGTTGGTCTAATTGAAATCCTTATGTGGTACAAAGGAATCCCCCAAACAAACTTAATAATGGAACAATTGTGGGGTATATGGGATTCCTACTATAGGATTTAATAATTTAATCTATGGGTCCATGAGGCCACTTTACTTAAGAAGGATGGCTAAGGATATTACTTACAATCTATAATCGGTATGATGATATGACTACTTATAGCCTTGGCTAATAATAAATGGAATTGGTGGTTTGGCTGTAGGGTAATGGTTTTAATTGGAAAATAATGGTGGGGTGCGATAGCTAACCATGAAGGTATGAGTCCAATGGAAGTACACTGGAAACTCATGTTTGCCGACATAAGGATTGGTCATGGAGACCATATATGATACTTACAAGGTACAAGGGAATCTCCTAAGTACACTTGTTTATATATATCATGGAGAGTGATGGGTATTCGAGAATCCCCTACTCCTATGGTATCTTTGGTTCGTGCGTCTACATGTATCGGGGCCCATTCAGAGGGTTACACTAGACATATATAGCCAATGGGTGGTTATATGATGGTTAAGCTACACATATCTAGATTAATGGTTTTAAAGGCATGCTAAACCTGGTTCCATTTACCAGCATAGATTATATATATGTATGGTTGTATATGCATATTATTGTTTACTTTGTTTTAAAGTTTGGCATTATTTTATCCTTATCCTAAGTACATTCTTGCGTTCACTCGCTAACCCATCTTTGGGGAGCTATATCCCCACGCGATAAAGAAATCAGCCATTCTACTTCTCCTGCTTAGTGATCAGATTAAGGATCAACTCGGTTGGATTGAAGTGGTGAGCTTTTAAATATATAGGGACGCTCCATTTCATGTCATGGATGTTTATACATACTCTGGTCATTATATAGACTATTGTTTTGGCTATGGTTGGGGGTATGTCTCGATCGGATATTGTTTTACTATAGGTTAGAGGCTTTGTGGGACTACTATGGGTTGGTATGGGAGGTGTCGGTAGTTGTATCAGCCTTGGCATTGGTTTTGGTATTATGGTTAATACCTTTTGACTATATTTATGATTGTTCCTTCCTATTATTTTATAGACTCGTACTTGGTTATTGTTTTTTTTGGTATGGTTATTGGTTGGGTATTGGATGGTTGGAC
The DNA here is from genome assembly GCF_002878395.1 of Capsicum annuum. Classification (NCBI taxonomy): domain Eukaryota; kingdom Viridiplantae; phylum Streptophyta; class Magnoliopsida; order Solanales; family Solanaceae; genus Capsicum; species Capsicum annuum. The sequence goes on along the minus strand of NC_061120.1, from coordinate 28,820,922 downwards.
TTGGTTAGGTTAGTCACGGTCAAAGACCTATCCCAAAGTCTTGAGTGATACGAAAAGCTATCTTGTTATATGTTTGTAATTCATCCAACTTAGCAAAAGAGTTCTGAGGTTGGGTTGGTAATAGGGCAGACCCTGGTCTGGGTTAGACTTAGGATGACCATTATGACAACGCCTCAATTCGGGTCGTGTCAATACAGTTGCCTGACACCCCTCGCTAATATGAGAAATAACTTCTTCCCAAAGGTCAATGTCTTATCAAATTGTACTGAGTCCCATCGAAACATATGTGAATCATTAGAGATGTAGCATTACAACATAGAAACATACAAAAATAGATGAATAGCAGAAAAATTTTTGGTAAAGGAAAACTCAAAAGCCACCTCTTAAACTATGAAAAATATTTCAAAAGGCTCAGTATATCCGGCTCCTTCCTTGCCAACCTCATCATGCCATTCATGGGCTATCCTGAATCATCTAAAATCTATCCAAAGACTCTTGCAGTAAGTCAATACCATGAGGCCTAACCTTAGAGGTCTCGAACTGCCCTATCAAAGAATGACAACACTTACAATATAGTGTCTCAAATAGTGCCATCTCAATACTCGAATGGTATCATTATTATTGGCGATCTCCGTCAATTCTATGTGTTGCTCCCACTGGCCTCAAAAGTCCAAAACACAAGCTTTGAGCATATCCTCAAGAATTTGAATAGTCCACTTCGACTGTCCTTTAGTATAAGGGTGAAAAGTTATGTCGAGGTCAACCTAATTACCCAACTCCTCCTGTAAAGTCCTCCAAAATATAGATGTATATACCAAGACCGTATCTAAAATAATAGACATGGGTACTCCCTATAGGTGAACTATCTCACAAACATAGATACGAGCAAATATCTCGACATTATAGGACATCTAAATAGGAAGAAAATATGTCGATTAGGTCAATCTATCTACAATGTCCGAAATTCCATCAGAACCATGAGAGGTATGGGACTTGTTCTCAACAATTATCTAATTCTAATCTTACTACAAAGATTAAATAAATGTTTAAAAGTAACTATAATATTTGGGAATTGAAAACTATACGAACATAAAATGTGGTAATATAAAGTACTTGAACAGTAATGGGGAGAATTCCATGGTTGAGGCGCTACGAACAATCCTACTTAGCTATGAAATCTCTTTGGTTTATTTAATTATCTAGGTTATTGACTCACGAGGCTGATAACATGATTATTGTCTTGCGAGCCTCTAATCATCTATCAAACTTAACCTTATAACTACATAACTGAGCGGGGATGCATGAACTAAGTTAAACACATTTTTATTTCTTCCCGTACATAAACCAAATAGGGAAAATTAGGTATATTCCTATCCTCAAAACAAATCCAAACTTTAATTCCTCGAGATTAAAATCCTATTCCATACATCCCACGTTCTAATCTATCATTCCTCCTTCCGAGCTCACAATAGTCATATATGTTATTCTAAGGGTTGAGAATCCATTGAATAGTAAATACATGGATATATGAACAACTCATAATGATAAATAACATAAACCAACTTTATTACAACGCTAAAGACTCATGTTCTTATCCACAACCCCAGATGAGGGTTTTAGACACTTATGGAATAACAAAGAATCACAATAATGGAATCCATGTATATAAACCAAAAGTAAGCTATAGGAAAGATTAAGAAACTAATTGAAGCCTCTTCAAGTGTATTTCAAGCCCCACAAGTCATCCAAGGTGTTTACAAATCAAAAGTCTTCCAAGTTGTGTATAATTTGATACGAGTTTCCTATTTATAATGTGAGCAAAGTGCCTATTTTTGACACACCAGCGTGCCACACTAAGTGATTGGCGAGATAAGGGAATGGCGAACCTTTATCACAGAGGCTTAATGTAATTTGCATTTTTGGTTTGTGTCTAAAATAGGAGATCCAAGGGCATGGCACTCTCTTGTGCTCAAATTTTCCAAATTTCATCCCTGCTAGCTCATTCCATTTGGCTTTGAGTTTCTTAGTTTGTGGAAGTTTTTACTCTTCAAATTTAGCTTGTATATACCATCATTTAGTTTAAAATCTCACAAAGCTTCCTGTATCATTAGACACCCCGAATTAGTGCTTACACACATAATAGAATTTAATAAGATAAACTAGAACACACATAGCTCAAGCAAAGAACACTAATTCCCATGTTATAACTCTAAGTGTACATTTTGGTTCCGATATACTTTTGAACACGCCTAAAAAATTAATAACATGTACTTTATCACTTATGAGCTCAATTGTATGAATATTAATTCTTTATACCCACGAGAAATCCTCAAATGAGGCTAATTAAGGCTAGATAAAAAAAACTCTAATGCATAAATCCACCTAAAATCATCACCCCACACTTAAGACCTTATCTGTCCTCGAACAACTCTTTACATTCAGCATCAAATAAGGAAGACATCAATATACTGCTATAAGCAACACACTCAGGCTAGCACTACAATGACTATACAAACTAGAAAGTTCCATACTAAATATATCACATACATTGAGAAGATCATCAACACTACCTCAAAACATCTTAACCTCAATGTAAGAATCAAATTACACTCATTCTCATAAAGAATTCATATACCATATAAGATGAACCATAGGCTTTCCCTTAGTGTAGTACTCTACTAATATCATAATGTTAAGGCTTACGATCAAATAGAACTTTAAGGGTTGTAATATAGGCTAAGGGATAGGTAGGAACTACTCTAGCTAGTAATAGTGACTATCTTTCCTAAGTGCTTTAATACATCACATATAACATTGAACACTTCTCTAAATAACCAAACTTTTACCAATATCTCTTTTATTTTGCCCTATCTCATTAAGCTAGTTTGCATATAAAAAGTATGGAGTTACTTCATCACACATGATTCAAGTTTGCATGATTTTATTTCTTTTCATGATATCATTCCCAACTAAAACACATCAACTTTTTAACACCACTAGCTACTCTTTTGGGGGATTCAATTTCACCCCTTTCCTTCTTAAATTTTAAGCTCTTTAACCTTATAAATTTTTCAACTAAAATACTTAGGAGCTTTGGATTAAATTTAGGTAAATCAAAGAAATAGAATAGGATATATATGAGACTACCAAATAATAGGCTAAGGGCTCAATGGGTTGACTAGGATTATGCACAAGGGTTGATAAAAGAGGGTATGAAACATGGCAGTTTAAAAAATGCCTATATCATCTCCTAAACCCAATAATCTTTATTTTTCTTTATATACACACCATGAAAGTTCTATACATTAAAATGCAATAAGGATTACAACAACAGAGCTCACTCACACATTTAACATGCTCAAATAAAGTAGTATCATTATAGACTCTCACCAAGTAATAACACCAATATAGAATTAATCCAGCATGGCATATGAGTCATAAAAATGATCCTTGGTGCATCAAAAGTAGTCATTTAATACAATTAACATTCTTTTACATTCACAACCACTTGCATCATATAACCAAACGCAACAACTAGAAAGATTATCTCAATTATTTAAAATACAAAAAATTTAAAATTTACTCCTAAAAGTTAAAAAGAGATACTAGGTTCCAAGGGCATCCCTCAAAATAGAACCAAAAAGAAAAACAAGGGGTGGGTGAAGTGTGTTATATGCCATAGTTTCATGGAACCTTTGATGCTTAAAACCAAAAAGAATGCAATTACTTAGGTATGTTTTATTAAATATGATGTGTTTGTGTGTTTATTTTACAGGAAACTAGGTTTTGGAGCTTGGATGAAGAAAAAGAGTTGAAGTTTGCTAAAATACACCACTTGTGAATCTACCTAAATGGCGAAGGTACTACCTACGACCATCATGAGTGGATTTTTGGGTTTTAAAGATTGCAGGATCAAAGAACCTGAAAGCTAATTTTTTTCCCTAACACTGACAAACAGCCACCTATGGCCCCTAAGTAGTACTTATAGTGTTGTAAGTGCCAACACAAGTATCAGAAATTGTAGGTTCAGAGAAGCGGAAGATTGAAGAATTTTTATGATACCTATAATGGGGTTACCTATTAGACATAAGTACCACTTACTCCCTATAGGTGCCTTTGTAAGTGGTGTCTTAAATATTAAGGAATTTAAGTCACTTACGGCAACCACCCATGGGGCGTAAGTACCTCTTATGACCCGTAAGTGGGTCGATAAGTGACCACTAACCCTGTTTTTCAAGTTAGTTTTGAATTGGATTTTTAGGGTTTTTATGTAAACACCCTTTTGATATTTTTGTACTAGATTACACACGCTTTACATTTACAAACATATATTGATTTCAATATTCTATTTTTGGTTTTGGAATACTTTGTTCTTGATTACTTAGTTTATTATTAGTTTGAGAATTTGGGTTTTGTTCTTTAATAGTTGTGAGATTCATATTATGCTTTCCTTATTGAATTACATGGATCTTCTTGTAACTATAAAGCTAAACCACTTAACTTGGGTTTTGGGAATCCTATCTGAATAACAAAAGTGCGGGAAGTGTACGGTTCTACTAAATCAGTGTGTATGTGTAACTCTCTGAATCTGGTACCCGGAACACTACACGGTGCTTATGACCCCGAAGGACCACAAGCTAACCCGTGACTGATATCTGTAACTAAGCATTAAAAAAATATACTGTAATTATGTGAAAGATAAGCTGAAAGGCCATATGATTCATAACTAAACTAATACTGAATATAAAATAATATTTGTAATGGGGTATAAAAATACCCAAAATTGAAAAAAAAATGTCTAAAACATGTTGTAGTCTTAAAGCCTCTAAACTGTGTGAAAATTATAGAGTTGATGGGAGTATCCCCAACAAACTCCGAACTAATAAAATAATAAAGTAATAACATAATCATGTTAGCCTCGAATAATAAGGACTCACTGTAAGTATGGCTGCTGAATGTCTGATCTATTAAGGATGCTTGGGAGCTCTTGCTTCTAAACCTATAGTATAAAACACCATAGTGCAAATGCTTCAGTACGTTAAATATACTGGTATGCAATTAAGGTAGGCTGAATACAATGGTGCATATTCATGAACAATACTAACTGACTGAATAACAGGAACGTGAGAATACATGCATGAATACGTAACGATAACTGAGATTATGATAACACTGACTTATGAATTCTGATAACATAGATTTATTGATATCTGTGTACTAATACTAGGATATTGAGTAATTGAGTCTATACAGTACTGAGGAACTCATGTTATATCATTAATAAAGGCAAGGCTATTTCTGAAAGTTCTGATTATGAAGAACTGGTCTGATTGACTATACCTGATAGTACTAAAATCTGAATACTGGTAACATGGATTTTGTATAATTAATATACCATTAACTAAGTTCGTTATAACATGATTACTTAGTCTGAGTACTGATAACATGAGATACTGATAACATTATAACTAAAATAACTAATACTGAGCGACTATATCTGACAATCTAGGTTCTGATGGAACTAGCTGAGTTTCGTATTATTCTGAGTTGACTGTATCTGACAGTACTAAAATATAAAGATCTATCTGAGTTCTATTACTAAGAATAAATGACTATATATAACTGTCCTAATTCTGTAATTGAAACTGTGGGAAGTAGTAATCTAATCGACATGCCCCTATTACACCATTATGGCTGAGTTGTGGTCCAATCTATAACCCCAATTGAAAGGGTGTCAATACTGCACCACTGGTAATGATAATCTGTAAGTAACCCTCATATAATAGGTAACTCTAGTGAGAACGGAGGGAACCCTCATATAACAGGTTAAGCCACCTCATCTACCCTCATATAGCAGGCTATGGTGTCTCAACCTACGCTGGCTATGTAGTTTTGGAATGCAAGGATTTCTTCTAAGAGTCACACCCTCTAATAACAGGTCAGTTCCTATCCTTGGGCTCACTCGGTGATAACTCCAACTCCCATCTGAATAGACACTGAACATGGTTAACTGAACAGAATTGGACTGAGTTCATGGAGTTTCATTGACTAACGAAATACTACTGAAATTTGATAATAGACTGAGATTATTGAGATTACTTGAGATTCCTGAGATTATTAAGATCACTAAGTAAGACTAGAATGATACTGTGTTTACTTTGTTTTCCTCAGTCATGTGACTGAATGAATTCTAGTGATCAAGGCTTGACTGAGAGTATCATGAAAACATGACACAGGCTCTAGGTACACAGCTAAATTGTTAGGTATAAGTACCCCCAGGACTCGATAGCATGAATCTGATAGAACATGATACTTCTTGAGCACATACCAATATCAACAATTCATAATACTTTAATTTGGGGATTTCATGAAGCACATGGTTATCATAGTCTTGTACATAATGGAATTGCATATAAATATGTCATACTTTAATAAACCTATTCGCATGGACAATCCCTCAACCATTCATAATGCACCCAATATCATGGAAGTCATTCTTGGTCATAGGGTAAAGCATGCATTTATCGCTTGGGTTACAATTAAGATATATTGCGTAATTTCTATTCTCTTAGGCATTTTATCAAACACCTAGGATGCATGACTTAGGGCATAGGCATGACCATCAAATTAATACAACAAAACTCTGTATTTTAACTCAATTCCACATGTTTCAAACCACATACTATCATAGGTTCATGAACAACACATCGAGATTCCAACTTGGTAATCATACAACCATAATCACATGAACATAATCAACCCACAACAAAATAATTACAATACAAAATTTAAAACTTGATTCTTGGGCTTCATGGATGAAAAGAATCCATGAATGAACACTATGCATACTTTAGTTCTTGATTTTTTGAAGATTGACGGAGAGATTCTAGAATTTGAGTATAGAATTTGAATCACCAATTGAAAATCCTAGCTTTTTCTTGAGAGAAACTTGAGAGAAACACTATGGTTTTTGTGAAAATGGCAGAATCACGTGTTAGTGGATTTAAATAGGGGTGGGAAATTGACTCTTTTAACACTTTGATGTGTATTTTAATTTCTGTGAAAATTTCCCAATTTGGCAGGCCGGTGCAATACAGTGCTATCATGCCGTGTCTCTAGAAAATGACAACTAAAAATTTCATGGTGGCGCGACGTGGTGAAATCGCATTGGAAAACTAAATGGGACCAGGATATTTACCACAAAGCGGTGGTATAGCACCGAGATACTGGAGAAAGGATAATTCTAAATTTAAGCCCTGGTATGACACGCTATAATCGTAGAGGCTCACTAGATTTTGACGATTGCCATTTTGGCCTGCTCCGCAACGCGTTGATGGCTCAGGTGGCACACTACCTTACTAAAAACGCTTCAACTCTTCAACTAGGTGTCAGATTTGGGTGAATTTGGTATTGATGGAAAGTTTTTTCAATTTCCCACATGATAAAAAGTGAAAATCTTGAAAATACCACATGTATAAAAGTGGATTCATCTTTAAAACAATTCTTTGACATCTTTGGGGTGAATTTAAGCTAGGTAAAAGTACAGGATATTATAATATCTCCCCCTTGGGAACATTCATCCTCGAATGAGGCTGATTGAGATGGGATAAATGATAAGTTGAAGTACATACTGAACATAAGCAACTGAAACATGACTACTTACTTACAATTCTGAGATTCATACTGAGCATGCATATCTGATGCATGATTTTATGACTGAACTGACTCATGAATACATGACCGAGATTTTTGATAACTAAGTTTCTCACCAGGAGAATGCATGTCTGATGCATGAACACATGACTGATCTGATGCATGAACACGTGACTGAATAGGCAATGGTATTTGATACCAAGTTTATGATGGGAATCTGAGCAAAAAAAAAGTTTATAACTAAAATTTGAACATGAAACTGAATAAGCTTAAGGAAAGCTATAATCTTAGGCTTAGTCTGGATTAGCGAAGAAGAGGTGAGGGCACTTGGATCGCATATATGCTTCTGTTTCCCAAGTAGCTCCCTCAATGGACTAATTCGGCCAAAGAACTTTGACTAGAGGGAGCTCTTTGTTCCTCAGTCTACGATTTTGATAGTCAACGATTTTGACTGGAATCTCATCATAAGAGAGGTTGTTCTGAATGTCTATGTTCTCAACAAGGACTACGACTATTGGGTCACCTATGCATTTCTTAAGGAAGGAGACATGAAAGACCGGATGCACTAAAGCTAGATCTGAAGGCGACTAGAGATCATAAGCTACTTTGTAAAAGAGACTGAGAATTTTGAAGGGGCCAACATATCGGGGACTGAGCTTTCCCTTCTTGCCAAACCTCTTCAATCCCTTCATGGGATCTATTTTCAAACATAAGAAATTTTTTGTCCTCTTCTCCAGATTTTTTCTGAACATGCATGAATGGGAATATGAGAACATGGTTGAGTCTATAATATGTGACATGAAATGGGTCTCGTGAATTGAACTGAGCCATTAAGTACATGCCTTAGGATGATATTGGATTTAGAGGGTCAACCTATAGTACCCACAACTCCAAACGAGATTATTTACATAAGAAGAAATTGTTGGGTATGTGGCAAGAGAGCTCGGGGTTTATAGAGCATCTCCCACTTAGGAAATTATGTCCCTATAAAAAATACTAACTTGATTGAGATACTGAGAAAAACTGGGATGATGCATAGGGCACCTACAAACTGAATCGTGACTGAATATGTGGGATCTGAAACTAAGACATAATACATGAACTGAGTTGATCTCACAACTATTAGGACTTTCTATCTTAGAATAGTTACATTCCTGAGATTTCTAATAGTAAGCCTAGGCGGAAAGATGGGAAACTACACCACACGAACTTGTTGCATGATTGCTAAATTGGATTACTGGTTGCTCGATCTAACTCATACTAAAAACTTATACTTAACTAAAGTACTTCTTCTTTACCTAAGACTACTGAAAATATTTGCATGAGCGCTGAGCACGAATGCCTAAACTTACTAACTTATCTTATTAACTGAATGATTGGTAACTGAATACTGGTCAGTAAGACGGAACTATACTTAGTCTTACATAACTAGACAGCAATTGCAAATCATTATGCATAAGTGATAAGGACTGACTGAGTGACATGAGATACTAAGCATGAATTGAGGGTAACTGTATTATTTGAGAACGCAACACCAAGAGTACAATATGCTTCTAGAATAGTATGGTAAACTGAGGTACTAAAAGGCTGATAATTGAGTAGCTGATAACTATATGCTATAGTCGAGTAAACCCAAAACTTAACTGAGTTACCAACCTGATTACTGCACTTCGAATGGGACTAAAAATTTAGATAATACGGTAATTGAGATTTTAACCATAACTAAGACTGTAGGTGGGACTAAATACTAGTTTTGTATAACTAAGGTTTAGACTAGTACTGAAGTACTTAATTCTGAGATTGAACACTAATCACTGAGTACTGAGTACTGAGTACCAAAACTGTAACTGAGATGGAAACTAAATTTTGATAGTTATACGATGGGGGCTGACATAAATCAAAGATCTGAGTGCACACTCACACTCTGTACTTTCCCAACTTCTAAATACAACCTCTTACTAGCCATTTACTTACACACTAACATGACATTCAAGCCTATCTTAAAAACTACACCCTTGTGTAAAACAAACATGTAGCAATCTTCTCTTAACATGTAATATTTACTCTCTCCCTTTTAAGCAACTGCCCATCACTACACTATTTTCACAAAGAGAGCTCACTGAAGGGTTAAATCAGGAGGACCTGAAGCATGAATAGACACTAACTAAACTTGACATTTCACTTAATCCTGAGAAATAGAATATAAGAATCATGGATTCACCATGAGGTCTAAAATGAGGATATGCATAACATAGTCTTAATTATCTAATCAGTAGAGGCATAGCAGGTGTCATGGAAGCTGAGTATACTGTAGAGCATGATATGTGTACTTGACTCATGAGCTGCATGACTAGAGATTTAGAGTTTTATGTATTCCTGGGACATGATATATATTACTGAGGGGAATAGAACTAAACAACTTATGCTGGGAAATGGAATTATACAGGATTCTATGAAAAGCGTGTGAATATAAGTTGGGTTCATGGAATTGATATATGAAGCATGCAAAGGCATTATGCTGAGTGGAGTATGAAACTTTACACTGAGATAAAGATAGGTCGGGAATCATCTTCCCTTACTACTTTTCGATTTGTAATAGCAATACTACTAAAATTTGAGAGCCTGAACTGGTCACTTGATCTATCATCTCCCCCTTAGCTTTAAGACATCATCATATGTCTATGAATACTTTACTAAACTCTGAACTAAACTACAATCATCACCACATACTTACACTCTGTACAACAGATGCTTGCCTTACTAAACATATCATTAGCTTTTGTTTTTGTTTCTTCATATACTACTAATATTGCATCTCCTAATTTACATCCACACCGTTATACTTAATTTTATATCAATACTCTTAAATTCTTGCTTACATTGTTTAAGCCTACTGGTCTACCTTGGTACAACTATCCCCATGAATATATAATCTGATTAATTTGGATAATGTTATCCCAACTCTACTACTACTAAACTCCTGGATTCATGTTTCTAACTCTAGTTCATATACTACCATAGGATTCTGAGAAGGGATCTGATAGCATATCTAATTTTGGGTTCGCGAATGAGTTCTCATGATCATGAATAAGATCTATGCTACTTTGGAAAATAACATAATTAGTAGGATACTTCTGAGCCTGTGGATAATCCCATAACTATCTACGAGGACTGTCTGAGAAAGCCCTACCCCTAGGACCTTGAGCTTCACTATTTTTGTTACCTTGAAAGTAAGGTAGAGTTGACATTAGTGAAGCCTGATGAGAACCAACATGAATTTCTTAGAGAACCTTTCTATAGCATGATCTAAAAAAATGAAAGCAGGGAAATAGTTCACAAAACATCTCATAGCCTCCTGCACAAAAGTGTGGTGCACAACACACCCATGCACAAGACTCTACTAGATGCAACTTTTCAGACTTTCTAGGATACTGTTGAACCTATATCAGATACAAAGTTTGTAACGCCCCGAATCTGGTACCCGTAACACTATACGGTGCTCATGACCCCGAAGGACCACAAGGTAACCCATGACTGATATTTGTAATTGAGCACTAAATAATATACTGAAATTATGCAGAAGATAAGTTGTAAGGACATAAGGTTTAAAACTGAAATAATACTGAATATAAAATAATGACTGTAATGGGGTATAACAATACCCAAAACTGAAAAAAAACTATGTGAAACATGCTGTAGTCTGAAATCCTCTAAACTATTAAAAAACTATAGAGTTGATGGGATATATCTCCAACTAACTTCGAACTATGAAAATAATAAAGTAATAACATAATTATGTTATTCTCGAATGATGAGAACTCACTGTAAGTCTGGCTACTGAATGTCGAATCTACTAAGGATGCTCGAGAGCTTGTGCTTCTAAACCTATGGTATAAAATACCATAGAAAAAATATGTCAGTACGTTAAATATACTGGTATGTAAGTGAGGTAGGTTGAATACAATGGTTCATATGCATGAACAATACTAACTGACTGAATAACAGGAATGTGATAATACATACATGAATATGTAACTATAAATAAGATCGTGATAACACTAACTCATGAATTCTGATAACGAAGACTTATTGATGTCTGGGTACTAATACTGGGATACTCAGTAACTGAGTCTATAGAGTACTGAGGAACTGATGTTATATTATTAATAAAGAAAAGACTATTTCTAACAGTTCTAATTATGAAGAACTGGTCTGATTAACTGTATCTGACAATCCTAAAATCTGAATACTGGTAACATGGATTTTGTATGATTAATATACTATTAACTGAGTTTATGATAACATAATTATTGAGTTTGAGTACTAATAACATGAGATACTGATAACAGTATAACTAAAACAACTGATACTCAATAACTGTATCTGATAGTCTAGGTTCTGATAGAACTAGTTGAGTTTTGTAATATTCTAATTGACTGTATTTGACAGTCTTGAAATCTGAAGAGCTATCTGAGTTCTATTACTAAGACTGAATGACTGTATCTAACAGTCCTGATTCTATAAATGAAACTATGGGAAGTATTTATCTAACTGACATGCCCCTGATATACCATTATAGCTGAGTTAGGGTCCAATCTGTAAACCCAATTGGAAGGGTGTCAATACCGTACCATTGGTAAGGACAATCTATGAGTAACCCTTATATAACAGGTAACTCTGGTAAGAACGGTGGGAACCCTCATATAATAGATTAATCCACCTCATTTCCCCTCATATAGCAGTCTATGGTGTCTCAACCTACTCTGGCTACGTAGTTTTGGAATACAAGTATTGCTTCTAAGAATCACACCCTCTAATAATAGGTGATTTCCCATCCTTGGACTCACTCGGTGCTAACTCCTTCTCCCATCTGAATAGACACTGAACATGATTAACTAAACTGAATAAGACTGAGTTTATGGAATTCTATTGAAAGACAGAATACAACAAAAATCTAATAACTAACTGAGATTACTGAGATTACTTTAGATTCCTGAGATTATTGAGATTACGAAGTAAAACTGGACTGATATTATGTTTACTGAGTTTTCCTCAGTCATGTGACTAACTGAATTATACTAATCATGGCTTGACTGAGAGTATCATGAAAACATGAAACTGGTTCGAGGCATACAGCTAAATTGTCGGGTATAAGTACCTCGAGGACTCGATAGGATAAAACTGCCAGAACATGATACTTCTTGAGCACATACCAATATCAACAATTCATAATACTTTAATTTGGGGATTTCATGAAGCACATGATTATCATTGTCTTATACATGAATGGAATTGCGTATAAATATGTCATACTTTCATAAACCTATTCACATGGACAATCCCTCAACCATTCATAATGCACCCAATATCATGGAAGTCATTCTTGGTCATAGGGTAAAGCATGCATTTATCACTTGGGTCACAATTAAGCTATATTGCATAATTTATATTCTTTTAGGCATTTTACCAAACACCTAGGATGCATGACTTAAGGCATAGGCATGACCATCAAAATAATACAATAAAACTCTGTATTTCAACTCAATTCCACATCTTTCAAACCACATACTATCATAGGTTCATGAACAACACATTGAGATTCCAACTTGGGAATCATACAACCATAATCATATGAACATAATCAACCCACAACAAAATAATTACAATACAAGATTTTAAACTTGATTCTTGGGCTTCATTGATGAAAGAAATCTATGAATGAACACTATGCATACCTTAGTTCTAGATTCTACAATGATTAACGAAGATATTCTTGAATTTGAGTATTGAATTTGAATCCCCAATTGAAAACCCTAGCTTTTTCTTGAGAGAAACTTGAGAGAAACACTACATTTTTGGTGAAAAATAGTTGAATCACATGTTAGTGGGTTTAAATAGGGGTGGGAAATTGACCTTTTTAACCCTTGCACGCATATTTTAATTTCTATGAAAATTTTCCAATTTCATAGGCTGGCGCGATGCGGCGGTATCACGCCGAGTCTCTGGAAAATGACAACTGGGAAATTTCATGGTGGAGCAACACAGTGAAATTGTATTGCAATACTGGATGGGATTAGGAAGTTCACTGCGACGCGATGGTATCACGCCAAGACACTGGAAAAATAATAATTTTAAATTTGAGCCCTAGCGCGATGCACCATAATTATAGAGGCTCACTGGATTTTGATGATTGCCATTTTGGCCTGCTCCACAATGCGTTGATGGCTCAGGTGGCACACTGCCTTACTAAAAAGGCTCTAACTCTTTGCTCGGGTGTTGGATTTGAGTGAATTTGGTATCGATGGAAAGCTAATTCAACTTTCCACATGATAAAAAGTCGATTCATCTTTAAAACAAGTCTTTGACATATTTCGGATAAATTTAAGATAGGTAGAAGTTTGGGGTGTTACAATATCTCTCCTTGGGAACATTCGTCCTTGAATAAGATAGATTGAGATGGGTGAAACGATAAGCTGAATAAAATACTAAACATAAGCAACTGAAACATGATAACATGACTGACATTTCTAAGATTCACACTGAGCATGCATATCTGATGCATGATTCCATGACTGAACTGATTCATGAATATATGACTGAGATTTCTGATAACTGAGTTTCTCACCGGGAGAATGCATGTCTGATGCATGAACACATGACTAATTTGATGCATGAACATATGACTGAATATGCAATGGTATTTGATACCAAGTTTATGATGGGAATCAAAGCATAAAAATGGTTTGTAACTGAAATTTGAACATGAAACCGAATAAGCTTAAGGAAAGCTATAACCTTGGGCTTAGTTTGGATTAGCGAAGAAGAGGTAGGGTACTTGGATCGCATGTCTTCTTCTACTTCCCAAGTAGCTCCCTCAACGGACTAATTTTACTAAAGAACTTTGACTAGAGGGACCTCTTTTTTCCTCAATCAACAAGTCTGATAGTCAAGAATTTCGACTGAAATCTCTTCATAAGAGAGGTTGTTGTGAATGTATGTGCTCTCAACAGGGACACGACTATTGGGTTACCTATGAATTTCTTAAGCAATAAGACATAAAAGACTAGATGCACTGAAGCTAGATCAAAAGGCGACTCGAGATCATAAGCTACTTTGCCAAAGCTACTGAGAATTTTGTAGGGACCAATATATCAGGGACTGAGGTTTCCCTTCTTGCCGAACCTCTTCAATCCCTTCATGGAAGATATTTTCAAACACAAGAAATTTTCTGACCTCTTCTCCAAATTCTTTCTAAAAACGCATAAATGGGAACATGAGAACATGGCTGAGTCTGTAATATGTGACATAAAATGGGTATCGTGAATTGAACTGAGATATTATATACATGCCTTATGGCTGATATTGGAGTTAGAGTGTCAACCTGTGGTACCCATAACTCCAAATTGGATTTGTTACATGAAGAGAAATTGGAGAGTTTAGGTCATGATAGCTCGGGGGTTATAGAGCATCTCCCTCTTGGGATACTATGTCCCTATAAGAATACTGACTTGACTGAGATACTGAGGAAAATTGGATGATACACAGGGAACCTATGAACTGAATCATGACTGAATATTTGGGATCTGAAACTGAGACATAATACATGAACTGAGTTGATCTCGTAAATACTGGGACTTTCTTTCTTGGAATAGTTACATTCCTAAGATTTTTAATAGTAGGCCTAGGTGTAAAGATAGGAAACCACACCATACGAACTTGTTACCTAATTGCTAAACTGGATTACTAGCTGATTAATCTTACTCATACTAAAAACTTTTACTTTACTGCAGAGCATTATGCATAGAAGATAAGGACTGACTGAGTGACATGAGATACTGAGCATGAATTAAGGGTAACTGTATTATTTAAGAATGCAACACCAAGAGTACAACATGCTTCTAGAACAGTCTTGTAAACTGAGGTACTGGAAGGCTGACAACTGAGTAGCTAATAACTATATGCTATGGTCGACTAAATTTAAAAATTAGCTGATTTACTGACTTGATTATTCCACTTGGAATGGGACTGAGATTATAGATAATATGTTAATTGAGACTTTAACCATAACTAAGACTGTAGCTGGGACTGAATACTGGTTTTGTATAACAAAGGTTTAGACTAGTACTGAAGTACTTAATTCTGAGTCTGAACACTGATCATTGAGTACTGAATACTGAAACTATAACTGAGATGGCAACTGAATTTTGATAGTTACACGACGGGGGCTGACATAAGTCAAAGATATGAATGCGCACTCACACTCAGTACTTTCCCAACTTCTAAATACAACCTCTTACTAGCCATTTACTTGCACACTAACATGACATTTAAGCCTATCTTCATAACTATACCCTCATATAAAATAAACATATTGCAATTTTCTCTCAACATGTAACATTTACTCTCTCCCATTTAAGTAACTGACCATCACTACACTATTTTCATAAAGAGAGATCACTGAAGGATTAAATTAGGAGGATCTAAAGAAGGAATGGATAGTAACTAAACTTGATACTTGACTGAAGCCTGAGGAATAGAATATAAATATATTGGATTTACCAAGAGGTCTAAACTGAGGATATGCATAACATAGTCAGAATTTAACTAATTAGTAGAGGTATAGCAGGAGTCACAGAAGCTGAGTATACTATGGAGCATGATATATACATGAATCATGAGCTACATAACCTGAGTTTTGGAGTTTTCTATATTCGTGGGACATGATTTTTATTACCGAGGGGAATAGAACTGAACTTCTTATGCTGGGAACTAGAATCATACACAATTCTATGAAAAGCATGCAAATATAAGCTGGGTTTATGGAACTGAGATGTGAAGCATGCGTAGGCATCATGCTGACTTGAGTATGAAACTTTACATTGAGATAAGGATAGGTTAGGAATCATCTTCCTTTGCTACTTTTTTATACGTACTGGCACTACTACTGAAATTTAAGATCCTGAACTGGTCACTTGATCTATCATCGCCCCCTTAGCTTTAATCCATCATCATAAGCCTGTGAACACTTTACTAAACTCTGAACTGAACTACAATCATCACCATATGCTTACACTCTGTACGAGACATGCTTGCCTTACTAAACATATCACCTACTTATGTTTCTTCATATACTACTAATATTGCATCTCCTAATTCACATCCATACCTTCATACTTAATTTTAGATCAATACTCTTAAATTCTTGCTTGTACTGTTCAAGCCTACTAGTCTACCATGGTACAACTATCCCCATGAATACACAATTTGCTCAATTTGGATAATGTCATCCCAACTCTACTACAACTAAACTCCTGGATTCATGCTTCTAACTCTAGTTCATATACTATCAGAGGATTTTGAGAAGGGATCTAATGGCATATCTAATTTTGGGTTTGCAAATGAGTTGTCATAATCATGAATGAGATCTGCACTATTTTTGAACATAACAGAACTTATGGGATACTTCTGAGCCTGTGGACAATCCTATAACTATCTGTGGGGACTATCTGAGAAAGCCCTACCCCTAGGACCTTGATGTTCACTGTTTCTGTTCCTTGAAAGTAAGGTGGAGTTGACATGAGTGGAGCATGATGAGAACCTACATGAATTTCTTAGAGAACCTTTATATAGCATGATCTGAAACATGAAAGAAGGGAAATAGTTCCTTAAACATTTCATAGCCTCTTGCACATATGTATGGAGCACAATACACCCATGCATAAGACTCTACTACATATAGCTTTTCAGACTTCCTAGGATACTATTGAACCTGTCTCAGATACAAAGTTTGTAATACCCTGAATCTGGTACCCAAAACACTACACGATTCTTATGACCCCGAAGAACCACAAGCTTACCCATGACTGATATCTATAACTGAGCACTAAATAATATACTGTAATAATATAGAAGATAAGTTGTAAGGCTCTAAGGATCAAAACTGAACTAATACTAAATATAAAATAATGTCTGTAATGGGGTAACAATACCCAAAACTGAAAAAAATTGTCTGAAACATGTTGTAGTCTGAAAGCGTCTAAACTGTTTGAAAACTATGAAGTTGATGGGACATGTCCCCCAACTAACTCCGAACTACTAAAATAATAAAGTAATAGAATAATCATGTTATCCTCGAATTATGAGGACTCACTGTAAGTCTGGCTACTGAACGTTTTATCTACTAAGGATGCTCAGGAGCTCGAGCTTCTAAACCTATGGTATAAAATATCATAGCGCAAATGCGTCAGTATGTTAAATGTACTGGTATGCAAGTAAGGCAGGCTGAATGCAAAGGTTTATATGCACGAATAATACTAACTAACTGAATAACATGAACGTGAGAATACATGCATGAATACGTAACTATAACTGAGATCGTGATAACACTAACTTATGAATTCTGATAACGTAGATTTACTAATATCTGGGTACTAATACTGGAATACTAAGTAACTGAGTCTATAGAGTACTAAGGAACTGATGTTATAGTATTAATAAAGAAAAGATTGTTTCTGACAGTTCTGATTATAAAGAACAGGTCTGATTAATTGTACTTGACAGTCTTGAAATATAAATACTAGTAACATGGGCTTCGTATCATTAATAGACTATTAACTAAGTTTTTATAAAATGAATATAGATTTTGAGTACTGATAACATGAGATACTGATAATAATATAACTAATATTGAGTGATTGTATCTGACAGTCTAGGTTTTGATAAAACTAGCTGAGTTTTGTACTATTTTGAGTTGACTGTATTTGACAGTCCTAAAATCTAAAGAACTATCTGAGCTCTATTACTAAGATTGAATTACAGTATCTAACAGTCTTGATTCTATAACTTAAACTGTGGGAAGTAGTTATCTAACTGAATGCCCCTAATATGCCATTAGGCTAAGTTAGGGTCCAATCTATAACCCCAATTGGAAGGGTGTCAGTACCGTACCACTGGTAAAGACAATTGTCATTAACTTTCATATAATAGGTAACTCTGGTGAGAACAGTAGGAACCCTCACAAAATAAGTGAATCCACCTCATCTACCCTTATGTAGCAGGCTATCTTGTCTCAACCTATGCTGGCTATGTAGTTCTAAAATGCAAGGATTGCTTCTTAGAATCACACCCTCTAATAATAGGTGAGTTCCCATCCTTGGGCTCACTCGGTGCTCACTCCTACTCCCACCTGAATAGACATTGAATATGATTGACTAAATTGAATTAAACTAAGTTCATGGAGTTTTGTTGATTGATGGAATACAATTGAAACTGACGAGATTACTGAGATTACTTGAGATTACTGAGATTATTAAGTAAGACGGGACTGATACTATGTTTAGTAATTTTTCCTGAGTCATGTGGCTTACTGAATTCTAATGATCATGGCTTGACTAGAGTATCGTGAAAATATGACACTGGCTCTAGGCACACAGCTAAATTGTTGGGTATATGTACTCCCAAAATTCGATAGCATGAAACTGATAGAACATGATACTTCTTGTTCACATGACCAGTATCAACGATTCATAATACATCAATTTGGGGATTTCATAAAGCACATGGTTATCATAGTCTTGTACATGAATGGAATTGCATATAAACATGTCATTCTTTAATAAACCTATTCTCATGGACATTCCCTCAACCATTCATAATGCACACAGTATCATGAAAATCAGTCTTGGTCATAGGGTAAAGCATGCATTTATCATTTGGGTCACAATTAAGCTATATTGCATAATTTCTATTCTCGTAGGTATTTTATCAAATACCTAGGATGCATGACTTAGGGCATAGGCATGAACATCAAATTAATACAAAAAAACTCTGTATTTCAACTCAATTCCACATGTTTAAAACCACATACTATAATAGGTTCATGAACAACACATGGAGATTCAAACTTGGGAATCATACAACCATAATCACATGAGCATAATCAACCCACAACAAAATATTTACAATACAAGCTTTAAAACTTGATTCTTGGGCTTAATGGATGAAAGGAATCCAAGAATGACCAATGTGCATACCTTAGTTCTTGATTCTACATAGATTAACGGAGAGTTTCTTGAATTTGAGTATTGAATACCAATTGAAAACTCTAGCTTGTTCTTGAGAGAAACTTGAGAGAAACACCATGTTTTTGGTAAAAAATGGATAAATCACGTGTTAGTGGGTTTAAATAGGGATTCGAAATTGACCATTTTAACCCTTGGATGTATATTTTAATTTCTATGAAAAGTTTCCAATTTGGCATGCTGGCGTGATGTGGAGCTATCGCGTCATGTCTTTGGAAAATGACAACTTTGAAGTTTTATAGTGGCGCGACATAGTGAAATCGCATTACAATACTGGATGGGACCTAGAAGTTCACCGCAATGCGGTGGTATCACGCTGAGACGTTGGAAAAAGGATAATTCTAAATTTAAGCCCTGGCGCGACGCACCATTATCATGGAGGCTCACTGAATTTTGATGATTGCCATTTTGTCCTGCTTTGTTATGCATTGATGGCTCAGGTGGCACACAGCCTTACTAAAAAAGCTCTAACTATTCGCCTCAGTGTTGGATTTGGACGAATTTCATATCAATGGAAAGCTTATTCAATTTCTCACATGATAAAAATTAAAAATCTTGAAAATACAACATGTATAACAGTGTATTCATCTTTAAAACAAATATTTGACATCTTTAGGATGAATTTAAGCTTAGTAGAAGTACAGGGTATTACAATATCTCCCCCTTGGGAACATTCGTCCTAGATTGAGACTGATTGAGATGGGAGAAACGATAAGCTGAAGTACATACTGAACATAAGCAATTGAAACATGACTACTTACTTATATTTCTGAGATTCACACTGAGCATGCATATCTGATGCATGATTTTATGACTGAACTGACTCATGAATACATGACTGAGATTTTTGATAACTAAGTTTCTCACCAGGAGAATGAATGTCTGATGCATGAACACATGACTGATCTGATGTATGAACACGTGACTGAATAGGCAATGGTATTTGATACCAAGTTTATGATGGGAATCTGAGCATGAAAATAGTTTATAACTAAAATTTGAACATAAAACTGAATAAGCTTAAGGAAAGCTATAATCTTAGGCTTAGTCTGGATTAGTGAAGAAGAGGTGAGGGCACTTGGATCACATGTCTGCTTCTACTTCCCAAGTAGCTCCCTCAATAGACTGATTCCACCAAAGAACTTTGACTAGATGGACCTCTTTATTCCTTAGTCTACGAGTTTGATAGTTTAGAATTTTTGTTGGAATCTCTTCATAAGAGAGGTTGTTCTCAATGTCTATGCTCTTAATAGGGACTACGATTGTTGGGTATCCTATGCATTTCTTAAGCAAGGAGACATAAAAGACCGAATGCACTGAAGCTAGATCTGAAAGCAACTCGATATCATTAGCTACTTTGTCAAAGTGACTAAGAATTTTGAAGGGACCGACATATCGGGGACTGAGCTTTCCCTTTTTTCCGAAGCTCTTCAATCCCTTCATAGGAGAGATTTTCAAACACAATAAATTTTCGGACCTCTTATCCAGATTCTTTCTGAACACGCATGAATGGGAACATGAGAACATAGCTGAGCTTGTAATATATAATATGAACTGTGTATCGTGAATTGAACTGAGACATTACGTACATGCCTTATGGCTGATATTGGAGTTAGAGGACCACCTATGGTACCCACAACTCCAAACTATGATTCAGTACACAAAGAGAAATTAGAGGGTTTATGGCATGATAGCTCGGGGATTATAGAGCATCTCCCCCTTGAGACATTATATCCCTATGAGAATACTGACTTGACTGATATACTGAGAAAAACAGGGATGATTCATAGGGCACATACGAACTAAATAGTAACTGAATATCTCGGATCTAAAATTGAGACATAATACATGAACTGAGATAATCTTTCAACTACTGGGACTTTCTATCTTGGAATAGTTACATTCTTGAGATTTCTGATAGTAGGCCTTGGTGGAAAGATGGCAAACCACATCATACGAACTTATTGCCTGATTGCTAAACTGGATTTCTGGATGATCAATCGAACTCATACTGAAAACTTATACTTAACTGAAGTACATCTTCTTTACCTGAGACTTCTAAAAATATTTGCATGAGAGCTGAGAACGAATGCTTAAAATTACTAACTTATCTAATTAACTGAATGATTAGTAGCTGAATATTGAACCTACAAGACGGAATTGTACTTAGTCTTTAATAACTGGACAACAACCGTAGAGCATTATGCATAGGAGGTAAGGACTGACTAAGTGACATGAGATACTGAGCATGAATTGAGGGTAACTATATTATTTGAGAATGCAACACCAAGAGTACAATATGCTTCTAGAACAGTCTTGTAAACTGAGGTACTGGAAGGCTGACAACTGAGTAGCTAATAACTATATGCTATGGTCGAGTAAATTTGAAAATTAGCTGATTTACTGACCTGATTATTGCACTTGGAATAGGACTGAGATTATAGATAATATGTTAATTGAGACTTTAACCATAACTAAGACTGTAGCTGGGACTGAATACTGGTTTTGTATAACAAAGGTTTAGACTAGTACTGAAGTACTTAATGCTGAGTCTGAACACTGATCATTGAGTATTGAGTACTACAATTGTAATTGAGATAGCAACTGAATTTTGATAGTTATACGACGAGGGATGACATAAGTCAAAAATCTGAATACATACTCACACTCTGTACTTTCCCAACTTCTAAATACAACCTCTTGCTAGCCATTTACTTGCACACTAACATGACATTCAAGCCTATCTTCATAACTACACGCTCGTGTAAAACAAATATGTAGCAATTTTCTCTTAACATGTAATATTTACTTTATCCTATTTAAGAAAATGCCCATCACTACACTGTTTTCACAAAGAAAGCTTACTAAAGGGTTAAACCAGGAGGACCTGAAGCATGAATGGACACTAACTGAATTTGACACTTGACTAAAGCCTGAGGAATAGAATATATACATCACGGATTCACCAAGAGGTCTAAATTGAGGTATGCATAACATAGAGGCATAGCAGGAGTCAGAGAAGCTGAGTATACTACAGAGCATAATATGTGTACATGAGTCATAAGCTTCATGACCTGAGTTTTGAAGTTTTCTGTATTCGTGGAACATGATTTGTATTAGTAAGGGGAGTAGAACTGAACTCCTTATACTGGGAACTAAAATCACACATAATTCTATGAAAAGTGTGTAAATACAAGCTGAGTTCATGGAACTGGGATGTGAAGCATGCGTAGGTATCATGCTGACTGGAGTATCAAACTTTAGACTAAGATAAGGATAGGTCAGGAATCATCTTCCGTTACTACTTTTCTATATGTACTAGAAATGCTACTGAAATTTGAGAGCCTAAACTAGTCACTTGATCTATCATCTCCCCCTTTGCTTTAATGGAAGTTCTATTACTGAGACTGAATGACTGTATCTGACAGTCCTGATTCTGTAATTGAAACTGTGGGAAGTAGTTATCTAACCAACATGCCCCTAATACGCTATTAGGCTGAGTTGGGGTCCAATTTGTAATCCCAATTGGAAGGGTGTCAACACCGCACCACTGGTAAGGATAATTTATGAGTAACCCTCATATAATAGGTAACTCTGGTGTGAATGGTGGGAACACTCAAATAACAGGTTAAGCCATCTCATCTACCCTCATATAGCAAGCTATGATGTCTTAACCTATGCTGGCTACGTAGTTTTAGAACGCAAAAATTGCTTTTAAGAATCACTCCTTCTAATAATAGGTGAGTTCCCATCCTTGGGCTCACTCGGTGCTAACTCCAACTCTTACCTAAATAGACACTAAATATGATTAACTGAACTAAATTGGACTGAGTTCATGGAGTTTTGTTGACTGAAAGAATACTACTGAAATCTGATAACTGACTGAGATTACTTAGATTACTTGAGATTCTTGAGATTACTGAAATTACTGTGTAAGAATGGACTGATACTATGTTTACTGAATTTTTCTGAGTCATGTGACTGACTAATTCTAATGATCATGGCTTGACTGAGAGTATCGTGAAAACATGACACTGGCTCTAGGCATACAACTAAATTGTCGGGCGTAAGTACCCCCAGGACTCGATATCATGAAACTGACAGGACATGACACTTCTTGAACACATGACCAATATCAATATTTCGTAATACATCAATTTGGTGATTTCATGAAGCACATGGTTATCATAGTCTTGTACATGAATGGAATTGCATATAAACATGTCATACTTCAATAAACCTATTCTCATGGACATTCCCTCAACCAGTCATAATGCACACAATATCATGAAAGTCATTCTTGGTCATAGGGTAAAGTATGAATTTATTACTTGGGTCACAATTAAACTATATTGGATAATTTCTATTCTCTTAGGCATTTTATCAAACACCTAGGATTCATGACATAGGGAATAGTCATGACCATCAAATTAATACAACAAAACTTCATATTTCAACTCAATTCCACATGTTTAAAACCATATACTAGCATAGGTTCATGAACAACACATTGAGATTCTAACTTGGGAATCATACAACCATAATCACATGAACATAATCAACCCACAACAAAATATTTACAATACAAGATTTAAAACTAGATTCTTGGGCTTAATGGATGAAAGAAATCCAAGAATGACCAATGTGCATACCTTAGTTCTTGATTCTACATAGATTAATGGAGAGTTTCTTGAATTTGAGTATTGAATTTGAATCCCCAATTGAAAACCCTATCTTGTTCTTGAGAGAAACTTGAGAGAAACACTATGTTTTTGGTGAAAAATAACTGAATCATGTGTTAGTGGGTTTAAATAGGGGTCAAAAACTAACCTTTTTAACCCTTGGACGCGTATTTTAATTTCTGTGAAATTTTCGCAATCTGGCAGGCTGGCGTGATGCGGCGCTATCACTCTGTGTCTCTAGAAAATTACAACAGGGAAATTTTATGGTGGCGCAACGCGGTGAAATCGCATTGCAATACTAGATAGGACCTGGAAGTTCACCGTAATATGGTGTATCACACCGAGACACTGGAAAAAAGGATAATTCTGAATTTGAGCCCTGGTACATTGTGACATAATTGTGGAGGCTCACTGGATTTTGATGATTTCCATTTTGGCCTACTCCTTGATGCGTTTATGGCCCAGGTGGCACGCTGTCTTACCAAAAAGGCTCTAACTCTTTGCCTGGGTGTCGGATTTGGGTGAATTTGGTATCTATAGAAATCTTATTCAATTTCCCACATGATAAGAAGTGGATTCATCTTTAAAATAAGTCTTTGAAATATTTGGAATGAATTTAAGCTTGGTAGAAGTACGAGATATTAAGCATGCATGCATTATGGTATTCTTTGGATTTTATTCTTTCTTAACTACTGTAAAAGCTAAGAACTTGCCGGTATTTGAGATCATATTCACAAGAGAGGTTAAGATTAGAAAAATAAGGTTATGATAGTAATTCAATGCTACCAACACTTATTTAATCAATTTGACACCCTAAAGGAGATAGTTGAACTGGGATCAAAGAGAAGGGTTAGTAAGGCGACACTCTAAAACTCACAAGGTTAAGAGTAAAATTTACCAAGGCGTTTACAAAATGATTTGAGATACTTATCTTGTAAGATATGCATGTATTACATTGAGTTAGTTGGAATAAACACGATAAGCTTACAGGGTTAGAAATCTAGGGAGAACACAATCCTAGTATTCATCTTAGGTTAATTTCAACTAAAGGGATCAAGACTTGTTGCTATTTACCATTTTCTTTGCAACCCCCCCCCCCCCCCCCCCCCCCGTTGACTTTTTCTATGTTTTTTTGGCTACTTCAATAAATTTTTGGGAGATATTTAACCTATTTCTTGTAGGTTTGACCCCAACCTCTATTGGGTTATTTGAAATAATGGCATTATATTTCTTGGCTATGTAGTTTTCGGCGACATTAAATTTTGGCACCATTACCTGGGAAGATGATTACGGATTGATTGACATAGTTTGTTGAGGTTGTTGGGTTGTACCTTTCTATTCTTCTTGGGGAATACACCAGTTTATTCCCAGTACTAGGAGTTAAGGAAATTCTTTGATCCCATTTGATCCAGATCTTAAAAGAACCCTATGACAGAATCATAGGATGTTGAAACACGGTCATGAAGCTTATCATAAGGGGCTTTAAGATGATACACTTGTCTTACCTCTCAACCTTCGCATGGTGTTTAAGATACAGCTACACAAACTAGTGCATAATTATTAGCAAAAGAAAATGTGAAGAGGGATAATGAGGATACCCATTGTGTAGTTTTAGAGGATAGATAGAGTCAAAAAGTTAATCATCAAGTAGAACTCGATAGGGCTAGAAGAGATAGAGCTCTCGTGTTTCCAACATATTAGTATATGCAAGTTTATGATGATCCAGAGGATGAATTGAGGTATGTTGAGCCCATAGAGTTAGGATCTACCATTCCTCCCGAGTTACTCCAAGGGGTGAGGTTTGATATCACAAGTGCTATGATTCAGTTGCTAAATCTTAAGGGTGTGTTTGTGAGTTTGTTAACCAATAACGCAAACATGGACATCATAATTTAGTTGGAATTTACACTTTATAAAATTCAATTGGAGTGAGTTAGGAAACATTAAGGCTCAAGTTATTCCCATTCTCTCTAATTGGTGAAGCAGCATTATGGTTAGGGGAACTACCTCATGGATTTTTTACTACTTTGAATGAGCTACAGAATTAGTTCTTAGACCATTTTTTCCATTATCCAAAATGCTTCAATTAAAAGACGTGATCTATATTATTAAGTAATTACATTCTGAATAAATGATGAGGCATGGTTTGGGTTCAAGAAAAAGTTGAAGATGGTGTCTAATCATAGAATTTTGGTGAGAAATTTGCTTACAATTTTCTATTGTGCCCTGAAAACCAATTCCAAAGCTTTTGTGGATACTATTATGAGTTGGGCTTTCATGAGACTACGTTTGAAAGCAACATCAGAAATCTTAGATCAGATCTATCTTACCAATTGAGGGTGGCATACTCGGGAGACAAAAAGAGGTGTTGACACTTATACTATTGGTACTCCTAACAAGAATAGAATTATAGATGATACTGTGACTCAAGAAGTTGCACTGCTGAGGATGGATATAGGGTTACTAACTAAGCAATTCATAACTATGAACTCTAAAGAGGTGAATTTTGTGGGCCTACAAGTTAAAGCACCTAAGTTATACAATTCTGATGGTAACAAAGAGGTGAAGTATATAGATAAAGATTTGGTCGGTTAACAAGCCAAGGGACAAGGCTCTGCTCAATATACTTGGAACTCGAGGCAAGGGAATCAAGATCGAAACTATTATGGGATAGATATAGGGATCAGAGTAGAGAGAGATAGTGACTAGAGGCATAAGGATGATTATAAGGAGAAGCATAGTCTATATGTTTCACCGAGGAACCGTGACATTGAGTCAAGGATGGAGGCATTGCTTACTAAACTGGTAAAGAGGTCAGAAAATTAAGAAAGTTACCTTAAGGACATTAAGGAAAACATTTCAAGTTAAGTCAGAAAGTTGAATAACATGCTACTGTGATCAAGTAACTTGAGAAGCAATTAGGTCAAATGTTAGTGACCTTGAATTAACATCAACTGAGCACTTTTTTTAGTAAGACTATGCAAAATCTAAAGAATGACACTCACTGATTGGCCACTATCACAAAGAGTGGTAAGGATACTATTGATCCCCCTATGTCTATTATTGATGAAGTTTTGAATAATTTTGTTGATATTAATGATGCACCCACAGCGGAACTTGAAAAGTTGGTGACTAATGGTGAGTAAAAAATCAACAGGTGTTTATAAAATAAATGATAAGGTAAAAGGAAAGGGAAATAATTGAGCCTGTATTGAATATCATTCGACAACCTCCCCCACCCTTTCCTCGGCGATTAAAGAATAAACAAGAGAAAAGAAAGTATAAAAAGTTTATGTAGATATTAAAGGAAATGTTTGTTCATATTCCTCTTATGGAAATATTAGAGCAAATGATAGGCTACATAAAGTGTATGAAGGATTTAGTTACTAAGAAACGGATGGTGACTTTTGAACCTGCTTATAATATATACCATTATAGTGTTACTGCTTCTCAATATTTGGTAGAGAAGAGGGAGGATCCAAAAGCCTTTACCATTCCATGTACTATTAGGTCCTTTAACTTTTTTCTAGTTTTATGTAATTTGGGTGCTAGTATCAGCCTGAGGTTATTAATGGCCAATTGTACTATGAATAAATCGGTTGGCATATTATGCTATTTTTGGTGAAGATGGAGTCCTTTATATTTCTAGATGATTTTGTGATCCTTGACTCTATGATGGACTTCTAACTTCCTATTATTTTGGAAAATCCCATCCTAGCTACAGATGGGGCATGGTTGATATGGAGATAGGGCAAATAAAGTTCAGACTCAATGATGAAAAAGTGACTTTTAATGTGTATTCGTTGATGCGACAACCAATGAATAGGTGGGTGGAGTCTGTGATAGATACTATTGATGATGTTATGTTGACTGTCCCTATTGAGGAGAGACTTAGGGTTGAGGCACTAGTAGTTATTATAAACTTGACAGTAATGGTATTGATGAATATGATGAGATGGTGAGTGCACTGTATGGTAGAGATTCTTATTCTTATGCTTGTAAAAAGTTGAATCTTAACTTGAAGTATAGGGCTACTCCACCAGCTCAACCATCTATTGAGGTACCACCGTTATTAAAATTGAAGGTCCTCTTATCTCACTTGAGATATAAATTTTTAGGGTATGGCAATACCTTGTCGGTTATTATTATTACTAATTTATTGGAGTCACAGGTTGAAGCATTGATTTCAGTCTTGTAAAGATTTAGAGGGGCCATCAGATGGACTATTACAGATATTATGGGGATTTCATCTGGTATTTGTACTGATAAAATATAGGGTAAACCAAATTATGTTCCAAACATTAAGCACTAGCATTATTTTAAACCACCTATACAAGAGGTGGTGAATAAAGATATTATAAAGTAGTTAGATGTGGGTGTGATTTACCTCTTTGCAAACAACAAGTGGGTCAACTTTGTTCAATATGTACCTAAGAAGGGTGGGATCACCATGGTACCAAATGAGAAGATTGAGTTAGTGCCTTGAGATCGATTACTGGATGGAGAGTGTGCATGGACTACCAAAGTTGAACACTTGGACTCAAAAGGACCATTTTCCTATGTCATTCAAGGATTGCTAGACACATTTGCAAATGGGGTTTGGTATGGGTTAATTGAAGGTTATTTGAGGTATAATAAGATTTTGATTGCCTTTGAAATCCAAGAAAAGTCTATTTTTACTTGCCCATATGGTAATTTTGCATTCAAAAGGATGTTATTCGGACTATGCAATACTTCTGTCATCTTTCAGCATTGTATGATGTCAATATTTGCTGATGTGGCGGAGAATCTATAGAGGTCTTCATGCATGAATTTTTGATTGTTGGGGACTCTATTGATGATTATCTTGCCTATTTGTTAATGCACTTAGGAGATGTAAGGAGTTCAACCTAGTTTTGAATTGCGAAAAGCGCCACTTTATGGTAAAAAATAAACTGCTCTCGAAAACAAGATTTCAAAAAGGGGCATTAAAGTTGATAAGGTAAATATAGAGGTGATTGAAAAATTAACTCTTTCAATTTCAGTCAAAGGTATCAGAAGTTTCTTAGGTGATGTTGGCTTTTATAGAAGATTTATCAAGGACTTCACTAAAATTACTAATCCATTATGCAAGATTTTAGAGAATTAAGTGGACTTCGTGTTTGATGATATATGTCTCAAGGCATTTGAGTGCCTTAAGTAGCGGTTGATCTTGACACTTGTTTTATTGTGTATGTTGATTGGTCCTTACTCTTTAAGGTGATATGTGATGCTAGTGATGTGTCCTTGGGAGCTATACTAGGAAAATGACATGAGAAGATCCTTTACCCTATCTATTACACCAACAAAGCATCAAACCCCACGCAGATAAATTATACAATAACTGAGCAGAGTCACTTGCAATAGTTTTTGCTTTTCAGAAATTCCGATCATATTTGATAGGGACCAAAGTCATTGTTCACACTGATCATGCCATATTAAGGTATCTGATACCAAAAAAGGAAGCAAAGTCAAGGTTTATTCGATAGGTCCTTTTATTGTAAGAACTTTACTTTAAGGTAAAAGATCAAAAAGGCATTGAGAATTAGGTTGTAGAACACTTATATCCCTTGAGGAAGACGTAATGTAGACGTTAGGGAATGAGTTTTATATTGATGATCCTTTTTCTGGTTGAGCGTATCTTGGAAATATGTCAAGACTTAATCCCATGGGTCACCAATTTTTTCAACTTATTGGCAAGTGATCTTGTTCCGGAGGATTTATTATTCCATTAGGGTAAGACGTTCATTCATAAGTTTAGGAAGATTTTCTGAAATAAACCGTATCTTTTTTGGATTTGTGCGGATGGAATTTTTTGGAGATGTATTCGTGAGAAGGAGATGATGAGCATTCTTGATCCTTGTCATTCATAATAAGTTAGGGGTCATCACGGTGGTACATGCATAACCCACAAATTATGTATTGTGAGTATTATTGGCTGATAATCTATAAGTATACTCATAATTTTACTCAAGCTTGTGATCAGTGTCATCGGCAAAGTGATATTTTGCGAAAACATGAATTCCCTATGACACATATCTTGGAGTTAGATATAATTGATGTGTGGGGAATTGATTTCAGGATCCGTTTGTGAGCTCCTATGGGATGACGTATATTCTAGTGGTAGTTGACTATGTTTCTAAAAAAGTAGAGGCAGTTGTGCTTACCAACAATAAGGGAGAAGTGTCAATGCATTTTCTAAGAAGAATATTTTTTCTCAAATTGGAACTCTGCATACTATTATTAGTAATAATGGATATGACTTTTATAATTATCTGTTTAAGTCCCTATAAAAAAATATAGTATGAAGCATAAGGTGGAAACACTTTACCTTCGATAAACAAGTAGGCAGGTTGAGGACTTCAACCATGAGATAAAGTCCATATTGGCGAAGACTATGAATGCCAATAGGACTGCTTGGAAAAGAAAATTAGATGATGCTTTATAGGCCTACTGGACAAATTTTAAGACCCCCATAAATTCCTTACTAGCAAGGCATGACACTTGCTGGTTAAACTTGAGCACAAGGCACTGTAGGCATTGAAAAAGCTCAATTTGGATTAGAGTGATGCAGTTAATTTAATGATGTGAAAGGTGAATGAGTTCTCTCTCTGATCTTAAGAGTTTTCATCTCTATACAAAGAAAAAATAAAGATGTATCATGACAAGATGATCGAGAGAAGGGTGCTTGATCCCAGTGCTATGGTCTTATTATTTAATTTAAGACTTTGTTTGTTCCCTAGCAAGTTGAAGTATAGGTGTATGAACTATTAACTATGCTAAGGGTGTTCCCACATGGTGCTATTGAGTTTAAATGAGATGGTGAAGCTCCGTTCAAGGTAAATGGGCAACATGTCAAGCATTATATGAGGAATACTGATGAAGTAAAGTTTGTGTTGATGTAAGCCATGGTGAAGTATGAGTAGCCAAAGTAATGAAGTCATGTTGTGACGTCAAATCAGGCACTTCATGGGAGGCAACCCATAGGCTTATTGGTTAAGTTTAAGTAACCAACATAGCCACGTCGTGCTGCAAAGTTAAATAAAGTGTTGGGTGAGAGGTAACCCACTATTTTTGTGTTCATGTAGTGTTTCTTTTTTGTAGGTTTAAAGCATGAGGAAATACCTGGAACATAGAAAGAAATTACAAATATTTAGAAAAATCCAGGTAAAGGGGCTTATTGACCCATTTATGGGGGCCATAAGTCCCACTTAAGCCAGGAAATGATGTAGTAGATATCAGAAGGAAAATTTGAGAAATTTGGGTCTCTGAATTTTTAATTATGACCCACTTACGAGGGTCATAAGTACCATATATGACCTTATAAGTTGTGTCTTTGAATCAGAACCAAAGTTCAGAGAGGTAGCAAAATTTTCTCCCACTTATAACAGACCACTTACGGGTTGTAAGTGGCAAAAAGTTTTAGAGTGTGATTTTTGACATCTAGTTCGGGCCCAAGTGACCCATCAATCCGTCACTTGCATGCACAAGAGCACTCAAGGATAGGGTTTTCATCGAACTTTTTCAACTTTCTACTTCAATCACTTGCAACTATGATAAAATTTTTGGCTCCTACTTGTATTATATTGTGATATTAACAAAGAAATTGGTATTTAGAATATACTTGGTAATTGCACGAAACTCATGAATCTTGACAGTAGGAGCCTAGAATTGTAACAAAAACTAAAATTGTTGCATTATTCTTGACTAAAAAACCTGTGATCATGCCCTAATTAGAAGTAGAAGTTGAAGAGGTATCTGTAAATCTATAAAGTTTGGTACTATACTTGTGCTTTTGTTCTTGATAAATATTTATGTGTGTAAAATTGGACTTCAATATGTAATCTACACTTTTTGTTGTTGAGATGGATACAGTCCTGACTATTGGGACTAAGAGGCATAGAGAGAGAGTTGCAGGACCCCACTATACCATTTATTTAGGCCCTAAAAAAGGAAATCATATATTATAGGGTGTTTGAGACAATTGAGGAGCAACCACGAGCTGAGATATCTATGGGTGCTTCTTATAGTAGTGCTACACCACCTCTACCAATTATGATACCTCCTACTATTTCACCACTGTCTGTCCAAAAGGAGGCGAGTCTTAGACGGATGCCTAGAGCATCTAAGGTATGTCTTCATTCCCTTGATTTATATTGTTGTCATGCACTGGGGATAGTTCGTCTTTTACTTGGGATGGAGGTGTATCACAACCGAGGTTTTGTCTTTCCATGTTTTTTTCTCGTCAATTATGCTATCATAGTAGAGCTGAAATGTTTAGGCTATTTTCTATTTGTTTCGTACATGTGTTATGTTTTGTTTGTGTTTAACTAGGAAAAAAATAAGTGATCTAAGGGCAGTTGATGTATTTCTCGTATGTTTAAATATTTGAGAAAATTTATACCCCTCGAAAATTCTTGTTTTGAACTATGTGATATGTTTATCTATGTAACTATTGTGAATCCTTTTATGATATTAGGATTAGAGACATAATAATTATTTATTAGAATTTACATGAACTGGATAGGTAGTAGTTTGTAGCATAACTTTTGCTATGTGTGTGTGAGATTTCTTACCTAGTTCCCTTTGTGCGTTTAATCCAGAACTTGCCTGGTTAGTATTCCCTAGGTTGTAGAATTATAATGACCCTAGAGATTATTTCCTTGATTTGCATGCATTTTCAGTATTTTGATCCTTCATAAAACAACTCCAGTTCATTATGACTTATCGGAGTTGTCCGTTTAATTATCGGATAATTTATTTAAATTTTAGGATCATTTCATTTTTTTGAGTTTTTGCTATCTAGGATTTGGTCTCAAACAAAAAATCCTAGTATATTACCTCAAATGAGAATTCCAATAGCTCAATCAGCTCTAGAATGTTGATTTAGGCTAGAGGAATCCTTGGTTCAGGTCCCAAGGCTTATGGACTCATTTTGGACTATTGGGTGGATTTTATGAGAAATAGAACTATAGGTGCAGTCCCCACATTTAGTCAAAACAATCTCGATGAAAATTTAAATGCTTCCATTGGATTCAAAATGTGGTTTGCAATCAAATTCACTATTAGATCATTTTCACTGGGTTTCGGTTGAGTATCGAGTGTCAAAAATTGCTGTTGGTACGTTCGCAAAAGCAAATCTTTGACATTTGACCTGGCCACTTAAGTAAAATTTTGGTCTCTTAAGAGACATTTTTACCCTCTGATCATGTCTCTTAAGTGATCAAAGTGTCGCTTAAGCGACCATCGCTAGGTATAAGACCCTATATTCATATGTTTGATATTTTGGGAGATAGGAAGCTCCGATTTTGGTGATTTTTATGAGTTTTTATCGTATAAAATTTTATATCAAATTTAAAACTCTATTTTCCCTATTTCCAAGAAATTCTAATTTATTTTTTGTGATTTTCACCCAAGTAAGAATCGAAACACTATTTTAACCAACTTAGGGGCTTGGGAGCTTTGATTTGGGCTATTCCAAAGGAATTTTTGAGATTTCATCCATGGGTAAGTTTTATAATTCTATAATTATAATTTTACCTCCATTGTATCACTAAACACCTTCAAATTCTTGATTTCAAAATGGGTTTTGGGGGTTCTTGCAGGTAAAGCTTGAAAATGGCTTTTCTTTGATTTAACCTCGTTTTTAACTCGTTTATGCATGGGTTTTCACTTGTAGGGTCCTATGAGTATAGGGAATGTATTTAAAAAATAATATTATGGTTTACCCTTTCTATTTTCAAACCTTTTTAGGGTCCATTTTTACACCCATCTATAGAAATATAGGACTTATTTTACTTCTAACGATGTGTTGATTACTAATTTAATACTGTGACAACATTTAGAGATGGTGGAGAGAAGGGGGAAGATTTATGGGTGATTGAAAAGATTTTGGTCTACCATCGAGGTAGGCTTATGTTCTACTCTTCTTCATGATATGGTGTTTTATATATGTTGCATGTTAGATAGGAATGTTAGGATGTGATTTTGAGTAGAACACCGCAACTTAGCCTAATCTATGAGTTTGGAGGATAGAAGGGTATTTAACTATGAAGGTGAAATACTTACTATACTTCTATGACCCTATTACCTTCTTCATAAATGGAGCTAATTTGTAGAATAATTGTGATATTATTCTAGATATGGAATGGGATTTAGGTATTGAAAGAGTGATTAGTATGATTAGTCTTATTTAAACTATTTAGGCTATTTTGGACCCACAATTTAGGTGAAATTGTCTTAGTTGCTTATTCTTTAGGTGGATTTTCTACCTTAGGGCTTGTTATGACCTATTAAACATTTAGGAGTGAATTTAGATACCTTAGCCTAGTCCGAGGTTGAAGTTGCCTAAATATGGATTTCAAGGTTTCCAAGTGAGTCCCTCCAACCCACCTAAGGCCAAGACTTGTGTTATCCCATTTGATTTTATTTACACATACTAGAGATAGTTGAGACTAATAAGCCTTTAATATAAGGTAACTTCGTGACTCGATGGATTATGATGGTTTTTCAAATATTGTTGTGGTTATGCCGGATATATTATTAGGCCGAAGGCCTTGAGAACAATATTAGTTGGATTCCAAGAAGTGTTTTATCCTTGTAAAGGACTTGGCCGTAGTTGTTAGATGTTTTGATGCTTATGATCTCATTGTTTAGATACTGTTGATGGCATGTATAGGTTTAGTACATTCTTGATCACTAAAGCAGTAAATGGTATGATTCCAACTAAAATATAGTTTTATTACTTTTTTTTCTAAAAAGGGATTTATTCCCACTTTTCACTCTTGAAATGAATTTCTTCGTAACAAAATCATACTATCTTAATGAATAACTTATGAGCCTTTAAGGCTAAAAATAATGATTTAGAGATTTGACTGAGATAAATTTTGATCCACGTTTTTGTTACTGCTATTTACCACAGTCATGAGAGATTGACCCTTTCTACCTTTGATGATGACTTAGTCCCGAAAGTTTTCCCTAAGCAATAAATTTATGGGCATACTCTTTTAGCCACAGTCCTAGTATATTTATATATACATATACGTACATACATACATATATATATATATCTGATACTAGGCAAAGTATATTTATGATATAAGTTTTTATTCAAGTTCGACAATTGATGATATAAGTTCCTATTTAAGTCCGGCGATTGATGATATTAATGATATGAGTTTCTATTCAAGTTTGGCGATTGATAATGATAGAGTGGTTAAGGTATTATGGATTCTCCTAGTATTCATTCAAGAATGTATATTTTCTATCACCAGTATGCGACTATATCTATCAGCCTTATGGGGGTTGCATAAGTATAGATGATGAGTATGACTTGTGGTGTGTTGTATGTTTATTGGACCTTCCGAGCCTATGATTGTGGGGATTTATGAAAGGCCCAATTAGGTAATATTTTTCTAGGCAAGCCGTTACTTTGCATTGTTATTGTTATTATAGTTAGTGCATGACAAGTTGGTTATTGGACTGGTATTGAGATTTAAGGTATGATTCTAGTTCTTTTTATCTTATGGTTATATTATTATGCATGATTATCCATTGGTTAGGCATTAAGTTTTTAGATCCTGGTATTCTAATTCCTTTCATTACGATTGCTTTATTATGATAATTATCTCATGTTTAGATGTATGGATTAGAGACCCTAATTATATTAGCACTAGTTCCTACTACGATTAGAAGGCCTTTGAATACTAGTGTAATGACTTAAGTGGTACCTTGAGTCGGCCATGTTTATGTATTTCTACCTGTCAATAGTAGTTATGGTACTACTATATATCCCACTATTTTTTCATTTATTTATGTTGTATATCTATTTTTTAGCCTTTTATACGCACACACATATATATATAGAGAGAGAGAGATCCTTTTTTTGTTCTTTATTCGTATATTGTCTAGAGATATATGATATAGTGCTTAGATTCCCGACTATGGCTAGAATAGGATAGTTCATTCTTATTATCTCCTTTGGTTTCCTATGTGGTATCCTAGATATATGAGTGTAGTTTACATTCCTGTTGCATATTATTTATATTTGCATTATCTTTGGAGCTCAGTCAATAGTTGCCTACTGAATACCATGTTTTAGTACTCACATTACCCTTCTGCAGCCTGCAAATCATAGTATGAGTTCTTGCCATTGTTGTGTGCATCGTGCGGAGAAGCCATGGTTTAGAGATGTAGGCTGAGCTCCTAGCATTTAGAGTATTAGTTTTCTCCCTCTTACGTATTAGAATGATCTCTATGTTGTATTTACAGATGGGTAGTATTAGTATATTCATTCAGTACTTCATGTTGTAGTCTAATTATATTAGAAGCTCTTGTACTAATTCCACCAATTTTTGGGACTATCTTGTATATTTTAGCCTTTGTACTATATTTATTCTACATTATTCCTTTATTTCTCTTGGTAGTATGTTACTAGTAGTTTCAAACTATGGGTTGTCTTACCTACTGGTGGGTTATAGTAGGTGCCATTATGATAGGAGAAATTGGTCCTTTGACAAGGATAGGCTATTAGGAAAGGATCATAAGCCTTTCTTGATTTAGTTCACTCTTATCCAAAATGATCTTCCAAATGAGAATGAATATCCGTTGATCTCGATTTTGAACCTACATAGACCATTTTATTATTTTCACCTTTAACCTTCCCATGTAGTTACAATGAACCTATTTTGGCTCTGGTCCCTCTTTGAACATTGTGCATCTCAACTCAAGCAAATCTCCTAAGTTGAGGGTGGTTGTCATAGGGCTTCTAATTAGAATTGGCTATGAAGAAGGCTTTGAATAAGAGAAAATAAAGTAAGGTTGGGCATGGTAAGAAGAAAAAACGGAGAAAGAAAAAGAAAAAAAGTGAAAAAGAAAAAAAATGATAGAATATAAGAAACCACACCTAACCTTAGTAAGCAATAGAAAGAAAAAGGGAGAAATAAAAGAGGAATAAAGGAAAATTTTGTTAATAAGTGGACCCCAAAATATAATTGTAGTGTCAAGGAGGGCTAGTCACTAAAGTTCTAAATGTACCATACAGGACCTCAATCCTACATTACAAGCCGAATAAAGTCCTCTAGTGATCCTAGTCCGACTGTCCAAAGAACTAGGGTAAAGAAAATAAGGAAAAACCTATGGTATTCTATGCACATTGATTGGAACTTCTTTTGTATGTGTGAGTATCTCGTGATTCCCTGTATTGACATGCATTACCATATTTTGAGAGTGAAACTTCTTTGTTATAAGGGTACATGGGTTGTGTTGCTAGTTGTTTATCTATTTGGGTAGTGTAAGATGTACATATGCTTGATTGTTTATTGCTAAAATAAAAAATAGCTTTATTCCTTTATGTCTCATTGTTGGGCTATATAGATCTACACAGTTGTCTTTGAAAAGTTAAAAATAGGAGGAAGGTAATGATTTTTAAGCTAAAATTGAGTTGATTGCCATAGGTACCTTAGGTTTCTCTTGGTTAAGCATTGTAATAATCTTTTTGTTATGTTTAGTTCCATGAGGACATGAAAACATTCTAAGTTGAGGGTCTTGATGTGTCATGGTATCATGGAACTTTTGATGCTTAAAACCAGAAAACATACAAGTACTTAGGTTCGTTTTGTTAGATAAGATGTATTTGTGTATCTATATTGCAGGAAACTAGGTTTTGGAGCTTGATCAAAGAAAAAGAGTTCAAGTTTGCTGAAGACACTACTTGCGAGCCTACCTACATGGCATAGGTA
Organism: Capsicum annuum; assembly: GCF_002878395.1. NCBI lineage: Eukaryota > Viridiplantae > Streptophyta > Magnoliopsida > Solanales > Solanaceae > Capsicum > Capsicum annuum. The sequence goes on along the minus strand of NC_061120.1, from coordinate 28,782,750 downwards.
CTACCTATGTCTGTCGTGAGTGGCTTTTTGGGTCTCAAAGATTTCTATATCAGAAAACCTAAAAGTTGATTTTTTCCCTGACACCAATGAAAGGCCACCTACAACCTTTAAGTAGTACTTACGACGCCGTAAGTGCCAATGTAGGTATCCAATGTTGAAGGTTCAGAGATACTGAGGATTGAAGAAGTTTTCTGACACCTAAGATAGGTACCTATGGTACGTAAGTACTACTTACACCTCGTAGATGCATTCATAAGTGGTGCTCTTATAAATTAAGGAATTTAGGTCACTTACGACATCCACCTACAAGGCGTAAGTACCACCTATGACCCGTAAGTGGGTTTATATGAGACCGCCGACCCAGTTTTCCCTGTTAGTTTTGGTTAAGATTTTTAGGGTTTCCATTTAACATATAATTACCCTTTTGATCCTTTTGTACTAGTTTATCCACTCTTTACTTCACAAACATATATTGATTTCAAGATTCATCGTTTGGAATCCTTTGTTCTTGATTACTTGGTTGGTTATTAATTTGAGAATTTGGGGTTTGTACTTCAATTGTTGTGAGATTCATCTTATGATTTCTTTATTGAATTTCATGGTTCTTCTTGAAAGTATTCCTTTCTAAACCACCTATCTAGGGTTGTGGGAATCTTGACTAAATAATGAAGTAGGGGAAGTCTGAGGTTCCTCTAAATCAATAAGTATGAAGGTATTGTGGTCTTCTTCGGATTGTATGATTTCTTAACTACTACAAAAGTTAAGAACTTTCCTGTATTTGAGATCATTTTTACAAGATAGGTCAAGATTACGAAAAGAAGGTTATGGCAGTATGTCAAGGATACCAATCCTTGTCTAATAAACTTGACACCTAAAAGGATATAGTTGAACTGGGATCAAAGACAAGGGTTGGTAAGGAGACACTCTGAGACTCGTAAGGTGAAAAGTGATATTTCCCAAGGCATTCACAAGATGATTGGTAATACCTATCTTGTCAGATTTTGCATGTAATGCGTTGAGTTAGTCGGATTAAGCATGAAAAGTTTACGGAGTTAGAAATCAGGGGGACCATAGTCCTCGTATTCATCTTAGATTGATTTCAACTAAAGCAATCAAGACTTGTTACTACTTTACTATTTTCACAACAAAACCCCCCCATTTACTTTTCCTACATTTTTTAGCTACTTTAACAGCTTTGTGAAAGATATTCGACCTATTCCCTATGGGTTCAACCCCAACGTCTGTTAGGTTACTATGTTTGATTTCATTCATATTATACTTCTTAGATGTGTGGTTTTGGGCGACATTAATGCTGACCTACTAGACAATTTATACCGGCAATAATGAATATATTTGTAGAATTTTTTAAAATTTTGTCAAAAACCAACAAATCACTATAAATTAAAATCCTATAGCAACACTTCACCCTAAACCATAGGAAGCTTCCCCACCCCACACTCAAAAGTATTCTCAAGAGAGAGGATAAAAATAATCCTTGAGGCCTCTTGGCCTAGCTAGTAGCATCCTAATCATCATTAGGGTCTGTGGACCCTACACTCAGTCTTGCCATGCTCCTTATCTTGGGTTTTCGGTGCTCAAACTTTTCATCAACCCATGACTCAACAAAAACAAAAACAACATGATATAAAAACTAACATACAAAAATAAAATACCTACCATAACTTGGGTTACCTCCTAAGAAGTGTCTAATTAAGTGTTACGACACAACCTACATCACTATTCTTTATCTATTTTCCTTAATCCTCGTCCTCCTACTTGGAGGCCATCTTTTTACTCTCTTTTGACAACTTGAGTTTGTAATCTTGAGATCTATATTTTTCTCAACAATAGCCTTATTAGGCTCTATCACAAATCAATTTATAAGGTATGATGGAACCTACTAAACCTTGCCAGTAGGTAAGCCGAATCATAACCTAGAGCTATTCACAATGGGTTAACTTGGTGGAAATTGCCTCAGAAGGGCAAATTATACAATTCAACACAAGAAATAAGCAAGACAATAAAATAGTCTAAAAGATAGTCATAACACAGAAAAACATCCCATGACCTGGTAGAGCCAGTACAAGAGCTACTACAAATACAACCTATGTCTAAAATAGTCAATACAATCCTGTATCAAAACTAAAGACTAGAAATATGTAAGATAAAAAGAAATAGGGAAACTCTGATCCAAGAGCTCACCCTATCCCCGGATCAACCAAAGCAAGATCCTCAAATCAACGACGACAACTAGTACTCAGATCTGCACCAAGAAGGTACACAAGTGTAGTTTAAGTACCAAAACACAGGTACTCAGTAGGAACATTGGCCGACTGAGTTAAGTCATGATATAAATATGATAAAATGCAAGATTACATAACTAAGTAGAGATAGATTCAAACTTTAATCTACTCCAACATCTTTGTACATAAGTAAGTGAATAACCAGAATAAGAACATAACATAACAGATCAACACATGCAATTATAACTACAAAATTGAACTCCATAAGACACTAATTGTGGAAAAGTAAATAACCTAATGCAGGAACCCATAAACCTATAGGGTAAACTTAAAAATAATACAACCTGAACCACCATCATTTTTCAATCCTTAAGGTACAATCGGAATCCTTCCATTTCATGCCATATTACAACCATTTTCACTTTCGAATGACAATCTGATACTCATATCATCACTATCATACTCCACAATTGATATCATAAGCATTACTATCATCGATGTCATACCACCGACATCATGATTATTATTTTAGCAATATTTGAACTCAAATCAATAATCATATAATCAACATTATAATAATCATGTGGACTTAAACCAGTAGTTCATCATCATATCATCCTTATAAGTATATAATAAATATTATAATAATATCCAAATTTGAACTAGTAAATATATATATTCAATATGATAAGCGATAGCATAATCATGAGCTTAATCATTAGCATAATCACTAGCAAAGTCAATAAGCTTGAACTCTCAATATTCAATCCATCATAACCATCAAGTGCCAAAGTTTCTCAATATTACCTCAATAATCAATTTCAAGACATGCATCAATCGTGTAAAAAGTTTTTGACAGCTAACACGATCTGAGCCAAGTATGGGTCAAGGGCCCACTTCTTAATCCTCTGAATCCACTACTAGGCAAATTCTATCCCAAACTAGGGTAATGTATCTAAATCTATTTTTAGATGTTAAACAAGCCTTAATTAGCCCTAAAATAGAGATTCTTCTAGTATTATAAGCAACTAATCTAAAAAACCTAAATTATGATTTTCGAATGGCCTAGAAGGTCCAACTAACCTAAGTATTTCCAACTACCTAACTGGATGCCGAAGAAAGCTCAAAGAATCGACTAAATCACCTACTTATCCTTCTGAGAAGCTTTCACAAGATGTCAAGTTATAAAGACCACAATATAATCATATATGAGAATAGTGATATCCATATTGCAACATTGTGCTTCGAATCCACAAATCACACCAAAATTTCAAGTGAGTCTCCTTTACAAAAATCACATTTTCGAGGCCAACCCAACATTCCCTTATGCTCAAGGAGTGATTAACATAAAAAAATTAGTGAAATACAAGTTATATTGGGGCAAAAATTAAGCCTCCAACTTCTAGGGATTTTGGACAAGAAATGGAAAAAACAACCATCAATTTAGAGGAATCTTACATTAAATCCAAATGAGGATCAAGAAACACTACTAGAAATTACCCCTATTGAAATAAAACTTTTGGCAAGGGTTCCAAAAGCATTGCTATAGAGGGTATATTACAATGGTTCCAACCATTACAAAAAAAAAAAAAAAAAAAAAAAAAAGCATTCTAGTAGAACTATTTTGTTCTATAAGCATTGCTATTGTTTGATAACCACTAGGGTCTTTTATCGCAACGATTGCCTGAACCATTGCCGTAGAGTCACTATGGTAACGCTTTATTATTAAAATAAAGCTATTGCAATGCGTTATTTTTTTTATTCAACAAAAAAATCCTTTTCTATATAATAACAAGGCAAAACCCATACGCAGCCCCCTTAAGTACGCACCATTTTTTACTTAGGCACCTCAAGTGGACATTATTCCATTTTAGTACCTCAAGTAGCCATAAAGTGTGTCATTTTGGCACCTTTTGCTGAGTTGGCCAGGTGCGTGTATTGCACCTCCATGAAGGCGCGTGAAAACCATTTTTTGGCTGATGTGGTGCCTAATTTGACCCACCAAAAATATATTAACTCATTTTCATTAATTTATACTTTTTTTCTTATTTTTATCCATCAGTTTTGTCAATTTTAAGCTTATTTAATGGTGAAAATTATTGGGAGAGATTAAAAATTAGATACATATTAGGAGTTTGTATTGCCAAATATAATATATTAACTCAACGCCCATTAATTTATACTTCTTTTAAATTTTATCCGTTATTTTGTCAATCTTAGTTTATTTAACGGTAAGAATTATTGAGAAAAATTTATATACGCATTTAAAGGTTCATGAAAATTAACTAATAAGCATCTTTTTTTTAATCATTAAGGGCAAAAATCGATGAAGAAAAATAAAAAAATAAGCAACATCATTGAAGAAAAACTAAAAATCAAACAAAATCGATGAAGAAAAATTAAAAAATAAAGCTAAATCAGCGAAGAAAAATTGAACTTAAACAAAATCAATAAAAAAAATTAAAATTGAAGCATAGAAAACAAGAAAAATCAGTGAAGAAAAATTAAAAATCGAAGCAAAATTGATGAAAGAAATTTAAAAATAAAGCTAAATCCGAGAAGAAAAATTAAAATCAAACAAAATCAATTAAAAAATAAAAATTGAAGCAAAATAGATGAAGCAAATCTGAAAAAAAAAATGAAGCTAAATTCATGAAGAAAATCTAAAAATCAACTAAAATCAGTGAAGAAAAATTAAAAATTGAAGCTAAATCGATAAAAAAAAATTAAAGATAACTGGGGTACGGTGATGGGGAGGGGGTGTGGGGTCTTTAAAGAAGATAAAGAGGGGAAGAAGAGTGACGGGGTAAGTGGGGTGGTTGAAGAAAATATTAGCGGAGTGCGTGGGGTGGGGGGTGAAGGGTGGGTGGGGTGTTTTAAGAAGAAGATTGGTGAGGTGGAGGTGGCGGGTGGGTGGGTGGACTAGTAGGGTGGGTGGGTGGATGCGGTGTTTGAAGAAGAAGGTTAGTGCATGGATAGGTTAGGGGAGGGGTATTTTTTATTTAAATTAATTATTTATAAATTATTTAGATAAAAATGACACATGTTCATATTTTTTTCATCATTTTCTACGTCAGTGGAGAGTGTGTTTCACGCACTAAAATTATTTTATTGATGTAGTAAAACATGTAAAAATGACACAATGTCCGCTCTAAATGAAAAATGATGGATACGTAATGACTGCGTATGGGTTTTGCATTATCATTTTACATCAGAACACACCCATGTTGTTTTAGTTTTCCCTTTCCTTCTTCTTATTCCATTTCCTATAACTTCAACCTCATTATTTCAAATAAAATTAAATCATAATTTTATGTCCCATGACAAAAGAATAACCTAAATAACTTGGTTTCAAAATCAATTTCTAAAGCAAAGCAAAACCAAATTGGGGGTGCCGGAACATCATTGGAGCAGCCCAACCTTGTACGTAGCCACTAGTTAACTTAGCTTGTTCATAATTGGCGATTTCTGAGAAGCGAAATTGCTGGTACTATTAGAAATAGCTATCTCCAGCTATTTCTAATCTCTCCGAAGCCGGAAAGAAGCCAAAAAGTGCGACCCTGATTTCGAAGATTAGTTAATTCTTCAATTTTTGAGAAAATTTGGGGTTTTCTTCTAAGGTTTGTTAATTCTTATAATGGATGATTTTTTACCTAATTTTTTGAGTTTCTATTTTGGGATTTTCTTCTCTTTCACTTTGATTGTTGATCGAATATTTAGGGATGGATTTAAATTTCGACATGCAATAACATTTGGATATGAAAGACTTAGGGATTTGGAATAAATTATGAGGATCTTGTTGATAATATGGGGATAACGAAAATGTAAACCTAGACAAAATCATCAATATAATCATTCTAAAGACAGGGTTGTACTAGCTTTTATTTAACTGATGTCAAAACCTTATCATTTTTGGTTTAAATCAATGTGATAATGTTTGTTGTAGAATTGTAATTGTGATGTTTCTATATATTCCTAGATTTTTGCAGTTTATTCCATTATGTTCAGATTTGAAAAAGATAGCAGGGGTATTTGCAGAAACTACTTAGGCTAGTCCTGCATATTATCTGTTATGGTTTGTGATGTCTAGTAATGTAAGTAACTTTTCATATTTGATCATCATTGCATTTAATGATTGTTTTTATATGCTTTTGAAAATTCCTTATATGGCAAGAATTACTAGCTGTTGTTACAATTTATCATGAATTCTTTCACCTGATAAGGTTTGACATAAAGTGGCCAGTCATTACATACTGTAAGAATGTACGTAGTAGAAACACAAAACATCATGATACCATATTCTAAAAGGAACCCGTTTAGTATTTAGTGAAGCTTATCTTTTAGTCAAAATTCATATTAGAAGAAACCCTTTAGGGGTAGTTGATTTTCCACTAATCTTTTATGGTCCTTCGCCTAGAGTATGAAAATTCTGGGATTGTTTTAAATGGCATTTGAAAAATGATCATTGACAATATAATCTTCCTCTTTTTAGATTTCATGGTCCAAATAGCTTTGTGTCTCGGATAAATTCATTAAGGTGACTCATAAGACACAGTTGTTATGGGCCATCATTTGGGACACTAAATTGCAATCTTTTCATCTCCTTATTGAACATGAGTTGTACGTCCTTTTAGTTCCTTTTCCTTTTGTCATACTTTTTATCATTATAACCTAAGTCGTTATCTAGAATTTCAACTGTTATTGGTATTTGATTATTTATGGTACTAAGAGAAACTAAGGTAGCTACGGTCAAGTAATCAAAGTCTCAAACATGATCAAAGTTTGTTGTTTATGACATGTAGATATTTGGGGCTTCCTGGTACCTATTATCTACCAAACGCAAAAGTACATGTTGGAATATAGCATGTTTCAAGAATGACCAGTGCAAGGAACAATTATCTCATCTGTACTATGAACATGAAACAAACTTTAATATTACAAAATGGAAAGACATTGGTAAGAAGGTTCTTGATGAAAATTGTGTAAGGAGGACAAATTTAAGTATTAAATATATGAAAGAGCTATAAAAATTGTGTTCTTGACATGGAGGATTTCATTGTCAAATATTATTTTTGTCTGTGGTGGGGCTTGCAGAACTTGAGGTAAAACTTCAGCTATATGATGTGTCTAATTATATTGTTTCATTTCCCCTCCTTTTTACATTCTGTCTATTGTTAATAATTGTCTGTCTCAAAGATCTTCCCTGTCTATCTCAAAGATCTTCTTAATTGCTGCATGAAGATTATATGCTCCACATTGAAACACAAACTAACTTTCGACTCCTAGTTTAACAAAAGGTAAAAATTGAAAGCTAATGAGGTATCATCAAAGTTTTTTTCCTAGTGTACTATTCCATTGAGTGGCACAGTATTGTGTGATTAAATTTCAATTCATGAAGATAAAATGGTTGAAAGGCAAGAGGCTTCTTTGGAAGTATGTTGTATATAATTTAGACAAATATGTTCTGTTGCTTTCCTTTATTGAGGTAGCTTTTAAATTTTTCTAGAACAAGATATTATAGATGTTCTTGGAATCATGATATTCCCTGTTCATGAGAATTAGAAAATCACCCTATGGACAATGCCTTGTGAGCCTTTAACTAGTTTGATATTTCATTTTTTACAGCACATTTGGTTAGGGGCTTGAAACCAGTAGCTATACTCTGGAAAATATCTTTTTGATTATATTGGGCATTTTCGGACTCCTGCTATTTGCTATTCTCATTGGAACCATGCAGGTGCATAGACTAAAGAAGCTTTCTTTTCATTTTTTGGGCTAAGATTCTTTAGAAGATGATGCAGAATAATAATACATAAGTTTTTAGTGTGATACTTCTTTTATACTTTACTTCTTATAGCTGCTTTTTATTATTTATCCTTCTAATAGTATTATTTGGTCAGAGTGGATAAAAATTTGGTCTTTCCCCACCCTTATTGTTTCAAATTCAGATTGGTTCAAACGATAAAAATAGAGGGCTTACGTAACCTACTTTGTTACTTTCTAAACAAATGGAATGATTTATAACAACCTATTAATTACTTGATTAAGTGAAATGATTGTATATATTAAACTCCAGGAACATATAATTTTGTAATAAGTACCGCCAGTGCTTGTTGGGTTATTAAAGTTCATACATTATAATAGTGCTTAAACTTTGGCTTTGTGTACCCTACAAACCTATTTTAAATCTCTGACAAAATGGCTTGAGGAGATGAGGATCAAAAGGCGTTACTCAGAGCAGTGGATGCATTATAAAGTACTTCCTCCTGAGCTAAGGGAGAGAGTTCAGCGTTATGATCAGTACAAATGGTTGGAAACTAAAGAAGTAGATGTGCAGAGTTTGATGCAAAATATGCTCGAAGACATTAGGAGGGATATTAAGCAGCATCTCTGTTTGAATTTGGTCAGAAGGGTAAGTACTATTATCTTGTTGATAACCTAAAGTTCACAACTTGTTTGTATGTTTGAAACATTAATATTGTGAATGGCCGTTGTTGAAGGTTCCCTTGTTTGAGACCATATACGAGTGGATGCTCGATGCCATATGTGAGCGATTGAAACCAAGTTTAAGCACAGAAAAGGTGTACATGGTTAGAGAAGGAGATCTAGTTAATGAAATGATCTTTATAATCTGTGGTCCTCTAGAAATTGTAAAAACTGATGGTGGGAGGAGTGGATTCTTCAACAGAGGTATCCTAAAAGGAAACGACTTTCGTGGTGAGGAGCTACTAACATTGGCAATGGATCCAAAATTTGGTTTAAACTTGCCACCATCGACTAGGACAGTTAAGGCTTTGAAGTAAGTGCTGATGCATTTGTTCAATGTCTTCTGGTAATATCAAGGACAAAGTTGTGTAGCCAATGGAAACTATGATTTAGGGATACATTGTGAGACTTTCCTCGCAAAGGGCAATGTCGGATTGCACTATACTCGAATTCAGCTCGTTAATCCTCTATCAAAGGTGCCTTTTCGAACTGATTATGATTTATTCAGATTTACTTGTGTTATAAGTAGATGAATCCCAGGATTCTCTAAGTAAAAGTTTTAAGAACTTTAGCTAAAAGGATTGTCATTTAATCGGTACCCTTGGCTGACGATGCACAATTCTTTTGCCAAATTGAAAGAGAAGTCTGGGATAGGAGATGTAATATTAGCTCCAATGAATTAGTAGGACACCATCACCAAACAACTAAATATAAGTATGCTAACGCATTTATCTCTTTATTCTATGATGCCAAAACAGAGCAACATGTCAAACATCATTCAAATAAAAGGATGTTAGTTAACATAATGGGCAAAAAAGTCCTCAGAATCAACCTTTGAGAAATTTTGAACTCAGATTGAGAATTATGCATTACTTCCTATTCTATATATGAAAGTTCGTGAGGTATTTCTGTACCTTTATTACTTTTATTAGTATTTTATATAAATTTAAAGTCTATGTGGGGCACCTTGAGAATTCTAAAGTTGAACTAGTCAATCTTATAGTTGTTAGTTGTTGCACTCTTATTGATTTTTGTGTTTCTATGTAATTTAATATGTGGACTTCATTATATTATGCAGCTTTATTAGGTATTGATAGCGATGCTAGTGAAGTCTATCTTATGTTTCTTGCAATTTTTTTTTATTTTTTTTGATTTTATATATAGAGTCCATTTTATGTCTTTACTACAGTCTAATAAGAAATGTTTTGTGTCCATTTTATGTTGTTCTTAAGTTAATGTTTTGCATCCAATTTAAATATCATTTCAATGGTAGAATAGAAATAAAAAGGTAAAGAAAATGTTTTTCTTTGTGACAAAACTAGACATTATAGTAATGATAGAAATAGATTCCCCGATTACTCTGAATCATACATATTGTGTTTGGTGTTATCATAAGAAACTGAGAAATTAAGTAAGTAATATATTAGAATGATTCCTTAGTTATACATAATAAGATAAGTAAAAACTCGATATCCCATGACCATTTATAGCAATCCCTATAATCTCAATGAACAAGAAGAGTAGACAAAGAATACCTCAAAGAGCACAAACAATGTGATGATTAAGACGAAGAAAAAATGGTAAACATAAAAGGGAGCTAAAATAAGGTAAAAGAAATTAGAATAGAGATCTTTTCTAAAGAATAAAATATCAATAATCTTATGGAAAAGCTTTCAAGAACTAGAGGAAGTCTAAAGAGATGTAACGAGTACACAACCAGCTATTAGTCAAATAAATATTTATATAATTGCTAATATGTGAAAAACGCCAATGTACATATTTTTTCCTTTTCGTTGGTTACTAAACTTACCAGTTCTCATCCTCATCCTAGACCCCCACCCTAAGCATGTCTTTCTCATTCCTGGCTAGAAAATTAGTGAGATAATTAATAATACAGTATGAGGTGAACGTTGAAAATAAGACACATCAATATAGAACAATAGGATTGAATCAGTACCAATCTTTGATGAGCAGTACAATAGTCCTGGTAAAAAATCCTCAACAAATTTTGGCTTCACTCGACGAACTTATGTAAATTTGTGTTGAAAAAATTGTGAATGTTTACTGTCATGATCTAAAAATACAAAACCATGATAGAGCCTACTCCAACCCAATCTTTGTAGGTAAGCCTGGCGCATAGACAAAGTTAACTAAATTGAAGATCAAATAATGAAATAAAACTCAAGATTTAAAATAAAGATGAACCAACAATTAAAAATAACTCAATATCTGGAAATACACCTTAAAATCCCAAGAAATAGTGCCATCAATAGAGAGTGACTCTAAACCAAAATCAACAACTAGTATATAAAGTATCTATCTCTAAAATGAAATAACTACAAAAGCAGGATAGAACAAGCTGAAAATATGCTTCGAACGGGGATTTCACGGCAGTTTCGATAACTCAGAAATGTACGATCAGTGTCTGCGGGTAGCACGCATACCAAGATCTGCACTTTGACGATTTACAATCTGAGGTGATGATTTTACTTACCCCGATCTAACCTTAGTAGGTACGCCCAAACTCTAACATAGAATAAATAAAGAAAAGAAGATAAATAGTAATCAAAACACGAGACTTTAAAATAAATCCAAGATAATATGATAAACCAACTCAATATCTAAAATTATACAACTTAAATCCACAACAAACTAATTTCATGAGTAAAGAGCACTCTAAAATCGACATAAAGTACAAATGTATAATATCTGTCACTAACGTAAGCTAAAGACATAAGAAATTAGATGAAGCTGAAAACAAGATAAGAATGGGGAGCTCCCCCTTAAATCAAAATCCCAAAGCTGCACGAGGTTACAATCCGTGGATAGCACTCAAACTAGGATTTGCATCAAAAAGGTAAGAAGTTAGGAGTAATTACGGTTGACCAAGCTAAGTACACAACTAAAAATATAAAATAATGCTATGCATGATATATCCATCCAACAAATAGAAAAGTTTGAACGTGTCACAACTCAACTAACCCAATCGTTTGGGAACCTACTCTAATTCACCAAGATAGGAGAACTCTTACCACCCGACTAAACTACATTAAAAAGTCATTGGGATAAAGTAAACCCTTCATTTATTGTAAATGGCCTAACAGACCTCTGTACTTGTATGAGCTTATATTTTGGACTCTTCTACTCATCTCATTATCAACTAAACACTTAAACTCAATCAGAACAAGTTTTTAAAACCTCCCTAATCATTGACAAAGCTCACGTTGAATTTATTTTGCTGACTCAATTAAAATATGGTGTGTCACACTCTCTAAAGCAAGTGGATGTTGTGAATTGCTTTAAAAAAATGCTAAAATCAAAAGACAAAAAAACTAAATATTTAAAAAATGAGAAAAACAGAAGTTCACAACCCTTCCCTCTATTTCTTCCACTACTCTCCACCCAATGTTATCCAACAAACCTCCGTCAACAATTGAAGTTTTAGTGAATATTGATGGCATCAATCGAGGTTTAGATCTTGAAAAAGAATTGACCATCAATGGTGATAGTTTGTAACAGTGATTCTGCTCCAATGATTATGGATCTTCCATGGTGGTGGTGTAGTGATTCAAGAGAGGGACGAAGAAGAAGGATTGACAGGAGAGTAAATAGATTCATTTTTTCAACATCGTGCTTTTATTTATTGTGTCTGCTTTTCTTATTGAACAAGAAGACCCCAAATTTATAGATTTGTTTGATATCTGTCAAATTTCTTCTGATAAAGTGATGCTCCTAAACTTTTTTCGGATTTATTATTCAAAATTTAAATAAAGGTAAATGTCATGAAAACTTTCTGCTCATTATTGAGAAATTTTGTGTATCCGTTTGTGTTTTTATGCATAAAAGTGGTCTTTTTGAAATATAAGATTAGTGAGCGTCAATGAATTTTTCTCGATGTCCCTTTTTCTTTGTGAAGAAAAATTTAGATGAAAGAAAAAGAGAATAAAGGGTTGGAGGTGATGGTGATGGTGATGGTGGTTGTGGTGAAGGTGATGGCGGTGATCGTGGGTTGGGAGAGGTGGAGGAAGATGAGAGAAGTGGGAGTGGGAATTTTACTTTAAAAAATTTGCAAACTCATTATATTGCCTTTTATTTAATATTTATTATTAATAATTTTTAAAATAGTTAATGAAGATAATTATGACATGGCTTTAGTTTATGTGATCTGGATTTGACATGTTATCTACGTAAGGGTGAGTGAGCTGCACATGTGGTAGTAGGTGTTTAAAATCTTGTATTTTGATGGATTGAGAGGTTCAAATGACAAAGGATTAAGTAGAGGTGTCCACTTTATAAATCCGGACAAGTACAAGGGTTCAGTAGACCATTTTGCCTAACTTTTTTTACAAAACTTTATGTACAAATAAATATTTTTTCCCCAAAGACTTAGTTTAAATAAGTGCAAGAGCTACTACCTTAGGGTTCAGTAGACCATTTTGCTTAACATTTCTAACAAAACTTTAAGTACAAATAAATACTTTTTCCCCAAGGACTTATTTTAAATAAGTACGAGTGCTAATACCTTCCACAGCAAGAGGCAATAATAAAAGTTGTTGGAGATCACTACCACACTAGGCACGCTCCGTCAGTGTTGAGCTTGTAAGGGATGTTCATGGGGGGAAGCCAACAAACATGAATAGTGGCTTCCTGGTAAGGGGAACAGGGTGAAGGCATAAGATAAGAGTATTCAACAGCATTTGCATAAGCATTCTTGAAAGAGGGAGAAGCATTTAAATTGTTAAACAGATTATCATTCCTGCACCTCCAAATTTCCCACAAGCAAAACATGATTAGAGGTTTTATGTATTGATCCGCCATGCTATTGCCAGCCCAGTCCTTAACAATGCTGATCTTTTGGAAGAAAACATTCCAAAGAGAGTTGGCTTTTGGCAGTACCAGAAGATGAAGATATGAGGAATGTCTTTATTTTGGCCTGTGCAAAGCTTACAATGGGGTTTAATAGGCATACTCATACGACTAAGAGTTGAGTTGCAAGGGATCCTATCATGATTAAGTAGCCAAAGAAAATGGTTCATCTTGCTAGGGATTTTTAAGGATCAAATCCATATGTAATCCTGTTGACTAAGAGGAGGCTGAGTTTTGGAAGTGATGAGCTTATAGGAACTTTTAGTGGTGAAAATCCCTTTACCAGTGAGAGTCCAAATAGGATAATCATTTGTGCCTAAGGTATCCGGGAAGAAAGTGTGCTGAATGGAGTGGGTAATAGACAGTGGTAGCTAAAAGAGTAAAGTGGACAGGTCCCAAGAACCATTTTTCCATAAGTCAGATATTTTCAAGTCCAACATGTTGTGAAGCATAGGACCCTGATTAATACTACTAAGGGGTTCAGTATTGGGAAGCCATCTACCACTCCAAAAGTTTACCCTATCACCATTATGGATGATCCACATAGAAGCCTTCGAACAGGTATTAAGACCCTTGATAATGTTCCTCCAAGTTCTAGAGGCCCCCTGGGACTGGTTTATTGAGGTTCTGTTGGGCAAGATCCTGGCCCAAAGAGACTGGGGATTTGTAGTGTATCTCCAGGCTAAAACTGTTAGGAAAGCAGCATTCTTATGACTAACTTGTTGGATACCAAGGCCACCAAGGTGCCTCGAGCTAGTGACCATTTCCCAGTTAACCATATGCATTTTTCGTTTGCTATTTGTGGTGCCCCAAATAAAGTTTTGTTGGATTTTATCAATATGCTTATGAACCCCAGCTGGGATAGCAATGTATTGCATTGAATGGTTAGGAATACTATTAAGAGTGGCTTTGGTGAGGGTGGTTCTGCCATCCTGGTTAAGCATATTGATTTTCCAACTTGAGAGCTTTGTTTTCATTCAATCTATGATGAATTGGAAGTCAGCTTTACTGGGAGATCTATGGAAAATAGGAAACCCCAGATATTTTCCAAAGCTGTTACTTGTAGGAATGTCCAAAAGAGTGGAAATATTATTAGTGACATCCCTGGAGCAATTCTTGGAGAAAACTTAGACTTATTCCTATTGACCTTTTGACCTGATAAGGAGCTGAAGGTATCAAGGATCCTTTTGACAGTTTGACAATTGGTAGTATCAACTTTGGTAAAAAGAGTTAGGTCATCAGCAAAAAAGAGATGAGAAAGCTTGGGTCCTCCTCTACTTGTAGAAATAGGGGTCCAGTTAAGGGTATCTACCTTATAATCGATCCTTCTGGCTAGAAGTTCCATGCAGAGGATGAAGATGTATGGAGACATGGGATCTCCTTGCCATATTCCCCTAGATAGAGCAAAGAAAGTGATTTTAAAACCATTAATAAGGACAGAGATAGAGTATGTGTAGATACAAGACATAATAAGCTTGGAGAGAACGGGGGAATTTAAAAAAAGAAAGAGCTTGTTTGATGAACGACCATTCTATCCTATCAAAAGCTTTTTCTAGGTTGATTTTGAGAATCATGTTTCCTTTTGCTCCCTTCATTTTGGAAAAGTAATTCAGAAATTTCTACACGATGATAGTATTCTCAGAAGCTCTTCTGTTAGTCAGGAAGCTTGCTTGAGTTGGAGAAATGATTTTACTCAAGAAAGGCTTGATTCTATTGGTAATGATTTTTGTTATGATCTTGTATTGAGTGTTGCAGAGACTAATGGGTCTGTAATTCTTAAGAGTAACAGCATTCTAACACTTAGGGATAAGACAAAGGTAAGTAGTGTTAACCTCTTTATCCATTGTACCTAAAGAGAAGACTTTGCTATAGAAGGAAATAAGTTGAGTGTGGGTGGAGTCCCAGAATTTCTGAAAGAAGAGTGGATGCAGACTATCCGGTCCAGGAGCTTTTGTAGGTTTAAAGTTGAAGACAACTTTCTTTATTTCAGAAATGGTAGGAATACTGTCTAACATGGCATGTGCAGCTGGAGAGATAGAACCTTTAGAAGAAGGGCTAGTGAGACAGTTCCTGGTAGAGCTGGAATGGTCACTTGTGTAGAGGGTCCTATAGAAAGACATGATAGAGTCCTCTATATCCCTTTGAGTGTACATCCAGTTACCCAGGTCATCCTTCAGGGCATTGATATTATTCTTCTTTCTTCTGTTAAAAGTAGAAGTATGGAAGAATCTAGTGTTAGCATCGCCTTCAGTGAGCCAATTAACCTTAGATTTGACTTTCTAGAATTCGCATTCTAATCTAAGGACTTCCTTATACTGATTAGTCAAAGAATTAAAAGTAGAGTGGGAATTTTGTCCTGAGGGTTTTCCACTTGAGAAGGAGAATTCTCTAGTGAAAGCAGTGGTGGCCCATTCAGAAGCAATAGAGGATTTGGTGGCGGTAAAAAGGGAAGAGTCTGTGAGACTTGGTCTAATGTGGCTAATAGAGTCTCTGTTGACAGGCTTTCCAATGGGTTTTGGTTGGCAGCTGTCAGTAGGGTGGTCATCCAGATATTGTTATCATAGTTCGCTAGGCTTTTGTTCAGGGATTCCATGACCAGCAGTGCAAGGTACTCCGAATTATGGAGCACCACTTGTACCTCTCTTCCCTCTACTATCCCTTGGAAGGTGATCGACATATTTTGTAGACCTATTTCTAACCAAGAGGTTGGTGTATGGTCCAGAGGTAATGGTGTTGAGATTAGAGCAATAGAGGGATGGTTAATCTAGGAGGGTTCTGTGGATCTCATTTTGTGAGAAGATAGGTTTAGGTGGTGCAGAAGAAGTGAGTGAGTATTTATGCAAAGTTTTAGTGGCCACATACTCCTTTTCAAGAGGTGTAGGTTGGTGATGATAAGAAGTGGAGCAGGAGGGATTTTCAGAAGAATCAGTCTGCTTGGAGAAGCAGTTTGCCTGGTTGATTTGACCGAAATCGTTCATATCACTTTGAGAGTTCAAGATGTCAACATGATTAAGTACTTCAAATTTGTTGGTAGATCCCACATTGGACTTACTATTTTTATAAGAATAAGGTTGACCCTTCAAAGAATTGACTTGGGCCTTACCCGGCTAGGTATTTATTTCCATATGACTTGTACCTTTTTGTTGGGCCCAATTGATTTTTCCCTTCAAAGAGTTTGGGCCTTGGGATTCAGAGATGGACCTCTTTCCATTTCTTGCCAAATTAGACTTGTCCAAATTTTGGTGATCCAAATTTGAGGTATTATTTTCCTTACCCGAAGCACTTAGCGTATCGGTGCCTGTTGGAGGATGTGAATTGCGATGGGGTTTATCAAGGAACTTACCTGATTTGTAGTTAAATGATTTCGTCTTGACATTAGATTTATCGATCTGTTTCGTATCATACCTTATGTTGAGGCCTTCCCCTTTTTGGATGCTTTAGTACCTTGATTACTAAAGGATACGGTTCGTCATTCCGTTGCTAGCTGCTGGGAAGGAATGGACTTCGAAGTGCCTGCATTTTGTTGGGAGTCTTCTCAACGTGTTGAATGTATTGACATGTCCCAATCGTATGGCCTAAACGACCGCAATAAGTGCACAGGATACCATCTCCTTCGTAGAAGATTGGTTGCTCGTGATGCCCAACGGTAACACTCGTGCGAACAGGTTTTTCCATTTGGATCTGTACGCAGATACGAGCGTACAGGCCTCGTAGTGACGAGGAGGTACACGCATCTATTTTCAGTAGACATCCAATTTTTTTCCCAATCTTTTCAAGTATATTCTTATCATAAAATTATGTTGGTAAGGATGGTAATCTGGCCCATATTGCTGTGGACGCAATTTTTGACCGGCAAGGCACAAAATTTGGCTCCCACACCCTTATAGAGATGTATGAGCCTGCCACGAACCATGGGTCTTCCAATAGAATCTTTTTGTGGCTTTCTTCAAGTGCTAATTTTACTGTGTAATAATCCTCACCAAGATTAATAAGAATAACACTTTCTTAGAGTTTCCATAGATCCATCAATTTTGAACGAAGATACTGATGGTTCAGTCTCCTTCCAACACATTTCAAGATAACAGATCTTTTCCAAGGGCTGTAGAGCCTTTGTTTATCTTCATCAGTGAGCTGAATAGGATTTCCGTCAGAGTCGACAGTCGATGTTTTCAAGTTTTTGAAATTTAGTAGGGCTTCGACATTTCCAAGGTCAAGGCCAGGATGTTCTTCATTTGCTTCTTTGTAGGACATTTTCTTTGGGGGATCCTCCTCCATGGCAGCTGGGGTTAGGTCTGGAGGATCCGGTGGAGGTGGTGGTGGCGGTAGGTCTGGATTACGAGAGGTAGCAGTCGTTGTTGACATTGGGAATTTTAAAGAGAGAGGGGAGTTGTTCTCTCTCTAACTTAATTCTGCTTGGTTCTGTAACTCAGTTATTAGCTTCATATTAACCTTTTCACTTCACTGATCTTTTTTTGTGTGTGTGAATGTTACAAAATTTTATTATATCGGTAATTCAATTATTGAATTGTACTATAAAGTTCTATTTTGCGTAACGATCGATTTAATGTAATTACATCATCTTTTTTATTTTTTATTATATCTTTATTTATTATTTAATAATCTGATTATATACTTTATCCAACTTTTTTAATAGCTCTATCATACACCTTATTTTTTCGTATAGAATTATTCTTTAAATTTTTGACCGCATGAGATTTGTCACAACAAAAAATGGCATAATCTATTTGAACGTTTTATTCGTTATTAAAACAACACTATATAATATAACACTTCATGAAACGTAACCACCGAGTTAATAATTTAAATGGCCATTTAACTTTAAATTTTTATTTTAGAAAGGCACTCAATTTTGGACTTGACTCAGAAAGTCACTCAACTTTAAATCTTTTATTCAGAAAGTCACTCAATCCTTTTACTATTTTTTAAATTAAATTTTGCTTATGTGAAATTTTTTTTCATAACAAAAATCTGAAAAAAAATAAAAAAATTCAGTTAATGATCCTTTTACCCTCTCATTCATTCTTCTAAATTATCTTTACCTTTCACAAAATAATTAGAAGTTTTGCTTAAACATAACCCAGGATTGTGCAGGAGAAAGGATGAACTAATCTCTTCAATTCATTAAAGAGAGTTATACTTTACATTCGAGAAAACTGTTATCAATCCAACTTGTTAGTAAAATAAATATGGTGCACTAAATTAAGTTTGAGTTTTAATCAGATTATACGTACATGAAACTGGTTATAATAGCATATGAAAGGAACTAAGTGACACCATTATGACCAATGGAGAGGTAGAAGAATGTTTTATTTGTGCACAGACAAAAGAAATGTTACAAGTTACTTGCAAATACATTAACAACCAAAAACATCCATACTGTGCCATAAGACATTTTAAAGGCCTGCCCACAAGTTTTAATCAAATAAGATATTTTGTACACAATGTCGTAAGCACTTTCTAACTAATGAGTTAAGGTGATATGACCTGCAAGTTTTAACAAAATAAGACACTTTATATACAGTGTCATATTAGCATTTTCTAACCCTTTTCATTGACGCTTCACAAACATATTCCTTCATGATATTTTCCTGGAATTCGAACAAATTTTGCACTAAATTTGTTTTACTAATATGATGGATTGGCAATAGTTTTCTCGAATGTAAAGTGCAACTCTCTTTAATGAATTAAAGTATTCAGTTCATCCTTTCTCCTCCAGAATTCTGAGCTATGTTTAAGCAAAACTTTTAATTTTTTTATGAAAGGTAAAGATAATTTAGGAGAATGAAGGAAAGGGTAAAAAGGTCCTTAAAGGAAAGGATAAAAAGGTCCTTAAATGAATATTTTGTATTTTAAAAATTTCACATACTCAAAGTTTAATTTAAAAGATATTAAAGTGGGCTGAGTGACTATCTGAGCAAAAGATCTAAAGTTGAGTGACTTTCTAAGTAAAAAATGTAAAGTTGAATGACTTTCTAAATAAAGTTCAAAATTGAGTGACTTTCTGGGATAAAAATCTAAAGTTGAGTGACTATTTAAGTTATTAACTCCCTAACCATCCATGGTAATGGCATTCTTCACAATATAATTAATCGAAAAATATATTTGACTCGAAGGAAAAGGATCCGAATGACTTGAAAAGCACTTTTTGACCGGTAATTTCATAATTAAAGTGATAAGGGAGGATGATATTATTTTTTCACATTTTATGATACCCAAATTAACCCTCCCTAATTGAAAACCACCCGGTTGATAAAATCATTACCCCACACACCTAATAATAGGCTGACAATTATCTTTTCAAGATTTTTCTTGTCCCCTACTTTCTTCTTCCCCTTGGTCTTTTTTGTCCCCCACTTTCTCCTTTCCCTTAATCTATTTTCACCTTTTTCAATCTTTTTATTTCATATTTTTTCTTTTCAGAAGTCTATGAAAAAAAATCAAAAATATATGACTGTATCTACAAGTCATTAGTGGAATATTTGATAAAATCCACCTACACAAATAATTTGAAGTATATGTTGTGAAATCATTTAAAATATACTATTAGTTAAACTATCGAAGAGATATTTTCTTAACATCTAAGTGTTATATTATAATTTATTGGAGTAATTTTTTTGCATTAAAAAAATCCATGTATTCTCCAGTTTATAACATAAGCCTTTAATTAATTTACTCACTAATTTAGTTTGGACATGAAAACTGAGACACGATAGTCTTGTCACCTTAGCACCTAATCTATATCTATAATCTATAATCTCTCTCTATATATAATATATTAAAAGTGTGAAGACCCTTAGAAAAGTGAATTGAACTTTTTGCCCTTCATCAAAAGACTCGGCTTTAGACAAAATCGTCTTTTTAGACTTTTTCCTTCAATTGTTATATATTTAATTTTAACTCCTAAAATATATGGGATCAGGACTTTAAAAATTATGGTAAGAATTTTATATAAATTAGGAGTTTAAAATATATGATATAAAGTAACATGAAAGTACTTATTCCTTGAAAACTGTAAATTGAGAATGATGGATGAAACTATGGAATACCAACCTATGGAGGCCAACATCCTACTGGAACCTTCGGACAAAAGGGCCTTCGGGGAGGCCCCTAAAGAGCCCGTTGCGACATCTTATAGAAAAATACTTATGGCTAATAGTCACATCAACCCCATTTCTTTAATAGAACTACCAAAGGAATCGAGTATAGCAGATTCAATAGACACAGACGACACCGTTCCACTGACTATGGAGGATAAGGAAAGGATGTATGATCCATGGCGCTACTCAGTTATTGTTAAAGCTGTGGGCAAGAGGTTCAATCACCATTACCTACGCAAGAAATTGGTAGATCTGTGGAAAATACATGATCCCTTTCCACTGATAGATCTGGGGAAGGATTTATACACTGCTAAATTCAATAAGGAGGATCTTCAAAGGAAAGTACTCCAGCAGGGTCCGTGGTTCATCGCTGGTGCTTACCTGTCAGTCCGAAGCAGGGTTCCTAACTTCATACCCGGCGATTCCAAAGTACTCACGACAGCAATTTGGGTTAGGCTACCCAAATTGCCAACGGAGTTCTACGACGAATCATATTAGAAAAGGTAGGGCGGAATATTGTCTCCCTTGTCAAGGTCGATGCAAGCACAGCCGCTACAATTCATAGTCGATACGCACGAATATGTGTGCAAGTCCCAATGGATACCCAAGTTAAAAACACAATAACCATTGGGAGCCACCAGTAACCTCTTCACTATGAGGGGGATGGCTTTTTCTACAACTTGTGTGAAAGGTTGGGCTACGTTAGGAATAGCTGTCCTAACCTGAAAAATACGTTAGGAATAGCTGTCCTAACCTGAAAAATGATGCGCCAGAGCCGTTGACAAAACACACCTTGGCGAAGAATCAAAAGAAACAAAAGACCAATGGACCACGGTAACCTTCAAAAAATCAAGAAGGAACCACACAGCCAAAGACATCGGCTGGTGAAACCATCCGTATTGGGCTCAAGTAAGTCATTTTCCTCTCTTGACAAGACCGCTGGGAAAGGAAAGACAATTTCCGCCAAAACCCTACCCCAAGGCAACACTGCGGATTAGGTTTGCTTAATGGCCCAACTCATCATAAGCCCAATAAGGAGCCCACGACTTCACGAGAGAACAACTTGGGCTTTTTAGAATTGGACTTTACAAAGAATATCAACAAAGTTGGGTCGTGGCCCAAACAAAAGTCCGAAAAAGTCCACAACACCTCTCCTTTGGAGTTAAAAGTCTTGTCAAAGACTTTTGAGACTACTAAGTCTCGAATGTCATTCCAAACCCAGGCTCCTGCAAACCCCCACCATACAACTTCTCTCCCTTCAAACACTTCTGCATCTATCAATCAAATCACTGATGCCGAAATTACTGAAATAGAGCATAAAGCTTTTAACTCCTCTACCCTTTCCACTTCGGGGAAATCCCCTGAATATTCCCCTTCTAACCACTCGGACCTTCTTGAGGATATTCCTTCTACTTCTAATGATGGAACAATCCGTGATCCCTCCCCAAGGCCTAACCTTTACCACAGCCCCACTCCCAATGACCCACATGCCAACTTCTTGGCTCGAGATAGGCCTAACGAACCAAGTAGTTCCCCTATATATGAAATGGCAGGGGATCAAGTTCAAAATACTGATCCAGGATCCATGCTACTTAGCACAAGTAGTGATAGAAGGGCTGAACCAAGGTCTGACAAATTTCGTCCAGAACATATGGTTGTCCACTCCGATGAGGCTAACAAACCTAGCCCAACTAGCACCACTATCCCAGGAAATGCTGAATGCAGAGATGACCCTCACGGGATAATCCTTACCATTCCTCCCTGCAAAAATTCCTCATATATTAGAGAGGGGTCCTCCTTTTATGCTGATAATTGGGGGCCCCTCAAATTAGGAGGACCTATTCCTAAGTCCTCATCTTTTGTTAACTTCAACCCCCCCTTCAAGAAGTCATAGAAAGAGAACTGACATTCGAAGCCCTAAGAGAGAACATCCTGGCATCTATGAAGGCCCCAAGAACAGACGTGGAAACTCTAGGAAGGCCGATTCATCTAACCTTCGAAGATGTCATAAGCAAAATGCCTATAATCTTTATACCACAGGACCTAATAACCCTCGATCTGAAAGATGTTCCCCCATCCCCCAGGACTGGGAACTTTTACAAGACAAAGATGTCACCCCTCTCAAGGAAGAAGAAGAGACAGAAGGAGTGGACCTCAACCCAGGGAAGGGGCAACCTTTCATGATGAATTGCATAATATGGAACACTAGGGGAGCTAACAGTGCAGAATTCAAAAAGCACTGTAAAGCCATGGTTGATCTCCACAAACCTCTCATACTAGCCTTTTTGGAAACCTTTATGGGCAATCATAACCAACTTGCTGATATGCTTGGTTTTGCGAAGAAAGTTCAATACCCGGCAGTTAGAAACTCTGGTGGCATTACCATCATGTGGAATTATCACAACATCACCATAAATTACATCAATATATCCTCTCAAGGTATCCCTGTTACTGTACAGGTTAGTTCTCCTCCCTCTTCCTGGTTCTTCAATGCAATCTATGCTAGTAATTATCCTGAGGAGAGGAAAACCCTATAGAACCAGCTAATGACCTTTGCTGACACCATAAGGGACTCTCCTTTCTGCACAACCTTAAACTCCAGCTTTTAAGGAAGTACAGTAAACTCCTTAGACAGGAGCAGGAATTCTGAAAGCTCAAGTCCATAATTAACTGGCTCACTGATGGAGATCTTAATACTAAATTCTTTCCTTTCTCTACCATAAATAGGAGGAGGAACAACAGAATTAACTCCATTAAGGATGACCTTGGTATCTGGCAGTACTCTCAACAAGATATTTCTTTTACCATCCTCAACTTGTACCACCGCCTCTATACCTCTGAACACTCCCTCTTTTATCTTAACTTTTAAAAAAACCCTTCATCCAAGGGGTCCCTACCTTCTGATTCCCATCCAAACCTTGATGCCATTCCTAGCTTGGAGGAAATTAAAAGAGCTGTCTTTTCTTTCCATTCCACTAAGGCCCCTGGGCCTGATGGCTACACCCTCTCTTCTACTAGAAATATTGGGATATCCTTCAACCTTCCATTGTACAGTTTTGTAGACAAACCTTCTCTTCCTGTGCTATAAATAAAAAGGTGAACTCTACCTATCTTTGTCTGAACCCTAAATGCAAAAATGCCACTCAACTTAGGAACTTCAGACCCATTGGGCTTTGCAACACTCAGTACAAGATCATAACCAAGATTATTGCCAATAGAATAAAGATCCACTTAGGGGACATCATCAGTAATTCCTAGGCTAGCTTTCTTTCCAAGAGAAGAGCTTCTGACAAATTCCATAATTGTCCAAGAATATATCACTCACTTCGCCAGGATAAGGGGTAAGAAAGCTAACATAATGCTCAAAATTGATCTTGAGAAAGCTTTTGATAGGATTGAGTGGTCCTTTATAAGGCAGGCTTTACACTTCTTTAACTTTCTGTCCAATCTCATCAGGATCATCATGTGTTGCATTTCTACCTCCTCTATTTCTATCCTCATAAATGGGGGCAAGACCACCCTCTTCAAACCTTCCAGAGGAATCAGATAGGGTGATCCCATCTCTTCTTATATTTTTATCTTATGCATGGAACTCCTTTCTATAAGGATTGATCATGAAGTTGACCAACTCAAATGGGATCCAATTTCAATCAATATAAAGGGCCCCAGGATTTCTAATCTGTTCTTTGCGGATGATCTAATTCTTATAGCCAGAGCGGATGAAAAAAATTATAGGATCATCAATGACCTTCTCACAAGTTTTTTTATCACTCTGGCTTAAGGGTTAACAACCAAAAATTCCAGGTGATTTTTTCCAATAACTGTTCTCACCGACAAAAAAAACAATTAGCCCATCTTCTTCACATTGAACCCAAGGATGACCTTGGGAGATACCTAGGTTTTCCCATCTTTCACTCCAAGCCCAGGAACAAGGACTTCCATTTTATCCTAGACTCCCTAAACACCAAACTTGGAGGATGGAAAACTAGGTTCTTCAACATGGATGGTAGAACCATTCTAGCCAAAGCTTCTCTCAACAGTATTCCCAACCATATGATGCAATACATCTCCATTCCTAAGCAAATTTTAAACCATATTGATAGAATCCTTAGGAACTTCATTTGGGGGTCTACAAATGAGAAAATAAAAATGCATATGATCTCCTGAAAAAATGTGACTCTTCCTACAGGGGAAGGGGGTTTTGCCATCTAAAGAGCCTCCATCAAGAATGATTCCCTTCTTATGAGCCTAGCCTGGAAAGTCATGCACCAGTCTGATAGCCTTTGGGTCAAGGTTCTGAGAGTAAAACATAGCTAAGAGGGAATGGTATGTCATTTCAATACCTCCAAGACTTGGAACAATATCTGTCAAGGCTAGGCTAGATGCAAAGAAATCTCAACTTAGGCTGTTAAGGATGGCTCCAGTCTTCTTGTAGTATGACCGGTGGATTCCCAACACCAACCCCTTAGGAAACTCATCTATGCCCCCTTACTAACTCGGATGAAAATGTTCAGCTCAGCTAAGTCTGGCACTATGGCTCATGGAATTTTGATAACATCTCCATGGTCATTCCTCAGGACCTCATAAACCACATGAAAAACTCTTTTTTTCCTAGTAACAAAGTAGCTTTAGACACCCCATTCTAGGCTACCAATGGTAAAGGAAACTTCTCTTCCCAAAGTGCATACCAACACTTGATCACCCACAACACCAACAACTTGATTACTTCTCACACTTTCTTCAACTGGATCTGGCACCTCCCCACCCCCCAAGGATTAAAATTTTCATATGGCTCCTTCATCATGATAAACTTTCAAAAGAGCAAAATCTTGCTAAGAAAGGCCTTGACATAAACCCTAATTGTAAGAATTGCAATGCCAACATTGAAGATTCCAATAACCTATTCTTCAAATGCCCCTTCACTAATACAATTTGGGCGGAAACTTTTAATAAAGTTGTTTACCCTCTTACCTGCAACCTCTCCACTTTTTTCAACACTAACTGGACAGATGCATGGAGGACCACAAAGCATAAAGCCTTCGACCATATGCTCCTTTGGCACGAAATCATTCCCAATTGCCTTTGGACAATCTGGAAAACCAAGAACCATAACTTCTTCCACCAAAATAATGCCATTCCTTCCTTCTCACAGGCCTACAATGAAGTGATTGAATATAATCTTTTTAGTAACAAACACCATCACAGAGTTCCCAAGACTACCATTTACATCTACTAGACCACTCCACTATTGAACCACTACTAACTTAATGTAGACTATTCTTGTTTACGCAATCTAAGTCGAGGGGGTATTGGTGGGGTTATTCTCAATCACAATGGTGAATGCAGGTTGGGCTTTAACCAAAGCTACCTCTATGCTACCAATAATCAAATGGAACTTTTTGCTCTCAAGGTAGGCTTAACTATTGCTATCCACCACTGCTTATTACTTATTATAATCAACACTGACTCACTGGAAGTTTTGCAGATGGTAAAACATGGAAATGTTCAATATGATGGTACTATTAATCTATGCAGGTCAAAGATGAGGGAAGCTTGGTCACCAATAGTCCAACACTGTTATAGAGAACAAAATCAAGTTGCTGACAAACTAGCCAAACATGGTGCATCCTCCAACAGCTTCGAGAAAACAAATCTTTTGCAAGTTCCACCTTTGTATGCTCTACAGGAATTGGGAGCAGACATACGAGGAACTTTTTTTGAAAGATCCATTAAAGGAAATGCTCAAATACTAGTTGAGAAAAACTGCCCCTTTTTTGTAATTAACCCAAGCTAGCTAGCCTTGGATTTGTAACTCATACCTTCGTTATGGCTATTCAGGTGCACCTAATTTACCAATAAAAAAAAGTAAATGAAAGTGTCGAGCTATAAAAAGGGCATGTTATATGGCTTCCAAGTTCCAACAAATCTTCTTAGTTCTCAATTTTAAATTTAAATCTAAATAAATATATAGTATTACCAAACACAAATTAAGTGTCACGTGGACACTATATTGTGCTTGATCATCACGACAATTTCTACGATGGACAGCAAATCATAAACTTTTTAAGAAATTTTTATATAAAGGTTAGGTTTAATCGCATTATTTTGATATCTTTGTTATTTTTTTTGTGTAGTTTACAGGTAGTAGGTTTAATCGTGTTATTTTGATATATTTATTATCATTTTTTTTTGTTTATAGTTTATAGTCTTTGTAGTTTTTCTTGATTTAGTTTAAAGTGGATTTTAAGACTTTTATATGAGTTTGAATGAATATACAATTTTTTTCATTTAAGTGTTTTTCGTATTTATAAAATCATCGGATTATTTATTAATCAAGACATACTTTCTTTTATAATATTAAACTGCTTTTATAGAATTAAACTCATTGAGGCAAGGTACACGCGCGACTAGGTACACGCACGGAGTCGCGTAACCTATACTAGTACAGTTAAAAATGGATTGTCATTTCAACTCCAACATCAGAATTTTTTATTTTCATAGTCAAATGCCTATCTATGTTTTCTCTCTTATATAAAGCAATTAAAAATTTAATTTCTACATACTCATCGTGTTTTCATTAGTTTGTCTGATTGTGATTTGACACGAAATTAAAGAAAATAAAAAAAATTAATCTAGTGGCCTTAAGCTAAAGACAGGTAGAATGTATCAAATTATTTTTTATTTTGTGGTCTTAAACATGTCATATAAAAAATTAAAATTAAATAACTGGAAAAAAAAAGATAATTTTTAAACAAACTAAAAAGAAAAATAAATTAAATAAATTAAAATAGAGTGAGTATTAATTTTGGGTTCGGAATTTTCACTGGTTAAATGACACTAGTATATATATATATATATATATATATATATATATATATATATATATGGACAATGAAACGTAAAGGCAGTTCAATGACTAAAAGAAAAAGGAAAAACAAAAGTAATGACTTATCTACATTGATCAAGTGCTTATATTTAAACAATATTAATTTATCTGTCAAAATAAGTGAAGACAATGAAATAAAAATATATTTAGTCAATTATAGTCAAGTGATAATTATATATTGTGTATACATCTAGTTGGTGTGAACCATCTTGATCTTTTATAAAGCATATCTGTTTTGACTAGACATTAACGGTTCGTTATACTTTTTTGTCGTAATTTATGTGACACAATTATAATTTAGTTAATTAATTATTAAAATAATTTAGAATTTTTTATTTAGTATGATTTATAAAAATAATCAAGCATTAACATAATTTAAATTAGTTTAATTATTGTGATTTATAACATTTGTTCTTCTATTCCAATTTAAGCAACACTGATATAATTTCGAGTGTTAACCAAATATTTTATATCTTATAATTTTTTAAAGCTATTATTATGTGATCTATAATGTTTTTTCACGTAATTTTACAATAAGATATGAATACTTTCTCTCGTTCCAAGTTATGTGGCACATATAAAATTTCGACAATTAATTATTTTTTTAATATATATATATATATATATATATATATATTGAGTTCTTAAATATTATGATTTACGGTACTTTTTATCTAATTTTTAAATAATATATGTTACTTTATGTCTTCCTCCATCCCATCCCACTTTATGTGTACTAATATAGTTTCGATAGTTAATCAAATTTTTTATGTTGACATATCATTTGTGTCTATTTATCTTTTTTTTTTTTGAAATATTTTTAATATTTTAATGCTTAAACAATCATAATAATTAATTAAGGGTGATATAGTAAAATACCGATTGAAGCAGTGAAATAGATGTCATAAATGACTTATAATAACTAATTAGAAGTGATATAGTAAAATTATCATAAAACTTACTTGTGAAAAAAATTAAGTGGATCTCATATAAGACGTCAAGTTAATTTAAATATCAAGAGTTATCATTTTATTTTTATTTTATCTTTTCTATTAAATATTATTAATTTTTAATATTTTGATGACTTTTATAATTAATTAGGGGTGATATAGTAAAATTACACTTAAAGTAGCTAAAGCAGACATGCCATAAATATCTATTTTATTTTTTTGTTAAATATTATTAATTTTTTAATACATGACTTGTCATAATTAATTAAGAATGATATAGTAAAATTATGATTGAAACAACTAAAACAAACATGTCGACCTGTTGCCTGAGTTAACTCCCGCCCTTTATATATGGTAATATATAAAGGGGGAGTAATCTTATTACTATCTATATAGTTAATTTGGTGTTGATTTGTCTTGATCGATTATAGTCAACATAAATGGTTAAATTTTAATTGGGAAATGTTGATTGCATCTATGTTGGGATTGAATTGAATTTCAAATTGTCATAATTATAATCAACATAAATGGTTTACTTCTACTTGAAAAATATTGATTCAATCTCTATTAGGATAAAATCAAGTCTCAATCTATCATGACTATAGTCAAAATAAAAGATTGACTTCTAAAAAAGAAATATTAATTCAATCTATGTTAGGATTGAATCATGTGTCAATTTGTCATTATAGTCAGCATAAATGGTCGACTTCTATTTGAAAAATATTGATTCGGTATATCCTAGGATTAAATCGAGTCTCAATTTGTGAATTTCATGACTCGCAAACACAAGTGATGACTTCTAGAAACACAATTTCACTTTTAAAATTATTTTTAATAAGTTGGAATAATAATAATGATAATTGATTTGACAATTTTTTTAGTTTAATTTTGATCAACTGTTTAAAAAACTTAAGTGACATAATATGAAAAATACTTTAAGTTTTAGTTAACACGATTGTTGACTTCTAATAACTCAATTTCACTCTTATGTATATTTTAAAGATTTATTTTCATGAGATGAAGTGTAAAGTAATTTAAAAAGATACTAACTTTGATTATTTTTTTTTAGTTCAATTTTGACCAATTATTAATATGTTTTTTAGCGAAAATATATAAAAATAATTTAAATTTTTAGTCAACACAATTATTAACTTCTAATAACTAATTCACTCTTATGTATATTTCTAAAATGAAAATCTTTCAGAAAATAGCCTAACTTTCAGCAAATTGAGGGAGCACATAATCTAACTTTCAAAATTATTATATTTTGTCAATGTATCAATTGTATGCAACCAACTTTATTCGATATAAGATATAAATACATTGAGAGCAATTACATGCAAACTTTTTCTCTTTTTTTCTTTTTTGCTTTCGTTTTCTTTTTCTTTTCATTTTTTTCACCCTCTCCTATCTCTAAATTCTATTTCTCTTTATTCTTTTCATTTTTTTTGTTTTTAGGTACATTTTTCCTCATTTTTTTTAATTTTTTACGTTTCCCCTTTTTTAAAAAAATCTATTTTTTGGTACTTTTTCCTTATTTTTTTTCTTTTGTGTGTTTTCCTTTTTTTTTTTTTGTTTCTTTTTGATTTTTTAAATTTCTTTTTCCTACTTTCCTTTCATTTTTCACTTTTTTCTCTCTTATATCTCTAACTTTTATTTCTCTTTCTTTTTTGAATTTTTTCCTTTCTCCTTTTTTTTTTGAAATCCTTTCTTCTTTTTTTGTCTATTTTATTTTACTTTTTGTATTTTTGAAAAATGTGGCTGCATCTAGCATAAATAATATATGTTATTTTATGTCTTCCTTCATTCCATCTCAATTTTTGTGCATTAATATAATTTTGATAGTTAATCAAATTATTTATGTTGACATATCATTTGTGTCTATTTTATTTTTTTCAAAATAATTTTAATATTTTAATGCGTAAACGATCATAATAATTACTTAGGGGTGATATAGTAAAAAAACAATTGAAGCAGCGATACAAACACGTCTTAAATGACTTATAATAACTAATTAGAAACGATATAGCAGAATTACCATAAAAGATACTTGTGGTAAAAAATGTAAGTGGATCTCATATAGGACGTCAAGTTAATTTAAATGTCAAGAGTAATTTGTCATTTTATTTTTTATATTAAATATTATTAATTTTTAAAATTAGATGACTTTTATAATTAATTAGGGGTGATATAGTAAAATTATGGTTAAAACAGCTAAAGCAGAAATGTCATAAATTTCTATTTTATTTTTTATTAAATATTTTAATTTTATACATGACTTATAATAATTAATTAAGAATGATATAGTAAAATTATGATTGAAACAACTAAAGCAGACAACACAAACAAACATGTCAACTTGTTGCTTGAGTTAACTCACTCTTATTATATAGTAATATATAAAGAGATGAGAGAAAATTGAAGGAAAGGTGTCTTTTAAGTCTTGAATGAAGGATTGGTGACATTGACCAACTTAAAGGGTCAAACATAATTAGGAAAATTAATTATGTTAATTGTGGACTTGATTAACATTTTCAAAAAATTTTAATCTTTTCAAAAATTCAAATCAATCCAACCCACACCCCTCTTTAATCCAAATCATCGACCGTCTCTCTCCCCTCTCTCGACAACTTCTCTCAACCAACAGCTCTGTAAATTTCTCCTTTCGATCCCCGACGACTTCAACCTCCGATGACAAATAGTTGAGCTTCGAGTTTTTTTTTGACTTCAACCATCAATCAACGTAACAGCCTTGCTCTCCGGCCACAACAGCTTCAAATTCTTCATCGTTTCTTTTCTTCTTTCACAAGTAAAAAATTATGGCCTTTATTGTTTTGAAGAAAACGAGGAACTTGAGACAACTTCTTTTATAGTATTGGTTAATAATTTCAATATTTGTTTCTTTAATTTGAAATGTGGTCTAAATGAAATCCTAATTTCTGATATTTCTTCTCCTCTTTTTCGAAGTAAATTAAGATTTTTTATTATTTGTTGCATTTTTTTTTAAGTTTGATTTTTGTTATTTGTGTTTATACAAACAAAACAACTATTTTGGTATTTTTCGTGTTGCACCCGTTGCTGGGTTGATTAGTTCTTGTTCTTGGTAAAAATGGTGATATTGTTGTTATTCTACTAAACAAAATCGTGCTACTATTTTTTTCTCCAACAGATTATCCATCTGGTGCATCATATTAATCATCTAATGCAACAGATTTAGCATATGATGCAACAGAGGAACCATCAAATTAAAATTCTGATGCAATAAATTAATAATCTGATGCAACAGATTAACCATCTGATGCAATAGATTAACCATCTGATGCAACAGATTAATCATCTGATGCGATAAATTAACCATCTGATGCAACAGGTTAATCATCTATTGCAATAGAGGAACCACCGAATAAAAATCTAATGTAACAGATTTAGCATATGATACAATAGATTAACCATATGATGCAACAGTTTAACCATCTGATGCAATAAATTAACCCTATGTTGTAATAGATTAACCATTTGATGCAACAGAATTACTATTAAATGCAACAGAGGAACCATTGGATTAAAAATCTAACACAATAAATTAACCATCTGATGTAATGAAGGAACCATCAGATTAAAGATCTGATGAAACAGAGGAACCTCCTATTGGATAAAATCCTATCAACTCTTCTAATAGGACATGTCTATGACTTGACTCCAACTGTTCATTCATCTGTCGCGATAGACGACCCTTTTGTTGGAAGAAATCTAAATAATATTGACTGTTGATAACTGTTCCAATAGATCACTCATATGTTGCAACAGATGTGTGATCTATTGCACAGACTATTCATATTTCTCAACAGATGAGTGATATATTTTGTATTGTCGCAACAGATTACTCAAGTCGTTGCTACAGGTTAATTAACTATTCCAACAGATCATTCATATGTTGCAACAGATATGTGATCTATTGCACAGACCATTCATCTTTCTCAATAGATGAGTAATATGTTTTGTATTATCGTAATAGATTACTTAGCCATTGCTATAAGTTATTTAACTGTTCCAACAAATCACTCATATATTGCAACAGATGTGTGATCTATTGCACAGACCATTCATCTTTCTCAATAGATGAGTGATATATTTTGTATTGTTGTAATAAATTACTCATCTGTTGCAACTGGTTAGTTATTTAGTGTAACAAATAACCTACCAATGCAACAGATGTGTGATTTATTGTAATTTTTATTTTACTATTTTGCATGTTAGATTTACTGTTATGAACACGGGGAGGAGGAATGTTTCAAAATAGATGATCTAAATGCTAATAGCCCTTCCACCGAATAGTTGGTCAAAAACTTCAGCATTGATTGTTATCCTATAAAAATACAGTGCGATGGTGCTGATTTAATGGGTGATTTCATGGTTAAGTCATCCATGGAAAATTTTTTTATGCCTTTATAAAAATACTTCAACAACAAAAATAGGATGCTTATTTCAGGGACAGCTGTGTTGGAAAATATCTTGATTTACCGGAGGACAACAATGTTCATTTCCAAATAAAAATGGTATATGAACTTCTCAAGCGTAGGTTTATGTATGAAAACAAAGATAAGATGGATGAGGTGTGGATAAATTACTGTAGCATACCTATTTATTTTGGTTGGAAGGAGTTTTCCATAGTTATTGGACTAAAATGTTATCCTCATTTTCCTTCTCATGTTATACCGATTCTAACCAACAAAAAGAGCCCCACACACCCAAAAAAAGCAAAGGCAAGTCGTGTGATTGTGATGACCTGGTGTCCATTGTTGGTCCAAGCTTCAAAAACAAAAATTTAATAGAAGCATTGAAAGGTAAAAGAATTTCAAAGAAGCACAAGTAGTCATTGTGCTTGGTTTAGTTTGTATATAATATTCTTTGGGCGAAAGACGTTAACAACAACATAAGTGTTGGTTTAATAAATCTCTCCGAGGATCTTGAGGTGTTAAACAGCTATCCTTGGGGTTATAAAGCTTCAAAATGACTAACAAATATTTGTTGACACCGTTAGCACCAAAGACTATCAACTTATATGGCTTTCCATAGGCTTTCATGGTAAATGTTTCTTTCTTTTATTATTATATCATTCATTGTTTACTCAATAATGATTTTGATTTATTGGCGTTATTTTATAGGCTTAGGCTTTTGAAGTCATTCCTTATTTGAGACAACAAGTGAACTACTAGGAAGAAGATTCTTATCCAATAATTTTGAGATGGTTATCAGCCAAAACTGATAAAAAGCAAAATTTTTTGATCTCTTCAACCTCTCGAAGAATGCAATAAGTATAATTATAATTAAGTTTTTATTTTAATAAATGATTTTTTGAATGATTTAATCATCATTCTAATATATGTAATGATTTATGTTAGATTGTGTATCCGTCGCTAGTTCTGACCAATCGAGAGTTGAAGATGATTTTTTTCTTACTTTACAGTCAGTGCAAACTTTATCGGACCCTAAGGTCATTGACAGAATAAAAATGGAATTGTTTGGAGCAACAACCATTACAAGAAAAATAATTTTAGAGGGTGGGCTTGTTGTTGTTGATTGTCTTAGTGGTGATGAAGCTGTTGGTGGTGGTAGTGGTGCTGCTGTTGGTGCTAATAATGCTCCTCTTACAGTATTTTAAACAGATCATTATGAGTATGATCATACTGGTTATACAGATTTTATCTCTCCTAGTGAATGTTCTGCATGCATATGTCAAGACTGTAAGGCAAAACATGATGTAGTGATTAATCCTATTAATTCATTAACTGCTTCTGTAAAGGTATTGACATCTAAAGAAGGGTGTCATTCCATCAAAGAGGATTTTATCTCCATCCTCTCCATTAGAGATTATGGCTAAGAGGAGAAGGAAAGTAATTTTCAAGGCATTATTAAGCATCCAAAAAAACCAAAATTGCAACTCCTCTGTTCGTGTGTTGCACTGAGCAATGTAAAATAGCCAAAGGAGAGCAGGACGAGCTGAAGAAAGTGAATATATATGTCTGTTCGAACTAACAAACAAACACATATCTATTTCAACAGATGGCACATTTGCTAAAAATTATCAAATAGATATATACATCTGTTGCAACAATTCACTAACTTGTTGCATCAGTCAAGTATCTGTTGCAACATATGTCTCATCAGTTTTAGCAAATCAAACAGCTCTTCGTACTATTTTTATTTGTACCAATAGTGACCTATCTGCTGCAACAAATGAGTAATATGTTGCAACAGATGGTTCATCCATTAGAAATTATCATACAGGTCTTCTTTATGTAGAAATTTGTCCCAACAGTTAATTCATCTATTGCAACAGAAATATAATTTGTTTGGGAAAATTTAAGACAAGAGGAAGACCTGTTTGATTTGCTAAAACAGATGAGTTATTCTTTTTCGTTTTGTTGTATCTCCGTGATTAGCATTGACCAATTCTGGCTTTCTAGGTAGATGTAGAAGCTACTGCTGAACAACATTGACAATATGCTACTCTTTTTATGGAAATACAGATAACAAAAAGCATAAAAATCGTACATAAGCGATAATAAAGATCCACAATGACCAAAGCCTAATTCCATTGCTCCGGATAAAAAATAACTTATCCATATTGAGTAGATCTTTATAGCTTGAGCCTGTCAAAGTAATAACCTCACACCTCCTTAGGAATTCTTGGTATCAATACTTAAATTATTGATGTATTTATTGAGATCGTACCCATAATAATTTTTTTACATTTCATTTATTCGTTGATTTATTTCAGCTAATTTCTGAAGGCTTCGATTTATTTTTATTTTTTTTATGAATTTTATTTTTTCTTAGATTTAAACTTGTTAATTGAAATGAAATACTAGATTCAAATATTGCAACAGATACTGTATCTGTTGCAATAGACAACACATCTGTTGGAAAATATCAAACAAATTTAGACATATGTTACAACTATTGGGTAATCTATTCGAAATTATAAAATAGGTCTTCCCACTATTGCAACAGATAGACTTAGATAGAAACATTGACATAACACAACGAATGACCAACCTATTGCAACAGATAAATAATATGTCAGAACAGGTAGAATATCTGTTACAACAGATGGACAATCTGTTGCATTATAAAAATTGAACTTTCATTAGACATAAAAAATTGCCACTACATGTAAAAAGTGAAAGTGACTTGAAATAAAAAAAGGAGGAACCATCGACAATGTTTAGTTTAAACACCTAAAATAAAATAGGCATCAAGTAGACAGTGGTCATTTTAAACACATAAAATAAAATAGGCATCAAATGTGTCAGTTTATCACTTTTTGCCCTGTTGGCTACTCGCGTGTAATTCACACAGCCAAGGCTTGTTGAACCCTCATTTTCGCTGACTTGGCCTCCAACGGTCATTTTCCCCCCATTGTCTTATATATTCATCTTCTTCCTAAAATTTAATCCTAAATTCCCAAATTTTCTTCTTCATCATCTTTTTTTATCTATCCAAATTCTTTAAATTATTTGCATTTGGTCATTCTTCATCTTTTTTTTTTCATTTTTTCCAACTGAGCTTGACAATGTCGAGCTCATCTTCCACTATTTTTTGTGATAAAGATTTTTAATATTGTAAGTGCAGTCATGAAGATCTATTGAAGACTTCTTGGACTCAACAAAATCCAGGTCATAGATCTTTCACTTGTAAGATTTAAAAGATAATAATTTTTTATTTAATTAGTTGATTAATTATTGACTTGTAAATGTGTTCTTGTTTTTATAGAAATTGGGTGGATGTGATTACTTTGATTGGTATGAAGAACGACATCCTTCACAAGCAAATCATGTAATTTGGGCTTTGTTGAAGAAAGCCAGGGCTTCTGAAGAGAAATAAAATCGAGCAAGAAGATACTACATTGTTGTCGTTATTGCTAATGGTTTGGTGTTTTTGGACACATGGATATTCAATCCTAATTACTGAAATTTTCATGGTGGTGTATTTTCTATTGGTTTGTTGTTGTCGAGCACATGGATATTCAAGCCTAAGTGCTGAAATTTTCATGGTGGTGTATTTGCTGTTGATTTGGTATGTTGTCGAGCACATAGTTATTCAAGCGTAATTGTTGGAAAATATCAAACAGATTTAGGCATATGTTGCAAAATTTAGTCATCTGTTGGAAATTATCAAACAGTTCTTCCCATTGTTACTACACAACAGATTAGACTTAGATTAGGTAGAAATAACATCGGCATAATGCAACAGATGACCAACCTATTACAACAGATAAACTGTCTTCCAGAATAGATAGAATATATTTTATAACGGATTGACAATTTATTGCATTATAAAAACCTCACCTTTCATCAAAAAAAGATATTATCACTACATATACATATAATGTAAAGTGAAGTGTGATTTGAAATAAAAAAGTTTTATTTCAAAGGCTTTTCTTTATACACAGGCTCCAAGCATCCAGTTAGTACCCTATAAGCCCAAACCTCTTACAGGTTTTCCAGAGTCTTGTCGCATAGAAAGGTTGTTGGCTCGGCTATTTCTGTGTCGGTTAGCAAATATTCGATGTGTGCAAGCGCGTGCGAGCCGTACACGAAACTGGAATCATTTTTTGGAAGGTTGATGCCCTTGTTTCGAACTTCAAAATCTCAGGATTTCTTTATCCACACTTTCTCTGGAAAATGATACATCAGTTACTCTGCCTTAACAAGATGGGGAACAGGCCCATCAGTGGTTGCATGTGGATAAAAAAATGACCTTATCGATGGCAAGTTTGTTGCAGTCATAAACCTTGATTTTTCTCTCCTGGAGTAGTAATCAACAGTCCAATAATGTATACCATCCACGTTCATGATTGCAAGAATCCTCCTTTCGTTGGTCCAACTATTGCCGTGTGGATTTGGCCTCTCCCCTTTAACATATTTTATTATTTTTTCATCTCAATCGAATGTAGAAACTAACGACTCAAATCTCGTGCCACAGGTCGACGCTATATCATTGAGTTCATTGTACTTATCCTTGATCTTCTTGCAGAAGTCGAAGTCCATTATCCTATCGGCAGCGTCATAAGCTTCCGGGTTTTCTAATTGTCTTTTCCTCATGAGGCAGAGAATTTAATCAACATACTATGATATAAGAAGTCAATTTTTAAATAGATTAGTAATTGTAAACTAGCAACGGATGGTCCATCTGTTGCATAGGGTTCT
Source organism: Capsicum annuum (assembly GCF_002878395.1). Classification (NCBI taxonomy): domain Eukaryota; kingdom Viridiplantae; phylum Streptophyta; class Magnoliopsida; order Solanales; family Solanaceae; genus Capsicum; species Capsicum annuum. Next base: position 28,744,989 of record NC_061120.1, on the reverse strand, counting down.
CTGAATCAATCCAACACAACTTATGCAACAAATGGATAATAAGTTGCAATAGAACTACTACTACCAGTTGCACCAGAATACCCAGCTGTTGCAATAGATTTTACATATGTTGTACACCTTCTTCTTCATGGAGTAGATTTGAAGGCTAGGACTACATACACATATTTTTAATAATCTGGAAGTCTTGGGGGGAAAGGGAAGCCTAGGGTAATCTAGCGTGCCTTGCTTGGTATTCTTGGCCCACCGCAGATCCATCTTCTCTTTGGTGCCAAGTTTCGCGTATATGTCAACCTTCTTTAATGGTCCCTGAACTTTAATATTTTTTTATTTTCGACTGGAGAGTACATCGCTAATTGCTCTTTTCTTCCTCCTAACCGCCGTTGTAGGAGTGTATGGCTCCCTCACCTTCTAGGATGGTTGCGTAACGCCCCAATCATCCCGAGATACCACACGGTGCCCAATGCTACACGTACCTCAAGCTAACCCTTTAAGACAAAACACTACCCTTGGGTTCCAACACAACAACATACACGCTACGCTAAGGATATATATATATAAGTAATATCATACCACATCGGACATGGCACGGAATATCGTTAGACTGTACATATATAGAATGTCTATACACAAACCAAGCCAACAATACACTACTTTGACATAGCCTCTATACAGCAAAATCAATGAGCCATTGGGACAAACCCCTAACTGACTCAACAGATCAAAGGGATCACAAAACAACAACACCAAAACTAGCAACTTGATCCTCGAACCATGAGGACTCACCACTGAAGGAACGTAGATGCGGCACTCGGATATCACTGTCGCGGCTGCGGCTGAGTACCTAAACCAACATCATGGTAAGAATGTAGCCCATAGAGAAATATGTGGTTCAGCACAAGATACGTACTGAGTATGTAGGGGTGCATGCAAAATATAAATAATATCATAAATTTCGTAAAAACGTACATACGGACCATAATGACACACCTGGCTTGAGTGACATTGAATTATGAAACTCATAACATCTTAGATAGGAAATGTAGGAGAAAAACCTCATAAATCATTATAGATCATCATAGGCAACTTAACTTACCACATCAAAACTCGAAGTGACTCGGTATTTCAATAAACAAGACTCTTATGGATAGGAGAGTTTCCTATAATCAACAACCCCACGTGAGCTACGTGGAATACCAACATTTGAAACCCCCATTGGTGGGAGCATCATACTCTTTGCCAGGGAGTACGACCTTAAAACTGCAATAATCACAATCGGGCTCTCTGGCCAATAATATCATCATCAAACAACCCTACGGTGGCACATAGGTTTGGGGAAATATCAAATTTCCCTCTTGGTGCTAAGTACTACTCCCCGACAAGCTCAGAACGCATTAGGAAATCCACCACAACATCAAAAGGGTCTATCATAAAGACCAAATCAAATCTCTTTCTCATTTATCAAATCATATCAATTTGTGGATTCCTAACTCAACATATTTTAGCTAAAAACATTTTAATCTTCCTCAACATCAACAAGGTATCAATGCATTGAACCATAACCGACTCGACATTTGGACAAGGGTATGAAGATTCAATACATAATATTTTCAATAATTTAACTCATCAAAACCATCCGGAAAATACCAAGACTCACTGCAACTTCAATATCAACATTTCTCAATTTGCCATCCAACTCTCATTTAAAGGTACTTGAGATATCGACCCATAGTAGGGATATAGATTTTCCAATATCAATTATAAATTCATAATAAGGAAATAGTGGAATGATAGTATAAATCAACACTTAACAAATTAAATCATCATACTCTCATAATCAAATACTTTTTGGACATAATTCCATCTCAACATCATACACATATCGGATGACATAATCCCATAGCTCAAGGACAATAATATAAGATATAAAACCATATTTTCAATTCATGGTAAAACATGTAAAATATCATATCAATGTAATTCAACAAAAATACCGGGCACAAGATCGAAAGGATAATCTTGTTCAAAGCCCCACATACCTAAAAATGGAAAATGAATATGAACTTCCGACTCCGGAACTTTATTCACGAAAATAAAAGGTGCTTCTCGAAGCCCTTAACATGATCAACTCGAATCCAAAATCAATTTGAAATTTCTACGGTTCAATCAAGAGACATAGAAGGATGAAATTTGGAGTAGTAGGGTTGGGATTTGAGCCTTAGGAAATTTTGGAGAAAAATGAGCTATTGAATGCTCTTAATGGACTTAAATCCATGGTTTATCCGGATGGATTGGAGTGGGAATGACCAAAATACCCTTAAAAATCAAATAATGTCAAATTTGTCCTTTGGTGGACTGTTTTGATAGGCTGAAGTAGATCGACCATAACTTTTTGCTCCGATGGCCAAATTGGATGAAACCAATTTCATTGGAAAGAGGACTTTTAGATATTTCTGTTGATATATAGTAGATGACCTAGATCATTATGTACAAGAAGTTATGATCATTTGAAATTGACCCTAAAATTCGCCTGGCCTCAGTATTTTTTCCTGCACATTTACTGTTCACCACTATTAACGGTTAGATCGGAATGATCATAACTCATCGCTCGAGTGTCTGTTTTGGATGATCCACATATCATTGGAAATATTATTCGATGCTCTACGTGATGACGGGTCGCATATCCAGAAATTCCACGTATAAAAATTATTAATCAGATAAAGAACAGAATTCAACATATTTTCGTCCAAGATCTTAACAAAAAAAATTTCCGGGGCATCACATCATATCCCTCTTGGAAACATTCGACCTAGAATTTTGATAGGTAGGTCAAGAATACTATTAAAATGAGTATATAGAGAAAAATCATCTTGCCTAAGCATATACTCCATTCTAGATTTTTTTTGGATATCGTAGAAAACACACAAGCCAAGATAAACATAGCAATAAGGGTTAAATCAAAAGAGAACAATACCTTTGACATGCTCAGGATTCGTAGAAAAGAGGTGGGGATATTTGGCGCGCATATCCGCTTCAATAGTCAACAAATAATTTATATTGATGTATCATTTTTAGCGTATTTTATTTTTTTATGAAATATTATTAATTTTTTAATTCTTAGATGACCATAAAAATTAAATAGGGGTGATATAATAAAATCGCGATTGAAACAACAAAGCAGACTTGTCTTAAATGACTTATAACAAATAATTAGAAGTGATATACAAAATTATTATAAAAAAATATTTGTGAAAAAAATTTAAATAAGTCTTATATAAGATATCAAATTAATTAAAAACTTAAAAAATAATTTATTATTTTATGTCTAATTTATCTTTTTTATTAAATATTATTATTTTTTAATACATAGTTGACTTATAATAATTAATTAGGGTGATAAGTAAAATTACGATTGAAGCAGCTGAAGATGGTATCACAAAACACAAGAGTTAGTTTATTATTTTATTTTTATTTTACCTTTTTATTAAATATAATTATTTTTGTATTACTTAAATGACTTATACTAATTAATTGAGAATGATATAGTAAAATTACGATTGAAGCAGTTGAAGTAGACATGTTGAAGACGTGCCTGCTTATTGCCCTTTATTATTATTAGTAAAATTAAATTAAGTCTCAATTTGTCACCACTATAATCAACATAAATGTTTGGATTTTTAATATAGTTTTTGATAACCATGGTGTCCAGGCCAACTTGCGTGCACCAATCAATGTTAGGATTGGGTTGTATCTTAATTTATCTTGATTGACTATAGTCAACATAAATGGTTGATTTTTATTTGGGAAATCTTGGTTGAATCTATGTTAGGATTGAATTTCAATTTATTGTGATTATAATCAACATAAATTGTTTACTTCTACTTGAAAATATTGATTTAATCTCTGTTAGGATCAAATCGAGTCTCAATCTATCACGACTATAGTCAGAATAAAAGATTGACTTCTAAATGGAAAATATTGATTCAATCTATGGTAGGATTGAATCATGTGCCAATTTATCGCTATAGTCAACATAAATGGTTGACTTCTATTTGAAAAATATTGATTTAGTATATACTAGGATTAAACCGAGTCTCAATTTGTGAATTTTATGACTCGCCAACACAAGTGATGACTTCTACTAACTCAATTTCACTTCTTAAACTTATTTTTAATAAGATGGAATGATGATGATGATGATGATGATGATGATGATGATGATGATGATGATGATGATAATAATAATAATAATAATAATAATAATTGACTTGATAATTTTTTGAGTTTAATTTTGATCAACTGATTAAAAAACTTAAGTAAAATAATATGAAAAATACTTTAAGGTTTTAGTTCACACTATTGTTGACTTCTAATAACTCAACTTCACTCTTATGTATATTTTAAATTTAAAAATTTATTTTCATGAGATTAAGTGAAAATTTTTTAAAGAGATACTAGCTTTGAAATTTTCTTTTGAGTTTAATTTTGACAAATTATTAATATATATTTTAGCAAAAATATATAAAAAATATTTTAAATTTTTAGTGAACACAATTATTAACTTCAAATAACTTAATTCACTCTTATGTATATTTTCAAGGTGAAAAACTTTCAGAAAATAGCCCAACTTTCAACAAATTGGAGGAACCCATAATCTAACTTCAAAATTATCATATGTAGTAAATGTATCAACCGACTTTATTTGATATAACATAAAAATATCATGAGAGCAGTTACATGCAACCTTTTTCACTTTTTTTCTTTTCTATTTTGGTTTTCTTTTTTTCTTTTCGTTTTTCACCCTCTTCTATCTCTAACTTTTACTTTTTTTATTTTATTTTTTTCTTTTCAATTATTTTCTTTTTTTCGTTTTAGGTACTTTTTGCTCTTTTTTTCTTTTTTGCATTTTTTCCTTAAAAAAAAAGCTATTTTTTTGTACTTTTTTCTTAGTTTTTTTCTTTTGAGTGTTTTCCCTTCTTTTTATTTTTTTTCTTTTTCCTATCTTCATTTAATTTTTTTCACTTTTTTTCTCTCTTCTATCTCTAACTTATATTTCTCTTTCTTTATTGAATTTTTTCCTTTTTTTTCCTTTCTTCCTTTTTGTTCTATTTTATATTTTTTTGTATTTTTTAAAAATATGGCTACGCCAAGCATAAATCATGAATGATAATGAAAATAACACAATCACTTATTGTATTTGTATTCGTACCATTGTTTATATTTTTCTATTCGTTGATGCAATTCTATTTGTATTTCTATTTTATAGTTCGAACTATGGATGTACTTAATTGGACAGAGACAATGAATTGTATGTAATGCCCCGAAAGTTTTCAAGCTAAAATTTGTCCCTAAAAGTATCAAGAATGGGCTTCTAGAGTGAAATATACCCAACTCCCTATGGAATTCTTTAAATTTTAACTTTTCATTACGTAGGTAACTGAATAAGCTTTCCGTTAATATAAGATTCGTCCAAAACATACACCCGGTGTGGGAGTTATGGCTATTTTATGTGCTAGTCATAAAATATCGTCATTCAGGTGTTTAGCGCATTGCAGAGGATCCAAATTTTGCATTAGTCAATTTCCAGTGAGACTCCGCGATAGTGGCACATCGCGGAGTGAGACAATTTCCTAATTGGCAATTTTCAATGAGCCACCGCGATTGTGGCGCGTCGTGTTGGCCCATAAAATCAGGCACCAATTATATTTTTACTCCGTCTCATGAAGGGTAAAAATGGTACTTCTCCAACCCCTTATCATCTCTAACACGGGGTTTAATCCCAGGAACACCAAAATAAGTTTATTTTCATCAAAATCTCTCAAGAAACTCCATTAGAATTTCAGACTAAAAATCCTCATAGCTCAAGATTTAACAGTGGTTTTAGAATATAATTGGAGATTTGGAATCCTCGCATCGTAGGCTCCAAGAATCATCCATTACTTTCTGAAATAGAGGTACGTGGGGTTGTCCCAAATTTCATGGGCATGATTTTTGAAAAGAATTTACACAAAACCTTACTATCTATACGTATACATATGTTTTTACGAGTGGGGTTTTGTTGTATTATTAATAACATGTTTTGTGATATGATTTTGAAAGAAATATTGAAATATCATGGGGTTGTTAGCTTGCATATATTTCAATGGTTGAATTGTGAACATGTGATCTGAATTTCAAAAAGGTGCGATGTATATGAATTGTGAATTCTTTAAATCCCCTATGATAATGTTTTATACCCCACACTATACTTGTGTTAAACCATCGAGAGCATGATTTTTTGAAATTGACATGATATTACTCATAAATGATAAAGTTTCTTGAAATTATTACATGTTGAGAACCATGGTGCATGTGTTTGATATGTCTGAAAGTTGATATATGTGCATGTTGTAAATGGCATGAAAAGTTGGATAATTGATGTGGTAATGTGACTTGCAAGTCAATGGTATGATGATACCATATAAATGTATGCTATGATAGAGTTAGAGTTCGATTTAAGTGAGTTAGATGGTTACCCAAAGAAAGTACGGGTTGAAAAACTTTATCCTAAAACTGTGATTTGCCAACACAAGATTATGGTACCATGCTTTGTGATCTTGTGTACCTTAATTCATGTCGTCCCAAATTGGGACTATGGTTAAGTGCCCTGTATTGTAATCTTGTGCACTACCATAACATGTTGACTTGATTAGGGATTTTGGCACCCTACTGTGTGGTCTTGCATGACCCCCTTATAGATACTCCAATCCTTGCGGCAAACTTGGATTGGGGGCTTGACCGCCGAGTCAAGGAAGGATTCCATATAGCCCGTGGAATTACAGATTGTAGGGTGTACCATCTAACTAAAAAGTAAGACAAAAAGTGAGTCATGGTTTCAAAGAAATGTTTTCAAAGTCCTTAAAATGCCCATGTGATTTCTTACTATATGATATTTTTATGAACTATTTTAAATTTCTCTCATATATGTTGATTATAAATGACTACTTTGGATTAGCTCTGCGTACCAGTATATCTGTATTAACCCCATTCCCCATCCAACCTCTCAGGTTCTGAGGAACAATCTAGGGGTCAAGATAAGCTGTAGATAATTCAGACCGTAGAAGAGATTGTGCAGTGGTAAACCTTCTATATTCCAGAATGCCTAATGTCTTACACATACTCATCATTATACAGTTTTGGTCTACTGAGGCCTTTTCCCAAACTTTAGATAGTATTGTTTTTGAGATTTAGTAAAGATTTTGCATACTGAGTCAGATGTTATTTAGATATTGTTGTAGTTTTCCTTCATTGTTAAACTAATTTTTGAGTATGACCATGTTTCCGAATTCGATTTATAATTCTACATTTTCCTTTTATTATATGAATATTGTGCACGATTACCAAATAGAGTGGGACATCCAGGCCTTTATGGGTCGGATGTCCGTCATGGCCAGGCCCTAGTTCGGGTCGTGACAAACTTGGTATCAGAGCACGGTTCATAGTCCCAGGGGACTATAAAATCGCGTCGGGTAGAGTCTTGTTTATGGGTGTGTAGCACACCACACTTATAAGTAGGAAGCTACTAGGATTTAGGAAAGTGTTTCCCTTCTTTGTGATTTAGCTCGTGCTTTAGAGTCTAAATTAGAACTGTCCCCTAATTAGCGATCCATTGTATTTCAAAAAAAATAGGCATGCCTCCTCTTCGTTCCAGCAACCAGGATACTCAGGATGATGAAGTCCGCCCCACTCATGGCATGTGGACCCGTAATAGAGCCCACACCTCAGAACTTGTTCCTACTCCAGGAGTACCTCCAGTCCTGACCAGTCCTCTTCAAGCTTCGAGGATAAATATTAACCATCCCCAGTCTTCTCAGAAGGATATATCGAATGCAGAATTCAGGCATTCCATTCATATGCTTGCACAGATGGTAGCCGCATAGACTCAGAGGTCAAAGATACTGGTTCTGCATTTGTCACTTCTGAGGCTACTAGGGTGGTCCAGTTCATGAGAATGAACCCGCCCAAATTTTCTGGCACTAAATTAGAAGAGGACCCCCAGAAGTTCATAGATGAGATGGAGAAGATTTTTAGAGTTATATATGTGGATTAGGTGAAAGAAATGGAGTTAGCAGGGTACCAACTTAAGGATGTAGCGAACCAATGGTACAATGAGTGGAAGGATGCAAAAGGGCAGAGTGCTGAGCCCACAGTTTGGGATGATTTTATGGGAGATTTTCTTAACTGATTCTTTTCTCTAGAGTTGAGGGAAGCCAAAGTAGAGGAATTCATAAATCTTAAACAAGGGAAGACGAGTGTCCATGAGTACACTCTGAAGTTTAATCAACTGGCTAATTATGCACCAAAAACAATAGGATATATGAGGTCCCAAATAAGGAAATTTGCATCCGGTCTTTTCGATGATCTAGCACTTGAATGTCAAGGGGTGATGCTAAATAGAGAGGTGGACTTTGCTAGACTGTCAGTTCACATGCAATAGGTAGAAGAAAAGAAGAAAAAAATATCTGCATCTAGAGAGAAAGATAGGCAGGCGAAGAGAGTCAGAACAGCGAATCAGAACCACAGTCAGCCACAGAGCAGTAACTAGGGCGGTAAATAGCAAAAGAAGTTTTGGGGCAAAACGCAGTCTGTAGCTAGCGCCCCACTGCCTAGACCCCCAGTTGATAGGCGATCTCAGAGTTTTCAGACTAGTCAGGGACCCAGATCTTAGGATACTCAGTTTCAGGGCAGTGTGGTGCAACCCGCCAGATCTTTTCCCTGTTGTAACACCTGCGGGAAAAATCATCCTAGAAAGTGTTACTTCGAGAGAAGAAATTATTATTCTTGCGGTCAGGTGGGACACCTTCAGAGAGATTGACTTAATACAGGAGGTAATGTTGAGGAAGCCAAGTCACAGGTGAATTCTTCTGCACCAGCACCTCAGAAAGGATCCACTTCGGCTGCTAGGAGCAGTCGCAACTGGCTATAAGCTTTGACTAACCGCCAGGAGGCAAAGGCCTCTCCAGATGTAGTTACCGGTATGTTACAAATCTTTTCCCATGATGTATATGGGTTTATTTATCCAGGATCTAACTTATCTTATGTGACCCCATATGTGGCTATTGGTTTTAGGTTAGAGCTCGAAGTCATTACCGATCCTTTCTCTGTTTCCAATTTCGCATTCGTCAATTTTTAGTTAGACTCCGCGATAGTGGCACATTGTGGAGTGAGATAATTTCCCAATTGGCAATTTTCAGTGAGCCACCGCGATTGTGGCGCGTCGCAGTGGCCTATAAAATCGGGCACCAGTTATATTTTTACTCCATCTTATTAAGGGTAAAAATGGTACTTCTCCAACTCCTTATCATCTCTAACATGGGGTTTAATTCCAGGAACACCAAAGTAAGTTTATTTTCATCAAAATCTCTCAAGAAACTCCATTAGGGTTTTAGACTAAAAATCCTCATAGCTCAAGATTTAACCGTGGGTTTTAGAAGATAATTGGAGATTTAGAATCCTTGCATCGTAGGCTCCAAGAATCATCCATTACTTTCTAAAATAGATGTATGTGGGGTTGTCCCAAATTTCATGGGCATGATTTTTGAAAAGAATTTACACAAGACTTTACTATCTATACTATACATATGTTTTTACAAGTGGGGTTTTGTTGTAATATCAATAACATGTTTTTTGATATGATTTTGAAAGAAATATTGAAAAATCATGGGGTTTTTGGCTTGCATATATTTCAATGGTTGAATTGTGAACATGTGATCTAAATTTTGAAAAGGTATAATCTATATCAATTGTGAATTCTTTAAAACCCCCATGATAATGTTTTATACCCCCACACTATAATTATGTTAAACGATTAAGAGCATGAGTTTTGCAATTGACATGATATTACTCATAAATGATAAAGTTTCTTGAAACTATTACATGTTGAGAACCGTGGAGCATGTGTTTGATATGTGTGAAAGTTGTATATATGTGCATGTTGTAAATGGCATAAAAAGTTGGAAAATTGATATGGTACTGTGACTTGCAAGTCAATTGTATGATGATACCATATAAATGTATGCCATGACAGAGTTAGAGTTTGATTTAAGAGAGTTAGATGGTTACCCGAAGAAAGTATAAGTTGAAAGACTCTATGCTAGAAACCGTGATTTGCCGACACGGGATTATGGCACCATGATATGTGATCTTGTGTACCTTGATTCATGTCGTCCTAAATCGGGACTATGGTTAGGTGCCCTTCTTTGTGATCTTGTGCACTACCATGACATGTTGACTTGATAGAGATTTTGGTACCCTGCTGTGTGATCTTGCAAGTCCCCCGTATAGATACTCCAATCCTTGCAGCAAACTTGGATTGGGGGCTTGGCCGCCGAGTCAAGGGAGGATTCTATATAACCCATGGAATTACAGATTGTAGGGTATACCATCTAGCTAAAAAGTAAGACAACGAGTGAGTCATGATTTTAAAGAAATATTTCAAAGTCTTTAAAATGCCCATGTGATTTCTTACTATATGATATGTTTATAAACTGTTTTAAATTTCTCTCATATATGTTGATTATAAATGACTATTTTGGATTAGCTCTGCGTACCAGTACATCTGTATTGACCCCCCCTCCCCTCCAACCTCTTAGGTTCTGAGGCACAATCTAGGGGCCAAGATAAGTAGTAGATAATTCAGACAGTAGAAGAGATTGTGCAGTGGTGAGCCTTCTATATTCCAGAAGGCCTAATGTCTTACAGATACTCATCATTCTACAGTTTTGGTCTACTGGAGGCCTTGTCCCAGACGTCAGATAGTATTGTTTTTGAGATTTAGTAGAGATTTTGCAAACTGAGTTAGATGTTATTTAGATATTGTTGGAGTTTTCCTTCATTGTTAAACTAATTTTAGAGTATGACCATGTTTCCGTATTTGATTTATAATTCCGCATTTTCTTTTATTATATGAATGTTGTGCACGATTACCAGATAGAGTGAGACATCCGGGCCTTCATGGGTTGGATGTCCGTCACGTCCAATCCCTAGTTAGGGTCGTGACATTGTAACTCCTTTCACTCCCTCTTCTATTACTATTAGGGATCGTTTGATTTGTAATTAATTAAAACTTAGGCTAAATAAGATAATTAAGAGTTTATGTTTGTTCTCATGTATTTTTTTCTTTTAAATATTTATTTTTTGTGAGATGAAGTAAAAAATAAAATAAATAATATATTGAAAAAAAAAATTCGGCTTCAATTTTTACAAGCTAATTAATTTTCTTAGATAAAATAGTTATGAAAATACTTTATAATTTTAGTGAAACAACATAAAAATACTTTCAAAATATTAAATATAATTTAACTAAAATAAATTTGTATTTTATCTTGGCTTTTTAGTCTCAAAGTCGTGATTCAATAATTATAATTTTTTTGACCAGTTTGTTAGAATAACATTATATGACGATCCCAATAATCTTTACTTATTTATTTAATCTTTGCATACAGTTGAATTTTCAATCAAACCTATATAAACTCAATATGCGAGTTATTTAGAGCCAAGATAAAAATTACACTAAATTTTTTAAGTCAAACTTAACTAATTTGTAGTTGAAATATCACGTTGACAGCTATCAATCGAATTGCTATTTAAAGGCGATTTTCTTTTGTTTGTAAATAAAATGAAAATGAATTTAACTTTAAAAGTAATAATATTTGGATTTATGTTGATTATAAATTTAGCAACTGAACTATCACTATTTTAGCGACTGAACTATCACTATTTTTAATTCCAAACATTTCATTCATGGTTTCTCTTAGTTAAATATTTTTGTTATATTGGATTCATTTTTAAAAAAAATTATAGGAGGAATTTTGTAGATGAGATATATGGAGAATATAAAATTAAAAAAAAATAAAAAATAAAAAAGTTAAAAAATCTGTATAATAAAACAACTAAAGAGATAGATGTATTGGAAGAAAAAAAAATATAATACAACCCAAAAATGATGATTAAAAGATTTTAAATTAGATGAGAGAGCTTAGAATAAGAAAGGAAAAAGTAGAATGAAAAAGTAAAAATATAAGGAGTAAATATGAAAGAGTGATAAAAAATTAGAAATAAAAGTCAAAGTGATTTTGTTTTTTGAGGGAAAAATAATGATTTTAGAGATTAAAGTAGGTGTTTTGCATTTTTGGAAGGAAAGATGACCTGTTTTGGAGCCAAAGGACAAACAAGTCTTTTTATAAAATTCGATTTATTTAGCAACACCCATAATTGATTTTCCACCAAATTTGTGTCAGCATCCTAATCAAAGCCTAGTTGTTAGATTTGCACTCCTCATCTTGTATGGACACTCATGAATAGATCTACATCCCTTTAGTCGGGGCTTTAATGTGGGCATCGAACAATAGATGCAAAACCAAAAAAAGACCTACATCCCTTTCCTATTCTATTTTTTTTGAGGCTTTTTGTTTCGCACACGTTGCCAGAAAAATTACAAATGACAAGAAATTGACACAACACATTACCATTGAAGTGGCACATCAATACCTTTTCCCAAATTATGAAGTGTGTCTGGCCATGACCACAAAAATTATATACCTTTTTTGGAAATAATGTTTTCTTTTATTTTATAATTAATGTTTGATTATAGGATTTTTCAAATCCAATTTAGAGTTGGATTTAAATTTAGAACAGCGCTTAGAATATTTTTTCAGTTTCATCTTTCCTAAATCTTAGTTAAAATAAAACATATTCGAAATAAAACATATAGGACTTTTACCTATTTGCTTCTCTATACTTTAAATAACTTTAAACAACATGCTTATTTATCTTTCAACTTCTAATTTTTACTTTTACTTTCATTTTTATTTTTTATTTTTTTCTTTTTTTATTTTTTTCTCAACCTAAATGCTTTTTCTCTTTTCTCATCTCAACTTCTGTTTTTTTTTTTTTTTCATTTTGTTTGTTCTTTTCTCATTTTGTTCATTCTAAAATTTTTTATTCTCAGCCATTATTTTTTGTTGTGTTTTTTTTTTTCCTTTTTCTCAACCTTTTTTTTCTTTTATTTTTTTCTTTCTCCTCCCAACTTCTATTTTTTCTTCTCTTTTTCTTTGATTTTTCTTTTTTCTTCTATTAAAAATATTTTTTCTTCATTTTGTTCCTCAACTCTTATTATTTTTCTTTTTTGTTCTTCTTTTTTCTTTATTCCTTTCAAAGATTAAGTTATGCCTCCTAAAAAAATTAATATTACTACATTGTGTTTTGATTTATGATATGTATTATAAATTTTGCCTTAGAGGCAGAACTTAGGCTAAGAACTTTCAAACAATAAGTTATGTTTCATGGATAAAAGTTGACACTACTATATTATATTCTGATTTATGAGATACTCTATAACTATTACCTTAGAGGCAAGACTTAGCCCAAGGACTTCCAAACAACAACTTATGCCCCATGAGAAAGAGTGAGCAAGAGTTGATACTACTACATTATGTTCTGATTTATGAGATGTTTTATAACTCTCGTCTTAGAGGTAAGATTTAACTCAAGGACCATGAAAGAGAAAGTTATGTCTCATAGTCAAGAGTTAACACTATCACATTGTGTATTGATTTATGATATATTCTATAACTCTTATTTTAGAGGCAGGACTTAGACCAAGGGCATTAAAATAATAAGCTACGCCCCATGGGCAAGAATTGACACTACGACATTGTGTTTTGATTTCTGAGATGCTTTATAGCTCTTGTTTTAAAGGCAAGACTTAACTCAAGGGCCTTCAAACAATAATTCATGCCCCATTGGCAAGAATTGATGCTACCATATTGTGTCTTGATTTATGATATGCTCTATAACTCTTGCCTTAGAGGTAAGATTTAGACCAAGGGCTTTCAAACAAAAAGTAGTCCCCATGGACAAGAGTTGACACTACACATTATGTTTTGATCTATGTAATGCTCTACAATTATTGCCTTAGTGGCAAGACTTAGCCGAAGGACATTCAAACAACAAGTTATGTCTCATGGACAAGAATCGGTACAACCAACTTGTATTTTGATTTATGAGATATTCTATATATAACTTACCTTAGAGGTAAGACTTAATCCAAGAACTTTTAACCAAAAAATTACATCTCATGAGCATGAGTTGACCTTATCATATTGTGTCTTGATTTATAAGATACTCTATAACTTTTACCTTAGTGTTAATACTTAGCTCAAGGTCTTTCAAACAGCAAGTTATGCCCTATAGGCAAGAGTTGACACTATCACATTATGTCTTGATTTATGAGATGCTTCTATAACTCTTGTCTTAGAGGCAAGATTTAGCCGGCCAAAGGAACAAGTTATGCCCACTGACAAGAGTTGACACAGCCACATTGTGTTTTGATTTATAAAATATTCTACAACTCTTACCTTAGAAGAAAGAATTAACACATAAACTTTCAAACAAGAAGGTACGTCCATGGGCAATAGTTGATGCTACCACAGTGTCTTGATTTATGAGATGCTAATATGTAATGCCCGTGCTTTTCCTAGATCAAAATTCATTTCTATAATAATAAGAGTGGGCTTCAAAAATGAATAACATTTATTTCATACAGAATTTTCTAGATTTAGACCTTCCATTATCTGAGAAATTGAATAAGCTTTCCAGCAATACCAAATTTGCCCGAATCCAATAATCGGTGAAGAAGTTAGAGTATTTTTAGTAATGCAGTGTCCCACCTGGGCACCCACCGTGTCGCGGTGGATGCGAAAATGGCAATCGTTACAGTACAGTGGACCACCGCGATATTGGCGCATTGCAGAGAGGTCCAAATTCCTAATTGTCAATTTTTAGTGGCGCGATGCGGTGTTAAGTGCAAATCCACACTCTTCCTTTTCCAGTAGCTTAACGTGATTTCACCGCGTCGCGGTGAAGGTGTAATTATCATTCTTTTGATCCATAATTTGAATGCTCGTGTCATAACTTTAATCCTAAGTATGTGAAGTTATTATTAGGCGAATAATATTCATATAAGTCACTTAGAGCCAAATAGAGCTAAGAACATTAGATTCATTCAAAGTTTGGTGTCTAATTTTACAAAGATCAACTTTGAAAGTGTATAACTTTTGATGTATGTACAATACTCCAACTCAAGACCCATCAAATTGTACATAATTAAATTAGCTTTTCAACAATATCAATTTTTCCTTAATCCGGTACCCGATCAAAAAGTTATAGACATTTTCGTGTGAGGCAGTAATCTGCCGCGATGGTACCGCATCGCGGCGAAGAGCAAAATCGGGATATGGGCTATGAATTATTTATTTAAATGAATGAGTGGCAATGGAGTCTTTTTCCCCTCAACCCAAGTCGTAATATATCTATGTATAGCCACCATTGGGACATTATTTTTCCCCCATTATCCTACTTTACTCCCAAGAACAAACCCGAATCAATTCTCTTCAAGATTCATCCATCTCATCACCTTCTATTCAAGAAAACAATTAAGAATTAAGCTTTCTATTCCAAGAAGTTCACGAAAAACATTCAAGAACATTTCTAAGAACATCAATTTGATTCATCTTCTTCAAGAAACAACCTTTAAAAACACAAATAGGAATTCAAGTCAAACTTATTCATCAATTCTCTTTCAAAACAAAACCCTAAAGCTCAAACTTACTCTCCAAGAAATCCAATTTTCCTCATTAATTCTCTAAGATAGTTCAAGATTAAGAATTTCCAATTCAAGAACTCCAAGAACTCATCTTCAAAAGCATTATAGTAATTCAAGATTCAAGCTTTCTCATCTAAGATCATCAATTAAGGTATATGAGTTATGAACAAGGACAATTCTTTCGTCCTTATGCCTAAAACTATATTTTTAAGTTAAATTCACATTATTTACAATTAGGGCTCATACCCAATTTTTAATATTTAAAGATTATGAGGTTTTAACTGATTGAATGTTGAATTGCATGACTATTTTCATATAATTATGCATATAATAGATTTTCCAGATTTCCCAATGTAGTTTATGCATGATATTGTGATTCTTGATTCTATTATTTTGATATTGTTAAATTATTTTCAAGAATTATATTGAGCATGATGTTTTTCTATGAATTTGCATTAGATTTAAAGCATGGGATTTAAGCCCTAAATTGAGTTTTGATAGTTCAA
This sequence comes from Capsicum annuum, assembly GCF_002878395.1. Taxonomy (NCBI): domain Eukaryota; kingdom Viridiplantae; phylum Streptophyta; class Magnoliopsida; order Solanales; family Solanaceae; genus Capsicum; species Capsicum annuum. The sequence continues at coordinate 28,728,843 of NC_061120.1, read as the reverse complement.
GAAGATTATATTTTTAGTATGCTTTGATAAGAAAGTATTTAGATTTTCAAAAAAGAAGTTGATCTTTTAATCCTAAGCTAAGATAAGGAATCCACATTGTTCATATAGTTTGAGATTTAAAGAAAGAGAAGCATATTTGGTTTTCATTATAAACTCTTGTGCTATTTTAAGGTGAATTTCCTAAGGAATGAGCATAGCAAATTAAAAGGGAGTACTATTTAGCACCAAGTTGAGTATGATTCCAAGGTATCATGCCCCAGAACTTCGTGCCACCGTAGGATTAAGATTATGCCTACTTCTACGTGGATGACTAAGATTGTGATCACTTAAGATAAGTTTATACTCCCTGGAAAGAGTATGACATCTCTCCCCAATGTGAGGTTTCTTTCTTTGGAGGACGAGACGTTGGACTCCATGTGGCTCACATGGTTTATGTCGGTTAAAAGAACCTCCCTATAAGTAAAGATTTTTGAACAATTTTAAATTATTTTTCCCTATCAGTAAAGATTTTTAGAACAGTTTTAAAGTATTTTTCCATATCAGTAAAGATTTTTTGAACAGTTTTAAAGTATTTTTCCTATCAGTAAAGATTTTCAGAACAATTTTAAAGTATTTTTCCCTACTAGTAAAGAAAATTTTTGAAAGATCTCCCTAATAGTAAAGCCCAACAGAAAAGATTTACAGAAAAACTATTAGAAAATGAAGTGTAAAGGCTCTCAATTTTATTCAAATTATGCTTTACAGGAAGATAAGAGTTACAGATTTTAGCTTTTAGATTTTAGATTTAGAAGTGAGCTCTCTCTACACTTACACAATATGATTTAAATATAGAATATTAGCACAACTTTTAGAACTAAATGTTATGACTCACTAGATTTATAAAGTGTGATTTGCTATTCATGATTTCAGATTTTAGTATTTCCAATATTCCAGCTTATGTGAGTCATTGACATTTAGCATGCATTATTTTATAAATTATGATGATAAGATGATGTTTTACTTATATATTTCACCCCATATAATCAGTACATCCTCAAATTACTGATCTACATGTATGTCTATGTGCTACATTATCTCAGAATGTAGGTACGAGTTATAACACGCATGCCATATACAGACAGTTGCAGATTCCTGCCAGTAGATGATGAGTCCTCCTAATCCAGGGACTTTAGTTAGATGTTATTTATGTAATTTACTTTCTTAATCATAATTATTGATTAGTGGTAGTTGGATTCGCGCCCCCAGCTATCTATCGTCAGTATAGGAGAGGCTTCACAAATGTCAGTCAGAGTCAGTCTTGTAATTTTAGTCCTTCTTTTAAGACTTTATCAAAATGTAAAATTGTATCAGTATTATATTTTCATAGATTCCATCACTATTATATTTCCGCACAGTGTACTAAGTTATTTCATACGTATTTAATTAGTTGCTTAATAGTAGGCTAGTTCATGGGTTAGCTTGGAATCACTTGTGGTCCTAAGCACTGTGTGACGTCTTGGGACAGATTTTTAGGGTGTTACAAACTTGGTATCAGAGTACAAGGTTCAAGTGTTCTAGGGTGTTTGTAAATTCGTGTTTAGTAGAGTCTTGCAGAATGATACAAAAACGTCTGTACTTTTCTTTGAGAGGCTACGAGGGATTTAAGAAAAGTTTTCTTTTTTTCCTACTCTAGATCATGCAGTAAATTTGTTCTCTCAGAATCTCATGTCTATTCGTGTATTGCCCTAAAATTCCTCATCTATGACTTATTCTTGAGATAACACGATTAGCAAGTTCCAATTCCTCTCTAGATAATGCTATTAGATTTACTAACTGAAACTTTAGAAGTCACACATCGATCTTAAGAGGATCTCCCTAGTGTGTTAAGTTCCTTAAGTTGAAAGTTTATGTCCTCATCCTTATGAGTTTTTTAGTAGAGACAGAATTAGATATGTATTCAGATTGACCATTGACCTTTTTAGTACAGATAGTGCTCGTAAGAGAAGATAGTATGAACCTAGATTATTGAATATAGTGTGCATTGAGGGATATTATAAACTTCAGTGTTATGATTTATAAATAGTAGAGCCTTACAGTTGGAAGTATGGGTATAGAAGAGTAGTGACAAAAAAGTGGGAATGACAATTGATAGAAAGTATAGAGATAAACTTAGGCATATTGTCTAGTTTTGTTAAGGTGATATGTCCTTCTGTGCTATTTTAGTGGAAGGTAGAGAATGAGTTATTAGTTAAGGTGAATTATTGTCTGGTTTAAGTACGGAATGAGTTATTGATGGTATTTATTGTATTTGAAAGGTATAGGATATTAACAAAGTGTTTGATGGTTTAGTATCATTAATTTAGGCTTGCCTTGAGGTTACAAAAATGAGTTTTAGTTAAAATTTAAGGAGCTATGATAGTAATATAGATGTATAAAAGGGTAAATAGTAATGATGTGTATAAGGAGGATATGTTAATGGATTACAATAAGATAGGCCATATGATTGTGATCGATTATTGTTGTTATAAAGTTCTAGTGGATTAGTGTTTCTTGATGTTCTATTTTATAGCTTCCAAGTGAGAATTATTTGTAAGGTGTGTTGCTAAATCATGTCTAGCACTAGACATTAAGTTTGAACAGTTAAAGGTCATCAAGGAGGATGTAATGATTTCTTGGTTAGTGATGCTAGTTATGGAAGTGGTCTAGTAGGCTTGAACAGTGTATGCAAGAGCTTAAGTTTATTTTTTTGCAATTTAGTATAATGTTGTAGGGATGATGTAGAGTTGTTCCTAAGGTGATATGGATTTGCATTATTTTCTAAGGTTATTACATGTTGTGAGTGATTAATAATACCGTTGAGTTGCTAAGTGGAAGAAGACTAGTTAGATGGTAAATGGTGCTCTAAATAGCTAAGTTAAGGAGTTTTGATTTATAGTGTTGAGCCTTTTGATATGATCTTGATTCTCATGGTTTAGAGAAAAATATAAGTTTAGAGATGTGATATTATGTGATATTAGTAGAGTATAAAGGAAGTTAGTATGGTTTAGAAAGGGTTTGGAAATATTCATGTTAAGTGAAAATTCTAAGTTACTGAGTGTTTAAGTTGTTATATGATGACTTTTAGGGTTATAGAAATCTAAGAGTTGAATCTCATAAGGAGGTACTAGCATTGAGAGTTACACGTTAAGATACAGTCCTTCAGGGTAAGTTTAGTTTTATGTGTATTGATTTTACACCAGACTCTAGAGTAAAGTGATTTCAATTTAGATTAGAGTTTATTCAGTGACCCACAGACTTAGAATGATGGCTTAAAGCTAGGGGGGAGATGATAGGATAAGTAACTAAGTCAGACTTCCAAATTCTAGTAATGATGATGAATACTTGTGTAGATGGGATAAAGTAAATGTGTTATCTTTCGGAAGATTGGTGTATGCTTGTTTTACGTAGCTCTATAAATGAAGAAATATTGAGGTGAAGCTTTTTGTGTATGACTTGGTTAGTTGGGACTATTGTATGTATGTTTTCCTAAAAATTAAATAGTGCATGGAAGTTATTATTGATAGAGGTATTGGAGAATATGAGAAAGATGCTCTTATGGGTATTTTCTTAGAAGCGCATATGTGGTTATGAAGATAGGCTTGAACGTCATGTTGTTATATAAAGGGATAATATAGTTAAGTGAGTAATTGAGAAAGTGTTGCTAAGCTTTAAAGTAAGAAGTTGCATTGCTTAAGGCCTAGTACTTCTATCCTGACTTATGATTTATAGGTCTATGTTCTATTCTATATATAATTTATTATTCTGAGGTTTTGTTCAGATTATGCTCGAAGTCCCTTACTCCCTAATATCATTAAAACTTCCTAAAAGAGTGTTGAAGAATTACCCTATTTAGGTGCGAATATTCAGTAAGATTTAGTTCGTAAGTATCCTGTGTATCATCTAGGTCTTTTCCTAGGATTTCAACCAAATCAGTATCATTCAGGGACGATCGATCCCAAGGGGGAGATGTTGTAATACCCCGAGTTTTCATGTCATAAACCTCTCATTTTTTTCTCATGAAATAGATCCAGCCTAAATTAATGGTTACTCATAAGTTGACGCTCCCATTTCTATCTCAGCCATATAGCTATTTTCTTGAGAATTCATGCACTCGCAGCTTAGTTCAATAGCTCAATATGTTTAAGATTCAGTTGTTCAGTTTATTTTAGTTGTTCATGATAGCTTACAACCTCAGATTCCTCAGTATTTTCATCTTACTTATCCACATTCGAGGATGAATGTTCCCAAGGGAAAGATATTGTAATACCCCATGCTTTTCCTAGCTTAAAATTCATTCCTAAAATGCTAAAAGTGGACTTAAAAAATGAATAATATTTATTTCATATGGAATTTTCTATATTTAGATCTTCCATTGTGTGGAAAATTGAATAAGCTTTCCATCAATACAATATTCGCCCAAATTCGACAGTCGGTGAAGAAGTTAGAGCATTTTTAGTAATGCAGTGTCCCACCTGGGCACTCACTGTGTCGCGATGGATGCTAAAATGGCAATCGTCACATTTCAGTGGACCTCCATGTTATTATCACATTGCGGAGAGGTCTAAATCCCTAATTATCAATTTTCAGTGGCGCAACGCGATAGCACCGCGTCGCACCAGAGTGCAAATTCCAACTCGTCCTTTTCCAGTAGCGTAACATGATTTCACCGTGTCGCAGTGAAGGTGTAATTGCTGTAATCTTGATCCATAATTTGAATGCTCGTGTCATAACTTTAATCCTAAGTATGTGAATTTCTTATTAGGTGAATAATATACTTAGAAGTCACTTAGAGCCAAGTGGAGCTAAGAACATTAGATTTATTCAAAGTTTGGTGTCCAATTCTTTTGAAAGTGTATAGATTTTGATGTATGTATAATCTTCCAGCTCAAGACCTATCAAATTGTAGATAATTGAATTATCTTTCCAACAATACCAATTTTTCCTTAATCCGGTACCAGAACAAAAAGTTATAGCCATTTTTATGTAAGGCAGTAAGCTGCCACGATGGTACCGCGTCGCGGCGAAGAGCAAAATCGGGATACGGGTTACAAATTTTTTATTTAAATGAATGAGGGTATATGGGGTCTTACCCCCCACCCCCACCCCAGGTCATAATATAGCAATGTACAGCTGTCATTGGGGCATTATTTTTCCCCATTATCCTACTTTACTCCCAAGAACAAACCCTAATCAATTCTCTTCAAGATTAATCCATTCCATCACCTTCTATTCAAGAAAACAATCAAGAATTAAGCTTTTTATTCCAAGAAGTCAAGAAAAACAATCAAGAACATTCCTAAGAACATCAATTTGATTCATATTCTTCAAGAAACAACCTTCAAAAACACAAATAGGAATTTAAGTCAAACTTATTCATCAATACTCTTTCAAAAGAAAGCCCTAAAGCTCAAACTTACTCTCCAAGAAATCCAATTTTCCTCATCAATTCTTCAAGGTAGTTCAAGATTAAGAATTTTCAATTCAAGAACTCCAAGAACTCATCTTCTAAAGCATCATAGGAATCCAAGATTCAAGCTTTCTCATTTAAGATCATCAATTAAGGTATGTGGGTTATGAACAAAGACAATCCTTTTGTCCTTGTGCCCAAAACTATCTTTTTAAGTTAAATTCACATGATTTGCAATTAGGGCTCATACCCAATTTTTAGTATTTGAAGATTATGAGGTTTCAAGTGTATTGAATGTGAATTGCATGACTATTTTCATATAATTATGTGTATAATTCTATTTTCCAGATTTTTCAAAGGAGTTTAAGCATGATATTGTGATTCTTGATTCTATTATTTTGATATTGTTAAAGTATTTTCAAGAAGTATATTGAGCACGATGTTTTTCTATGAATTTGCATAAGATTTAAAGCATAGGCTTTAAGCCCTAAGATTGAGTTTTGATATTTCAAGAAGATTATATTTTTAGTATGCTTTGATAAGCACGTATTTAGATTTTCAAAAAAGAAGTTGATCTTTTGATCCTAAGCTAAGATAAGGAATCCACATTGTTCATATAGTTTGAGATTTAAAGAAAGAGAGGCATATTTGGTTTTCATTATAAACACTTGTGCTATTTTAAGGTGGATTTTCTAAAGAATGAGTGTAGCAAATTAAAGGGAGTAGTATTTAACACCGAGTTTGGGTATGATTCCAAGGTCTCATGCCCCAGAACTACGTGCCACCATATGAGTAAGATTATTCCCACTTCTACGTGGATGACTAAGATTGTGATTAGTTAAGATAAGGTTATACTCCCTGACAAAAGTATGACACCTCTCCCCAACGTGAGGTTTCTTCCTTAGGAGGACGAGACATTGGACTCCATGTAGCTCGCATGGTTTATGTCTGTTAAGAGAACCTTCCTATTAGTAAAGATTTTCAGAACGGTTTTAAAGTAATTTTTCCTATCAATAAAGATTTTTAGAATAGTTTTAAAGTATTTTTCCCTATCAGTAAAGAGGTTCAGAACAATTTTAAAGTATTTTTCCCTATCAGTAAAGATTTTCAGAATAGTTTTAAAGTATTTTTCCCTACTAGTAAAGAAAAGCTTTGAAAGATCTCACTAATAGTAAAGCCTAACAAAAAATATTTACAAAAAAGCTTGTAGAAAATTAAGTGTAAAGGCTCACAATTTTATTAAAATTATGCTTTATAGAAAGATAAGAGTTACAGATTTCAGATTTAGAAGTGAGTTCTCTCTACACTTAGATAATATGATTTAAAGACAGAATATTAGCACAGCTTTTAGAACTAAATGTTATGACTCAATAGATTTATAAAGTGTGGTTTTCTATTTATGATTTCAGATTTCAGTAGTTTAGATATTCCTGTTTATGTGAGTCATTTACATCTAGCTGCATTGTTTTATAAATTATGATGATGAGATGATGTTTTACTTATGCATTTCACCACCATATACTCAGTATATCCTCAAAGTACTGATCTACTTATATGTCTATGTGTTACATTTTCTCATAATATAGGTACGAGTTGTAGCACGCATACCATATTTAGACAGTTGCAGATTCCAGACAGCAGATGATGAGTCCTCCTACTTCAAGGAATTTAGTTAGATGGTATTTATGTACTTTACTTTCTTAATCATATGTATTGATTAGTGGTAGTTGGAGTCGCGCCCCAGCTATCTATAGTCAGTATAGTAGAGGCTTCACAGATGTCAGTCAAAGTCAGTCTTGTAATTTCAGTCCTTCTTTTCAGACTTTATCAAAATATAAAATTGTATCAGTATTATATTTTCATAGATTCCATTACTATTATGTTTTCGCACTGTAAACTCAGTTATTTCATACGTATTTAATTAGTTGTTTAACAGTATGCCAGTTCATGGGTTAGCTTGGGATCACTTATGGTCCTTAGCACCATGTGACATCTCGGGACATATTTTTGGGGCGTTACGCTATAACTCTTGTCTTACAGGCTCGACTTGGCCCAAGGAGTTTTAAACAATAATTTTCGTCCATGGGCAAGAGTTGAAACTACAATATTATGTCATGATTTATGATATACTCTATAACTCTTGCCTTAGAGGCCGAACTTAGTCCAAGAACTTTCAAACAACAAGTTATGTATCATTGGCAATACACTACAATATTTTGGTCTTAAGGCCACACTAAATCTGGACAACACTTGCAAAGTGTTGCCTAAAATAGTTTTGGGCACGCTTTTAAAATATAAACTTAAGTTGTAGCTTTAATCCACAATAATTTTGACAACGCTTGTAAAGAGTGCGCTTTAATGCTATAGGCTACATTTTATAAGTGTTGTCATATCATTATATAATTAGCAACACCTTTTACAAATATGGTTACGCTTTTAAAATGTGACTATTTTTATTATTTTAAAATAATAATTTATAAGTGTTGTCTTATAACTTTTTATAAAACTAGTTTAGGTGTACGCGCCTTGCGCGTGTACCTCATTTTAATGTGTTCAAAAATTACGTTAAATAAGATATTTGTTTAAATAATAAAGGTGAATATAATAATTAAATTTAATATCTTTTGAGTATGTAAAGATGGAGAATTTATTTATTAAACCTAATCTTTTCGAAAATATTTTTAAAAGTCGATTGACATTCATCGACATAAAAATAATACAATTAAACCTAATCTTTACACACAAATTTTTTTCAAAGTCGTCCGACACTCATCTACCACCTGTAAATAATTACAAGATAATACGATAATAGAGATATCAAAATAATATAACTAAACCTAACCTTTACATAAGAATATTCCTTAAAGCCGACCAACATTTATCTATCACCTATAAACTGCAACAACATAATATGATAAAAGTGATATAAAAATAATACAATTAAACTTAAATTTATACACAAAAATTTCTCAAAGTCGATCAAGATTCATCTACGCACTATAAACTACCACAAAATAACAAACTAATAGAGATATTACGATAATACAATTAAACCTAACTTTTACCTAAACAAATACCAAAGCTGACCCACATTTATCTAGCATTTGTAAATTAAAATTAAAAAATAGGGTAATAAAGATATCAAAACAATACAATTAAACCTAACTTTTACACAAGAAATTCTTTAAAGCCAATCGACATTCATCTACGATCTGTAAACTATCAAAAAAATATATAATAGTGATCAAAAAGCTTCTATTTTGATCCAACTAATTCTTGTCTAAGAGAAAATTTTGACCCTAAAGAATGATTTTGAATGAAAAAAAAGAAGATATATATATATATATATATATATATATATATATATATATATACATACATACACACACACACGTTGAATTCTATTATGCTGACAAAAACATTGAAGAAGTTGTGGGTTAGAAAATCAAGCATCCACCATCTGGACATGCAATCGAATCAAGTTAGATGAGCATCAATCATATTCTCCCAATAGGCAAACCAATTTTTTCTCTAGTTTAACATACATCTCAATATTTATAGAAGTATTTCCTTAATAGAGTCCTATCTATTTTAGGAGTATTTTTCTAACTGAAAAGTAGAATGAAAAATATTAATTAATTCTTCTACCATATATTTTAGGAGTCCATATATTTTAGGAAGTCGGAAAATATTAATTAATTCTCCTACCATATATTTTAGGAAAGTCTAGTTAATATAATAGAAAATAATTAAATAATAAATTTAAAAAATAGTGAAAAGACAGTTTCATCTAAAGAATAGTCTTTTAATAAAGGGTAAAAATTTTAAATCACTTTTCTAAGGGTGTTCACACTTTTAATATCTTATAGATATAGTTTATAGATATAGATATAGATATAGATATAGATTTACAGCAAAATATGACATTCTTATAATATTTTTAACACTAAAATTATATTTCCTCCAATATATTTTATTCCCTCCCATTTCTAACTACCAAAAAAAATAATCACAAAACATGATAACATTGATGTAAAATGTTGCCTAAGTTTTATCTTCATCCGTGAATTAGAGAAATTGGAGAATTGAAGCAGCAATTTACTTTTATCACTTTTGATGCTGCATAGGGTTTATTCATTCATAAATTCAAGAAATTGGGGAATTGAAGCAACAATTTGCTTTTACACGTTTGGATGCAATTAGGGAATTGGGGAATTGGATGTAAATATTCATCCACAAAATCTCATTCTAGAGGTCAAATTTTTGTAAGTTCAAACTGACGTTACAGACGTTTGATAAATTGGAGGTAAAATATAATAAGGAAGACGGTATCTGAGAGGTCAAATTCATCAAACTTACAGAAGGTATACACGTTTTTGTAAGTTCTCTTTGTAGTCAGTTAAGAATTGGAGGTCAAATTTCGCAAAATCTCATTCGTCGTCATTTCTGCAAAATCTAAAAGGCAATTTCCTAGATTGTATACACATTTTTGTAAGGTGAATTCATAGCTCGAGCTTGAATTTTGTGTCATTTTGAGGTATAACATTAACTATGATGACTAAGCCACACCAGCACTCTAGATTGATAATAACAAATTTTTCTCTGACTTTGCAATATTGCAGTAAGACCAAAGCCCAATAAGCTGCAATCAAAATGAATTTTTGTTGATCCGATCAAGTATGCTATTTCATTTAAACTTTTATATCAGATATTTATAATCTGGTTTATCCCTCGTCTTGAAAACAAAGTACTGTGAATGGAGGTTTATCCCTCTCTTGAAAATAAAGTATTGTGAAGGATGGTTTATGTGATTGAGCTTTATTGTGCTAGCTATTACTTTACCTAAACATTTCCTATATTGTTGTAACCTTCTGAAAGATATAAAGTTGAACAGTTGCTTGGTAGAATCTACATGGTTTTTGTTTCTGTGTTGGTTGTAAGTTTCTACTAAAAGCAAAGGGTGATTTCCTGAATCTTTTGTAGTGCATATTTATTTCCCTCTATTGTAGGCAACCATTTCCTAGAAAGTTTGTAATTCATCTATCTGAGTCATGTCAATATTTTGAGTTTTAAACGGTCACTTTGATTTTTGATTTTTGAATGGTTACTTTCTTGAGTTTTAAAAGTCCACATTTTCTATAAGAAGGGTCTATCGGTTATTTCTGTTATTTGATGCATCTGGACAAAGCATTGATCACACTTTAAGAATGGACCTAGGAGGCTCGAGGTCTTTCTCTTGAAGGGAATTGCCTAACAGCTGTTGCATCTGAGAAGCAAATGTATCATCGAGGATCTGCAAATGCCAAGTACATTAAATGATGAAACATATAGTAATTGAATGCACTTGGTACCAAAACAACAATTGCTACTTACAGAGACTGCAATTCGTGAGCCCTTGTACCAAGACTGGTTCTCTTTTCTGCTCTCTAAGAAACTTAGCACGTCCTGCAACAGAGTGAAATTAGTAATAATTTTCACACAAAAATGAACACTAAGTTATTAACCATAAGGTCAACCAACACTAACATATCCCATCATCCCACTAGCCCCGACAACTTGCAATGAATATGCTAGGCTCAAATATGGTGTAAAGGTGATTTATGGTACTTGTATGCTACTCCTGCACTGGTTGCATCTTTCATCTTATGTCTGATTCTATGAAACTCTCCTTGGACTCTTGTAAAATTTTCTTCAACTTTGTGTTATTTTGCAGCTTCGTCGGAAGCAAGACAAGTGATGTTTGTTTAGTAGTCAGAAGTTGACTGGAGCTACTTATGTAATTTTAGTTACAGGTATCAATTATGAGTTTCTTTACAAAATAAATGAAATACTTTCAAAGCAGCAATATAAGATCCGCATAACAGGGCTCACTAGTTAGCACTTTCCTCAAACAACATGGAGATGTTAACCAGATTATTGTGGTACCTCACAACTCATCATCCAATGTCACTAACATTTAACTACATTATGAATGGCAGGGAAAAAGAAAAAAAAAGGAATGATACTTTGCTATATACATCATGTACACTGATGTTATTCCTGACCAACCACTTTACTCTCCCCTCCGCTTTACTGAGACCTTATATAGATACTGTTATTGATAAAACCTCCTATCGTTAGAAAAATCAAATAATTAGTTGAAAAGTTTCAGTAAGCAGTGACCAATAAATATATATATATATATATATATATATAGAAGTGCATTATCTACATGGATTCCTGTTAATTTTAAAATTTAACCAAAATCCATAGCAAACTTACATTTTCTGCAAGCTTCTCAATGACTGTTTGCACATAATTCCTGAATTTAGATCGAAGCATCAGTATCACTTCACTCAGGCGCTCTCCAGGAGCGGTGTTTCCTCCTTCAGGGATACATGAACCCCAGGACTTAAACTGTTGCTCAACCTTTGGGTGCAGAACATCTAGCATCCCAATCAGAAACAACCTCTCTACCTCCCAATTTAACATCAATCTTTGTTGGTTATTTCTGTTTTGACCTATTTTGATGTGCTTTTCCTTGAGCCGAGTGTCGATCGGAAACAACCTCTCTATCTCCTAAGATAGTAGCAATGTCTGTGTACTTGTTACTCTCCCTAGATCCCACTTGTTATTTACTGGAAGAACAAGGAGGGATTACGTGAGATTAGAAGAGAATTGGGCGTATCTTCATTTGATGATCTTAAAGAAGAGAAAGAACAAAAACAAATGGATTAGGTAAAATGAGTCGATGGACCCTTGTACTATGTCCGTGTTTTGTAATGTGTATACTCCTACTTATATGTTTGTCATCTGAATCCTTGAACTTATTCAAAAGAAATATTTTAAACCCTATTTCAGTGTGCGTAACACACTCGCCTCCACGTCAGCTGCCACGTTATTTTTAAAAATTACATTAAATTCCATGTCAGCTTTCACGTTATATCCACATCAAATATATCTTCATTAATTAATTATTATTATTTTAAAATTAAAAATAATAATTAATATCCTATTAATATAACTTAATTATAATAGGATATTAATTGTTATAATAATTAAAATGGTGGGGAGATGGGGGTGCATCTGCCTCTGCCGTCTGCTGCTGAACCGATACATTGTTGTTGTTGCTTCCTTCCATCCTTAACACTTGCAGAGTCCTAACTATAAAGAAAAAAAGCAATAATTCAATAGTGAATTCAGTTGAAAATTAATGGATTTTGATTGTTTATGGTTCCAGTTGATTGAATAATAGAGTGTGATTAGGGTTATTGAGTGAGAAGGGGGAGAGAGAGAGGACTTACCAGAGAGGGTTTTGCCACACCAACAAGGGAAAATGGTGGCGGCTCAACTCCGACAAGTTAGAGTGGGGATCTGTTCGATTGGGCTACACATGTAAATTTATCTTCTTTTACTTATATATTAAAAAATAAAGATGAAATCTATTTTTACAATAATGTGCGCGTAAAAGTTGGAGAATATCACATGATGGTGGTGGCAGGTGAACGGAAAAATTGGGGTTTAAGGGTGGCTATGTGGTGGCTGTTGTGGCTGATGTAGGTGAACGACGTGGGGGGACTGGTTGAGGGTGGTGGATGGTGTGGGGGGGATAGAGAAGGTGGTGGGCGGTTGTGGGGTGGCTGTTTTGGCTGATGTAGGTGGATGGCGGGTGGGGGGAGGGACTGCGTGGGGGGCGGAGGGTGGGGGAAGGTGGTGGATGGCATGGGGATGGAGAAAGTGATGGAGGCGTGGAAGATGGGGAAGATGGTGGACGGAGTGATGGGGTGGTGGTGGTGGTGGGGAGACGGCGGGGGTGAGGATGTGCTGGAACAGAGTAGGGAGGGGGGAGGGGATTTTTATTTTTTATTTACTGTTTTTAATTATTTAACAATTATAAATATTTCTTTAATTTAATCACGCGCTCAAAAAAATTCGTGTAATTACACGTTGTCCAACTTAGCATTTTAATGCCACGTATGTCAAAAGTGTTTAAAATGTTGCCTTTTAATGGGTTCAAGGGTTCAGCTGACAAACATGTAAATAGGAGTATCCACATTACAAAACGGACATAGTACAAGTGTCTCGAGCCATTTTGCCACTAGATTATAATGCAAAATGTAAGGCTTGTCAGCATTTAGGCATGTCATATGTAGCCAGACAGATTAGATCTGCCGATGAAGGCAAACTATCTTCTATACATGCCTTGTTTGTGAAAATGAAAAAACTAAGAACTCATGAAAACGCAGTTATGTATGTTTCCTTGGTGAGGAGGAGTTGTTTTTAGTCTGTTTGTCCTTCAAATTTTCCTAGAACTCAATACAAATATTATTTCCTGTACCTGTATACTTGGAAACACATGTAAAACTCCTACATTGTCAAGGAGTTCGGGAAATAGGATCTTACTTTTCCTAGCTTCAACTATTGTGGCCAATATAATCATTTTAGGTTACTTTGCAACAAGAAAATATGAGCAAAAAAATGAGGGATTACATGAGGACTTGAACATGATCTGTTGATTTCAATTTTATCTGCATTGTAGTTAATCAACAAGGTTGGGTCCCTTAACAAGTATATTTAGGAATAAGGAAAGACCTTAGTTGGAGAAATTGGACTAACTGATCTGTACTATTTCATGCAAGTGGTTGGATATTATGTCGAAAAATTAGAAACTTGGATAAATGGAGATGTAGAGAACTGATTGTGTTCAATTGATATATTGTCAATAATTTTTAATCTAATATATTATATTCTTAAAACAGGAAAAAATATGGATGTTGAACCTATTTAGATTTCCATAATTTTGGAACCAGAGGAAGCGATGAAGCAGAGAGTTGTTTGATGATAAATCAGGTATAAACCACGATGAAATGCCTCAATGTTTTGCCAGTTGGGTGTACAAAGAAAGTCCCAAAATTATGTGGCTTACTTGAAGATGTTGTTCCACATAGTATGCCGTTAGATAACCACCACATTGGTAGCCATGAACAAAGTAAATTGAGGAAATCAAATATTTATTACAAGATCATTGGTGTTGGTCCACGAGCTGATAATGAGATGACTGATAATCTGATTTAAGCTCTTTTTACTGAAAATACTTATTTAGCACGAGATCTTTAATATAACCTGTAGGACAAGTACTGATCTATACTATTTCATGCAAGTGACATAATTTCTTATTCACCCGTTGTTGGTGTATTAATAATATTGCCACCGGTAGGACTAGTACTGTGATTCATTTACGAGCAGATTAACATCTCCCTTTCCACGAGGTAGAAAAAAAGGGGTTGCCTGAATTTCTACTCAAAACATGACAAATGCAAAGCAGTAAATTGCATAATGTTCTATATATGTTATTGTTCTTCAATTGTGATAATTGCAGAACAAAAAAGCTCAAAAATACCCCTGAACTATCTAAAATAGCTTTAAAATGCCCCTCGTTAGATTTTTGGCTCAAAAATACCCTTCCCTCTAACGGGATTCGAAAAAGGATAAAAAAAATACTCCTGAACTATCTGAAATGGGTCAAAAATACCCCTCTATCAAATATTTGGCTCAAAAATACCCCTCCCCTTAACGAAATTAAATTATTTTGATTGAATTAAACCCTAACTTTAACTTTTTAACCCTAATACTTTAATTTTTTTTTTACATAAAAGTATTTTTTTTAATTTTAAAAATAAGATAATGAAAAAAAGTATTTGAATTATAATATAAATTGGTTGAATTTGATTTGAAAAATAAATATACATTTATTCTAAAAAAGGTATTTTCACTTAACATCTTTTTAATCTTTAAAGAAATTAACGAAATATAAATTAATGAAATATAAATTTTCATTTAAAAAAATTATCAATATATAAATTAAATGATGAACTTTATATAAATTAACGAAATAATTGAAATAATTTAATTTCATTAAATACCCCTCTGTTAAATATTTGGCTCAAAAATACCCCTCCCCTTAACGAAATTAAATTATTTCGATTGAATTAAACCCTAACTTTAACTTTTTAACCCTAATACTTTAATATTTTTTTACATAAAAGTATTTTTTAATTTTAAAAATAAGATAATGAAGAAAAGTATATGAATTATAATATAAATTGGTTGAATTTGATTTGGAAAATAAACATACATATATTCTAAAAAGGTATTTTCACTTTACATCTTTTTAATCTTTAAAGAAATTAACGAAATATAAATCAACGAAATATGAATTTTCACTTAAAGAAATTAACGAAATAGAAATTAAATGATGAACTTTATATAAATTAACAAAATAATCGAAATAATTTAATTTTGTTAAGGGAGGGGTATTTTTTAGCCAAATATTTAACAGAGGGGTATTTTTGACCCATTTCAGATAGTTCAGGGGTTTTTTTGATCCTTTTTCGAATTTCATTAGATGGAGGGGTATTTTCGAGCCAAATATTTAATGGGGAGAAGGGGGTATTTTTGAATCAAAAATCTAACGAAGGGCATTTTTGAGCTATTTCGAATAGTTCAGGGGTATTTGTGCATAATGTTGGAGCAAGTTACATCTTAGGAAGGACATGACCCTTGATAGAAAGGTGTGGAGTTGTGGATTAGGGTAGAGGGTTAGTGAATAGGAGTTTGTCTGTAACAGAAGGAAAGAGTGCTTTGTTTGCGTCTGGAGTTTCTTATTCATGGTGTTTTGGTGATATCTATGATTTCGAATTGATAATTTATAGTATCATCTTGTGGTTGTCTTGTTTTTCGTATTAGCTAGAAGGGTGTTATCCTTTTTTGTTGTGTGCTTTTGTGTTTGGTGTTAGTTATACTATTATCTATACTGAGCCAGAGGTCTATTGGAAACCACCTCTCTACTTCATCTGAGGTAGTGGTTTGGTCTACGCATATTTTATCCTCCCCAAACCCCACTATGTGGGAATACACCGGGTATGTTTTTGTAATATGTTAACTCTTTGCAAATTGTTTTTTTACTGTCACTTATTAATTTTACTTATTTTTTGTTACGACATTCAAAAAGATCTGAAGAGGCCAATTTAAACTTAGGTTCAGCTTTAGCACAAGTGCCATGACTAGGTAAGAAATTCTTATGTAATGCCCCGAGTTTCATGAATTTTTCATGTTATAAATCTCTCATTCTTTTCTCATGAAATCAGATCCAGCCTAAATAATGGTTAGTCATAAGTTGACGCTCTCATTTTTATTTCATCCATATAGCTACTTTCATGAAAGCTCATATACTCACAGATCAGTTCAGTAGCCCACAACGTTGGGATTTAGTCATATAGTTTATTTCAGTTGTGCATAAAAGATTATAGCCTAGATTATAGCCTCAGATTCCTCAGTAATTTCAGCCTATTTAGCCGCATTCGAGGACGAATGTTTCCAAGGGGGATATATTATAATACCCCATATTTTTCTTAGCTTAAATTCGTTCCTAGAATGTTAAGGGATAGCTTAAAAAATGAATAATATTTATTCCATGAGGAATTTTCAAGATTTCAAAATCCAACATTCGGTGAAGGAGTTATGGAATTTTTAAGTTGATAGTGTATCACCTGGAATCTCAGCGCGTCGCGGAGTTGAGCAAATCGGCAGTTGTCAAATTCCAGTGAGACTCCGCGATCCCACCACGTCGCGGAGGAGTCCCATTTCACATTTGTCAATTTTTAGCAAGCCTACGCGATAGTGGCGCGTCGCGCCAGTGGTCAAAATGGCAAAACTATAGGGCACTGCGATAGCTTCGTGTCGGAGAAAGCCTAATTCCCACTCTTACTTTTTCCAGTGAACCATCGCGATTGTGGCGCATCGAGGTGGCCACCCAAATTGAAAAAATGTTACATTTTCCAGTTCCGTTCAGCAGTTTATAAAGGGTATTTTGGTCAATTCCCAAGGCCCCAATCCGTCTTAAACATAAGATTAATCATATTTCCAACCAATTTTGCTCATTATTCATCATTCTCTTAAAAAACAAAACCCTAGAAACCAAAAGCCCCTTCTCCAAGAAATCAAATTCCACCATAGATTCTCCAAGAAAGCTTTAGATTGAAGATTCCCAAGACAAGATAGTCAAGACCTCATCTTCAAGAACTTAATTAGGAGTCAATAACTCAAAATTCTTCATCTAATCATCTACCAAGGTATGTTGGGTTTGAACAAGGATAATTCCTTTATCCTTGTGCCCAAAACTTTATTTTAATTACAAATTTACTCCAATTTATGAGATTCTCCATGAAATTAAAGTTAGAGTTTATGCCCATTATCATTATTTGCAAGATTATGAGATTTTCCATGATTTAGAAGTTTAATTACATGACTATATTCATCTTTTCATGCATTATGAAGAATTTTTCAGATTTTATGATGAATTATGAGTGTTTAAATTATCAAGCATGAATTTTAAGATGTTTTAACATGAGATTGTTGCATGGGTCATTACGCCCTAATTAAGATTACTATTTTGATATTGTTCGTGCCATGAGTACCCTCAAATAATATTATTCTCAAATTTTGATAAAGATTTGACCTTTTTGGTCCTAAGCTAAGATGAAGAATCCTCTTTGTTCAGATAACTTGAGATTTAAAGAAAGAAAAGCATAATTGGTTTTCTTGTAAACCCTTGTGCTATTTTTGAAGTGGATTTTTTAAGATTTTGAGCATGAGAATGGGAGTAGTATTTAGCACCAAGATGGGTAGGTTACTACGGTTTTTGATCCCAGAACTACATGCCAATGTAGGATTCAGATTTATTCCGACTTTTACGTGGATGACTCAGATTCTGATCACTAAGATAGAAGTTCTATTCTGATGGCAAGGGTAACGGGGGGCAGACGTGGAACTCCATGGATGCTCACATAGTGTATATCGGTTAGAAGAACCTCCCAACAGATGTCACCCACTCTTCAACAGTCTATTGATTTAAAGATTTAAGATAAAAGCACATGTTTTTGGAAGTTATGGTTTTAAGATTTTAAGCCCTAAGATAAAGTATTTTCCAGATTTTAGAAAACTATGTGTAAAGTCTCACCATTTTACTCAGATTATGCTTTACAGAAAGATAAGAGTTACAAATTTCAGTTTTTAGATTTCAGACTTAGAAGTGAGTCCTTTCTACACTTAGATAGTATGATTTAAATAAAGAGTATTAGCATAACTTTTAGAACTAAATGTTATGGCTCACTAGATTTACAAGTATGATTTGTTTCTCATGATTATTATTTTTAGTATTTTAGACATTCCAGCTTATGTGAGTCATTTATATTTAGCATGCATTGTTTTACAAATTATAATGACTATATGATGTTCTACTTATGCATTTCACCCCCATATACTCAATACATCCTCAAAGTACTGATCCACATATATGTCTATGTGCTACATTGTCTCATAATATAGGTATCAGCTCAGTTGTAACACGTATACTATATTTAGACAGTTTGCAGATTCCATCCAGCAGTATGAGGAGTCCTCCTACTTTGGGGACTTTAGTTAGATGTTATTGATGTACTTTATTTTCTTATTCATATGTATAGATTAGTGATAGTTAGAGTCGCGTCCCAGCTATCTATAGTCAGTATAGTAGAGGCTTCACAGATGTAAGTTAGAGTCAGTTATGTATTTTCAGTCCCTCTTTCTACGGGTGTACATCGGTTGGTTCGGTTTGGTTTTATATATTATCGGTTCGGTTTATTGGTTTTCGGTTTTTAAATATGCTAAACCAATAAGATATTTTTTATCGATTTTTGGTTTATTAATTGTAGTCCTTAACGGTTTAGTTTTTGGTTTAAGCGATAAGAAAATACTCATAAAATAGAAATAGTAGTAACTAACATGAAAAAAATCGAATCTTAGTTGCAACCAAAAATCCTGCATAATGTGTTTTAATTTACAAGAATTTTCAAGTTTGAACTAAATGTTGATAGGAGAAATTAAGAGTTTGTATAATTGAAATAATAAATTTGTTAACTGGTAAAGAAGAAAAATCAAACCGAACCAATAAACCAATAATTTTTTTTATAAAACCATTAACAAATCGTTAACCCAATAACCCAATAATAATAAACTAATAACATTTTTATCGATTTGATTTTTGTACACCCCTACCTCTTTCAGACTTTATCAGAATGTAAAAGTTGTATTGATATTGTATTTTTCCCAGATTCCATCGTTATTATGTTTCCGAATAGTAAACTCAGTCGTTTTATGCATATCATTCAGTTGCTTATGAGTTATGCCAGTAAAAGGGTTAGCTTGGGATCACTTGTGGTCCTAAGTACCGTGTGAAGTCTCGAGATGGATTTTCGGGGCGTTAATCTTATCATCAACCAACACATAATTCTTATAACTTACTCGTGGCTTTTGGAATTTACTTATAAGTAATTAATGTTTTTGTATGTTATGAGATCTAATTTTAATATTGACCTTTTTTGGGAATACAAATGTTCCATCCAAGGATTGGGTGGATTTACCTAAGTATAGCGACGAGTATAAACAGGGTGTTATATCTTTCTTGGATTTTGCCTACTCTTATACAGATCCTCAAGGTGAAGAAATTCAGTTCCCATGTGATAGGTGTTATAACAAAATCATGGGGAATGGGAAATCCATTTGAATGTTGATGGTCATATGGATGAATCAAATGATGATATTGAAGGGTTGTTGAATGATCATTTTAGACATGTTGCATAAGCTGAAGGAGTTTATGAAGGTCCAAATGAAGATGCCAAGAAATTCTATAACTTATTGTTAAGGCAAGATTCGTTTAAGCAATATTGTGATAAGTCATGACTTTTCAGCTTGTTATTATTAATAATTAGTTCTTTTCAAGATTTGGTTTTACACTGAGTTACGACAACAGATTAAATATATGTTGCATCAGATAACTCATTTGTGATAACAAATATATCATCTGTTGCAACAAATAGATAACCTGTTGCATCAGATAATATATCTATTGCAACATATAATCTATATATCAATTTTTTAAAAAAATTATCTTAATGACATCCAAATTTTTTGATTTTTTAATTATATAAATTAATAAACCATATTTAAAAACAAGAATATTTTTGGTGAGTTTTTTACGGTTTGAATTGTGTTTATTATTTATTTCCTTATTATTTTCTGTGAAAAGAAATGACTTAATTAAATCAAGCTGATGAGTTTTTTATTATTGTGACAAGTCATGACTTTTCATCTTATTAAATTTAAATAACCTTTTTCTAAATTTAAAAATTGAATACACCTAGTTTTCAATAACTGTTTCTTTAATAACCATTTTTTAATTGAGTTATGACAACAGATTGTATACCTGTTGCATCAGATAACCCATCTGTTTCAACATATATACCATCTGTTACAATAAATCGACCATCTGTTTAAGGAGCTTTTTTGATTTCTTCTAACTGATTCATCAGTCGCAACAGATGAGGAATTTGATGCATCAGCAGTGCTTTTTATTTTTGTTTGTTGAATGTGTTTAGACAAAAAGTCACAATCACAACTATTCATTCACTTTTTTCTTAACAATCATATCATATAACTTAATTAATCCAATATTGTGACTTTTTTAAAATTAAATAATCTTTTTTTACAATTATAATATCATTTAGTTCCTTATTATTTATTAACGAATCATTTTTAGGAGAATTTCTCATCATGACTTTTCACCACCATCTGTTGCCACAAGTGCTCAATCCCTACCTCCAACCATCGACATGTTGAGAATAGAGAATAAATAGAGTGATAATTAAATATTGAATAAGAATTAAAAATTCAAAGTTGATCAAACCAAACTAAACATATAAATAGATTTTTTTGAATCCCTTATAAGTAGATCGAATATAAAAAAGGAAAATACATACGCTAAAAGAAAGAAAAATCATAACCTAATTATTATTACTTCTATTATTATTATTACTATTATTATTGTCAACCGGACAATTTTTATTCGGCAGCAGCAGAGTCCTCCTCAGCCTTGCTCCGAAGCCGGCCAAATCCCTCTGGAGTTTATCAAACTGACTTTGAAGTTCCTGCAAGGACTCAATATAAATCTTCTTGTACGAATCTGGATCAGCCATATTTATATTGTAAGTGTAGTAGAATGAACGTGTGAGAGAGGAGGTCGGACGGACCCATTTATAAAATGATTGAATTGGAAGGGACTTGACTTAGTCAAACAAAAAGTCACGACTGTTCATATCCCTTAATTAAATAAAACTGGTGACTTTTTGAATATTTAAATTAAAAAAACAGATCTAAATACAATATTTTATATTTTTATTGTATTCCGTAAAGAGAAGATTGGTAACCTGTTGCAAACTATATTTCACCTTTCAGATAACTTACAATATATTGACAATCTGTTGCAACAGATGGATATATCAGTTTGCTTTTCCATCAGCTGTGGCATCTATTGCAACTTGCTAGTCATCTGTTTATTTAATTTCATCGAGAGCAATAGATTTTTCTAAACACTTCTTGGCCAAACTCAATTTTTGCTCTTGGATTGCTTCTCTTTTTTTCTTAGCATCCTTCAAGATGACCTCCAAATTCAATTTTTGCTCTTGGATTGCTTTTTTTTTTCTTTGCATCCAGTAATCCAAAAGCAAAAATTGAATTTGGAGGCCAGCTTGAAGGATGCAAAGAAAAAAAGAGAAGCAATCCAAAAGTAAAAATTGAGTTTGGCAAGAAGTGTTTAGAAAAATCTATTGCTCTCGATGAAATTGAATAAACAGATGACTAGCAAGTTGCAACAGACGCCACAGCTGATGGAATAGCAAACTGATATATCCATCTGTTGCAACAGATTGTCAATATATTGTAAGTTATCTGACAGGTGGAATATATTTTGCAACAGATTACCAATCTGTCTCTTTCCAAAATATAATAAAAAGATAAAATGTTGTATTTAGATCCATTTTTTTAATTTACATATTCAAAAAGTCATCAGTTTTATTTAATTAAGGGATATGAACAGTCATGACTTTTTGTTTAACTAAATCAAGTCACCATTAACAATTCAATTATTTTGTCATTGTGGTCGTTGAGCTCAGTATAGAGCTCTTAATCTTTTGTGAGTTTGTCAACGAGGACCACTTTCTTGGCAACTTTCTTATAATACTCCTCTTGGTCCTTCTTAGCTCTATGTAAGGTCAAGGAGAAGTATGGAAGGTTCTCTTTGAGTTTTTCCAAGGAAAGCCCTATCTCGGCTGATAAATCCGGTGTTGCAGCATATATGGATAGTGCAGCACTCAATGCAAAATAGTTTTCTGGTAGAAGCAAGTCTTGAGAAGACATAATCAATAATCTCTCAATATCAGCTTTTACTGTGTCAAGCAGTTCTGTTGATATCTTGTCCTCTATGGGAGAAGATGTCTTATTTCTGATATTAGCTAATGATAGGGAGATTATACCTTTCTCACCATCCTGAAAAGAAAAAACACTCAAAATTATATAGAGCATATCTACATAACAACACAAGATGAACTAAATCTAGCATTCAGTTTTTCTTTCCTATTCCTCCTCTTTTTATCTTCTCACCTTTTTCAGATTCAAAATTTTTCTTTTTTTACATACTTGATAATGCCTTGGAAATTGATATATTTATTCTCTTAGCCTTAATCTCTAATGGAGTGAATGAAACTGAAATCCTCTTTGATCGAATGACACTACTGTTAGATATCAATTCCTTTACATCAGCAGTTAATGCTTTAACCTAAGTTGCGGGGACTCTTAACTTTCAATGTCGCAGTCATGTCGGATTCTCCAAAAATACACTTTCTTTGGCGAATCCGAAATGCACCCATTGATATTTTTTAAGAGTCCAAGCAACATAGGCATTAACAGTATTAATCACTCCATCATGTTTTTCCTTGAATTCTTCACATTTGCATGCACAAGATAAGCAACGAGGGGCAAGATTGATCATTCTTCTCCCATATAGAGGACAATATATTCGTCATGAAAAAGTCTACACAATCGCCAGAAATGCTTGCCACAGCGAAAGTCTGTAGAAGGCATGACAAATACACATGAGCAACATTCGACATTAAATCTTAATAGGGTATCAGAACTATATTCATGGTCCCTCAACCATATTCATGGTCCCTCAACCTTATCAGTTTAGACCTACAACATTCACAAAATTAGTGTACTCTATGTGTGTTTCCATGATAACATTATCAGTAATACATACCTCCAACATATAAAGTGGTTCCATCTATATGCAGCTTATTCCTACAAACCTATCTTTACTGTAGCCTCCTGTGATGGTTTGGCAAAAGTTGATCAACTTTCAGTTCCTTATATATCTACAAAGAAGAAGGAAAAAATTAATGTCACGGAAAGAACATTATCCATCTGTTGCAACAGATGTAGAGTCTGTTGCATCTGATGTGGAGTCTATTGCCTCAGATATGGAGTCTGATGTAATAAATATGGAGTCTGATGCAACAGACGTGGAGTGTGTTGGAATACATCAACCCAGCCTTGTTGGTGGTTTGATTTGTTCCAACAGTTGCTCTATCTGTTGCAACATCAACAACAGCATAAACTATAAACAACAAATAAAAACATCAACAACAAAAAAAACAACAACATTTGTTCTAACAACGTCAACAACAACAAAGAAGCATACATCCTATATTCCAACACAATCAATAACTAGGGGCAGGCCCACATGGAGTCCTCTGGGTGCGCGATCACAGACTGAACTCGTATCGAACTTTATATATGTCTATGAAAATTAAGAAAAAACTTATATAATCTAATAAGTGAGCACCCATAGTAAGAGTTGTTTGGTTGGCCTAGTGGTTGTTTATGGGTGCTTAAGGCTTTTTAGTTCTTTTGGTCTTGAGTTCAATTCCCACTCAGCACATATTTTTTTAATTTTGGTAACCAACTCTTCTCTCATAAATTTTAATTTTGTAAATAACTTGCAAAGAAGAAGACGAGAATGAAAGAACAATAGTGAGTCATACCTTAATGTCAAAAGGGACTCAAAATAGTAATTTCAATTGAGGAAACTAAGATTTGGATCGGTTTAAATTCAAAAGGATATTTATGAGAAAGAGGAGAGAAAAAAAGGTTGTGATAACCGTAAAGAGGATAGAAAGAAAAAGATAAGAGATGAATAAAATAAATTTAGGGATGAAGGAGAGATGAGATAATTCTAATTTATAGATGTACTACCCTTAATATTAAATGACTAAACAAAGTGTATTTATTCAAATTTATATTTTCAAAGCATAATTAGTAAAGCTAATTTGGTAAATTAAACCCCTAATTAATATTTTCTTAATGGATGTGCTAAGTCAATAGGGGCCAACTAATATAATATGAAACGGAAGAAGTATTAGGGGTATCAATATTCATTAATTAATATTCATTAATAATTTGAGGGGAACGAAGAAGAAAATGGGTGGCATTGAAAAGACAAGACAAGACTACTCAATGAGATTTTTGAGTTATCCAAGAAATATTTTTTACTGCCTTTAGTAGTACTACTTTATCTACTCGGATAGAAGATTGCTTTAAAATTAAAAGGAAAAAAAGACTTTCAAATAGATATGTCGTCTGTTGCAACAAATATAAATATATGTTTGAAAAATCCCAACAGCTCATTCATTTGTGACAACAGATGGAAATGTCCATTTGATAACTAAATCAGATATGTCATCTGTTATAACAGATATCAATATCTGTTTGAAAATTTCCAAAATCTCAGTCATCCGTCACAATAGATGAAAATGTCGATTTGATAATTAAATCA
The DNA here is from genome assembly GCF_002878395.1 of Capsicum annuum. NCBI lineage: Eukaryota > Viridiplantae > Streptophyta > Magnoliopsida > Solanales > Solanaceae > Capsicum > Capsicum annuum. Next base: position 28,703,677 of record NC_061120.1, on the reverse strand, counting down.
GATATGTCATCTGTTGCAATATATATTATTATCTATTTGAAATTCTCCAACAACTCAGTCGTTTGTTGCAACAATTTTTATTGCAATTAATTTTGGTGGAACTAGGGATGAATGCATGAGCTCACAGGGTCAACAACAAATTAAATTGTGTCTTTACAATTCCATGGTGTTGGTATTATGTTCATCCCGACCTGACACATCGATTGATCACTCTGAGTTGAAATGAGTTATCATTAACTTAATGTTAAGATTAATAATAGTACCTACATCGATCTAGGTGGAACGAGGGATGAATGAATGAGCTCATAGGGTCAACTACAAATCTAATTGAGTTGTTGCATTTGCACGGTGTTAGTATTGTATTCATCCCGACCCGAGTCATCGATCGATCACTCTGAGTTGAAATGAGTTCTCATTAACTTAATGTTAAGATTAATAATAGTACCTACATCGATCTAGGTGGAATTAGGGATGAATGAATACGCTTATAGGGTCAACTACATCTTTAATTGAGTCTTTTGACAATTGCATGATGATTCGATATTGTGTTCCTCTCGACCAAAGTTGTTAATCGATCACTCTGAGCCGAACTGATTCTTACTACCTCATATGTTCAACTAATACCTTAATTGAATAATCTAGGACTAGGGGTGAGTTCTCATAGGGTTAACTACAACTTCAATTGAGTCTTTTGCTAATTGCATGATGAGACGGTATTGCGTTTCTCCTGATCAGAGTTGTTGATCGATCACTCTAAGCCAAACCAATTCTTACTACCTCACATGTTAGACTAATACCTTAATTTATTAATCTAGGACTAGGGGTGAGTTTTCATAATGTCAACTATAATAGATGACAACGCCTATTTGATAATTTACAATAGATGGGTAATCTATTGTGACGTATGAATTAATCCATTTGATAATTTACAATAGATGGGTAATCTGTCGTAATAGATGACTTAATATGTTTGATATTTTACAACAGATTCATGATATGTTACAACAAATGACATAATCTGTTTGATAGTTTGAATAGATGCTTAATATGTTACAACAGATTACCTAATCTATTTGATTTAATCCAACAGAAAAGGCATCTGTTGTAATAGGTTGAACATTTGTTTATATATAATTTTAATTGAGTTCATATGTTAGACTAATACCTTAATTGAATATGATTTCGCATAGGTTCAACTACAATTTTAATTTAGTCTTTTGACAATTGCATGATGACATGGTATGTGTTCCTCCTGACCAGAATCATCGATCGATCACTCTGAGCCAAACCGATTCTTACTATCTCATATGTTAGACTAATACCTTAATTGATTAATCTAGGACAGAGTACTAATACCTTAATTAAATAATCTAAGACTAGGGGTGAGTTCTCATATGGTCAACTACAACTTTAATTAAGTCTTTTAGAAATTGCATGATGAGACGGTATCGTGTTCCTCACGACCAGAGTCATTGATCAATCACTCTTAACTGAACCAATTCTTACTACCTCACATGTTAGACTAATACCTTAATTGATTAACCTAGGACAGGTTACTAATACCTTAATTGAGTAATCTGGGACTAGGGGTGAGTTCTCATATGGTCAACTATTGATTAATCTAGGACTAGGGGTGAGTTCTCATAGGGTCAGCTATAATAGATGGCAATGCCTATTTGATAATTTACAACATATGGATAATTTGTTGCGATATATGATAATTCATTTGATAATTTACAACAGATGGGTAATCTGTCGCAACAGATGACTTAATCTATTTGATAATTTACAACAGATTCATAATCTGTTGTTACCTAATCTGATTGATAGTTTACAATAGATGCAAAATCTGATGTAACATGTTGAACATTTATTTTTATATAATTTTAATTGAGTTCATAAATTGATTAATCTAGGGCCAGGGGTGAGTTCATAGGGTTAAATAGAGTACTCGGTCAACTACAACTTCAATTATTTTTATACAATTTCAATTGAGTTCATATGTTAGACTAAATAGTATCCTTTTGGCAATTGCGTGATAAGAGGGTTAAAAATTATGCATATCTTTTATAATTTTAAAAATAATTAAGATCAATTCGGACCAAATTAACATTTTCAAAACTTGTCATTCTTTTCCAAAATACAAATCAACACATACAAAATGTTTCATCATTTCAAATCTCGAGTTCTTGCTCTTTCTCTCTTATTCTCACTCAACAATACAGTACAGACAACAACTACTCAACAAATTTTCTCAACCCTCCAAAATAGATCAATTTTCTTCTCATTTCCAACCATATAGGTGTTATTTTCGACTTTATTCTTGCTTTTATCAGTCGTTTTCTATGTTTTCATAGCCAACAGAGTTTGAGAAAAGTTCTATATTTGTTATTTTTTCTAAAAAAAATAAGGGCTTTTAAGTTAATGATGAAAAATAAACCTTTTAGTTGTATTATTTTTTAGAATGGGTTTACAATTTTGAGCTTTGCTGATAAAATCATAGGAAAAACACGAAAAATCCCTAGTTTCCATCATAGTGTTTCGTTGACTGTCGTGTTATTATTGGGTGGTGTTTATGGTGTTGATGGTGGTGGTGTTTGTGGTGGCATTGGTGATGACATTGGTTGGTGGTGTTTGTGGTGGCATTGGTGATGACATTGGTTGGTGGTGTTTGTGGTGGCTGTCGGTGGTGTCGGTATTCGTGGTATTTGTTTGTGGCATTGGTTGGTGGTGTTTGTGGTGGTGGATGTTGGTGTGTCGGTATTTGTGGTGTTTGCATTGTATTTTTTAAAATTTATGCATACATCTATTGTAATTTAATTTTTAATTTTTTTTTGTTTGTAGGTAAAATATGTCTCCCAAAAGAAAAAAAAGGTGAATGTGGATCAACGTCTGACCACCCAAAAAAAGGCTACAGTACAGAGGAATTTAGAGGAGCTTCCTGTACAATCTTAGTCAGGGAACAATAAAACTGAGTAGATATGTAAAAAAAACATTGAGGGAGGTGGACAAGGGTCTATAGATGGTGATAAAGAAAATGAAAGTGAGAAAGGGGAGGAATTGGAGAGTGAGAAAGAGAAAGAGGATGATCATCAACATGATGATAATGGATCACCAATGGGGCATGAATTAATATCGACATCCCAGCATGATCCTGTCAAAACTTTTAGTATTGACAGGTTTCAAGTTACAATGCCGATAAATGACCTAGAAGCAAAAAATCTAACTGGTTAAATTATACTTAAATGTCAGATGGGGAAATTTTTTGAACATTTTATGAAAATTATGAAGAACAAAAACATAGGCTAACTTTTTAAGAAGAGCTTCTTTGGACAATTTCTTGAGCTGCCTGAGGACCCCTCTACCCGTATTCGTTTCCCTATGATGATGGTCTATGGTTTTCTCAAGCGCAAGATCAAGTACGTGGGGGATGATAAAGATCTGGAGGAGGGGACAAAAAGAAGATGGATAAAATCTGGATCAACTTCTGTGGCATGCCTATTTTTTTTGGCTTGCAAGAGTTTTCCATAGTGATAGGCTTGAGATTCCATCATCCAAAAGAACCACCACTCCACAAAATATCCAAGGCAAGAAAACGCAAGGAAAAAATAGATGGGTTGTTTGAGATTGCTCAATGTGGCTACAAAGCATCGGATTTGTTTACAGATCTCAAGGATAAAACCATGCCAGAGCAGTACAGAGAGCAATTGTGCTTAGTTTGGTTTGTCCATTCGGTTATATTGCCAAGAGACGTCAACAAGGTCATAAAAGATGATTTGTTGGCGTGTGCTGAGGATTTTGATAAACTCAACAATTATCCTTTGGGATATGACAACTTCTACTTGACTCTCCAATATTTACTAACAAAGCTATCTTCAGGGACGACCACATTATACGACTTTCCTTGGTCTTTCATGGTTAATCACTAATTTTACTCAACCATTAATTTATATTGAATATAGTATTATGACTTTTTTATTGCTTTGCTTTCTGTTTACATTTTTTAGGCTTGGGCATTTGAAGTCATTCCTCCCCTCCGAAAGTATTTAATAGATTACCCGGATGAGGCTTCTCATCCAAGGATGTTTAGGTGGTTGGCTGCAAAGAGCAACACCAATATTAAGGAGGAACCCTCCGGATGATGTAGTACATCTTCTTCAAGTAAAACAATTTTACTCAAAGAAAAATATTAAACAGATGTTATATCTGGTGCATCAGATACACCTGTTGCACCAGATGGGACATCTGTTGTAACAAATATTATATCTAACACCAGATGGAACATCTATTATGAAAGTTACCCATCCTATGACAATTAGTGCAACAGATGGTTAATCTGTTGTGATAGACGATTGATATCTTGCATCAGATTACCCATCTGTTGCTTTGGTTCTCTGAACCCGACTCCTAACAGATTAACTATCTGCTGCAAATTATACAATAGATGTGTAATTTGATAACATATTGTTCATCTATTGCAATGTACAGATCATCTGTTGCATAACAGATTACCCATCTTGTGAAACTATTGCAACAGATAATTGATATTTTGCATCAGATTATCCATGTGTTGCTCTATTTCTCTGAACCAGACTCAAACAAATATTAACCATATACTGCAAACTATGCAACAGATGGGTCTTTTTTTTAAATGTAACCCAACTTTGAAAATTATTATATTATATGATTTAAATGCATCTGTCTTTTTTTCCTTTTTATAGGTTGTGTATCTATGGATCGTGCCTGCGGGGGAAGAGTCGGTGATGACTTCTTATATTACTCTAGGTCATGTTGATACTATAGTAGACCCAATAATGGAGTTAATAAAGAAGAAATTGGATGGAGCAACAGCCATAAGAAGAGCAATTAGGCAAGGTCAGCCTAATGTTGAGGCTCTTCATGACCAACCTACTTAGGTAGATCAGGGTGCTTCTTCTGGTGGATTTGTTGGTGTTGGTCATAGGCATGCTGATACAGCTACCACTCATGATAATGATCATGTTAATGCTCAAAAAAGAATAAATATGTTTGAAAACACCTCTTTTCACCCTTACACAGGTCCCTCTCACCCCCTCTTCACTCTCGTGTTCTCGTTGCGAATGCGAAGAGTGCAAGGACAGGTAGCATAAACTCTTTGAAAAAGTAAAGGATATCTCTAAAGATAATGATAAATTTAAATCCAAGAGATGTGTAATACCATCCAAAAATGTGAGGGAGCTACACACTCCTATAGTGTTAGTTAGGAGAAAGAAAAGAGCAATTAGAGATGTATTCTCCGGTCAGAAATAAAAATATATTGCAAATCCACCCTCTCCAAAAGCTGTTGAAGTTCAGAGGCCAATCACAAAGGTGGACATATATGTGAAACTTGGCGCTGAAGAGAAGAGGGATCTGGGACAGGCCAAGAATGCCACGCCAGGGACACCAGATTACCCCAGGCCTCTCTTTCACCCCCAAGACTTCCAGACTATAACTAATATGCATATGCCATACGAGGACAAGGAAAGTTTTCTTTTCCTAACCTAGCCCTTCTAATCTACCCTGTGAATAAGAAGCTACGCAACAGATTTCAAATCTATTGCAGCAGCTGGGTATACTGGTGTAACTGGTAGTGGTTCTATTGCATAAGTTACATTGGATTATTAATTCATAGAACCCGATGCAACAGATGGACCATCTATTTCATCTTTATAATTACTAACCTATTTAAAAATTGACTTCTTATATCACAGCATGTTGACATAATTCTATGCCTCATGAGAAAAAGTCAATTAACGTACCAGGAAGCTTATGATGCTGCCGATAGGATAATTGACCTCGGCTTCTGCAAGAAGTTCAAGGATAGGTACGATCAACTCAATGGGGAGGTGTTATCCCTTGGCGTGGGACTTGATTTCCTAGTTCCTACGTTGGTCTTAAATGAATAAGAAATGATAAAATATATTAGAAGGGAGAGGCCAAATCCATACGACAAGAGATGAACTGAGGCAAAGAGGATTCTTGCAGCCATTAGCGTGAATGACATGCATTATCGGGCTGTTGAGATACTACTCGAGTAGGGAAAGATCAATATTTATGACTCCAACGTACCTCTCATCGATAATTTTGATCTGTTTCTCCTTATGGAGCCACTGATGGTGTTGTTGGCCATTTTGTTGAGGGAGAGTAAACTAATGAATCATTTGTCAAAAAAAGTGTTGATGAAGAAATCGTGGGATTTTGAAGGTCGAAACAAGGGAATGATCCTTCCAAAAGATGATGTCGCAAAGCGAGCGGCTCACACGCTCTTACATACATTGAATATTTGCTGACCGGCACAAAACTGACTGAGCCAATGACTTTTCTATGCGACAACGTTGTGGCAAACCTGCAAGAGGTCTGGGCTTATGGGGTACTAACTGGACGCTTGAAGTCTGTGTTTATAGAAGAGTCTATGAAATAGCAATTTTTAATTTCAAGTCACCCTTCACTTTATTACATGTACATGTAGTGGCAATAATTTTTTTCTGTTGAAAGTTGAGTTTTTTATAATGCAATAGATTGTCAATCTATTGTAAAATATATTGAATCTGTTCTGGAAGATAGTTTATCCGTTGTAATAAGTTGGTCATCTGTTGCATTATGCCGATGTTATTTCTATGAATTATCTAATAATCTAAGTCTAATCTATTGCAACAGTGGGAAGACCTATTTGATAATTTCCAACAGATGACCTAAATTTTACAACATATGCCTAATTCTTTTTTATATTTTCCAACAGTTACGCTTGAATATCCATGTGCTCGACAACACCAAACCAGTAGCAAATACACACACCACCATAAAAATTTCAGCAATTAGGCTTAAATATCCATGTGCCCAACAAAACCAATCCAGTAGCAATAATGGCAATAATGTAGTATCTTCTTGCTTGATTTTGTTTCTCTTCAGAAGCCTTGACTTTGTTCAACAAACCCCAGATTACACGATCTGCTTGTGAAGGGTGTCGTTCTTCATACCAATCAAAGTAATCGTATCCACCCAATTTCTATAAAAAAAAAGAGAACACAATTACAAAACAATTACAAGTCAATAATTAATAAACTAATCAAATGAAAAAAATATTACCTTTGAAATTTTACAAGTAAAAAATCTACGACCTAGATTTTGTTGAGTCCAAGAAGTATTTAACAGAGCTTCATGACCGCACTTACAATATCAAAAATCTTTATCACAAAAAATAGTGGAAGATGCGCTCGACATTTCAAGCTCAGTTGGAAAAAATAAAAGAAATAATTTGAAGAATTTGGATAGATAAAAGGAGACGACAATGAAGAAGACGATTTGGAAATTTAGGGTTAAATTTTAGGAGGAAGATACATAAATAAGACAATGGGGGGGATGACCGTTGGGGTCCAAGTGATGGCAAGTCAGCAAAATGTGCCAGACTGACACATTTGATGGCTATTTTATTTTACGTGTTTAAAATAAAAATTGTCTACTTGATGCCTATTTTATTTTAGGTGTTTGAATTGAACACCGTTGATGGGTTGTCCCTTTTTTTATTTCAATTCACTTTAACTTTTTTACACATAGTGGCAATTTTTATGTCCAATGAAAGTTGAATTTTTAGAATACAATAGATTCGTCATCCGTTGTAACAGTTATTCTACCTGTTCTGACATATAGTTTATCTATTGTAATAGGTTGGTCATATGTTGCATTATCTCGATGTTTCTGTTGCAAGAAGTGGGACGACATGTTTGACAAATTCCAATAGATTACCTACCTGCTGCAACATATGTCTAAATCTGTTTAATTTTTTCAATAGATGTGTCGTCTGTTGCAACAGATACATTATCTATTGCAATATTTCAATCTAGTATTGCTTTTCAATTAATAAGTTCAAATCTAAGGAATAAATAAAATTCATAGACAAAATAAAATAAATTGAAGCCTTCAGAAATTAGCTGAAATAAGTCAATAAATAAATGAACTATAAAAAAATTGTTATGGGTACAGATCTCAACAAATACATCAACAACAATTTAAGTATGATTCGAAGGATTACTTTGAAAGGCTTAACCTATAAAGATCTACTCAGTATAGACAAGTTGTTCTTCATCCGGTGCTATGAAATTCGGCTTTGCTCGTTGTGGATCTTTATTGTCACTTTTGTACAGTTTCTGCACTTTCAGTTCTCCATATTTCCATAAAAAGAGTAGAATATTATCAATGCTATTTAGCAATAGCTTCTTCTACATCCACCTGAGAAGCCAGAATTGGTCAATGCTAATCACGGAGATACAATAAAACAAAAAGGATAACTCATCTGTTCTAGCAAATCAAATAGGTCTTCCTCCTGTTTTAAATTATCTCAAACAGATTATATTTCTATTGCAACAATGAATCAACTATTAAGACAAATTTCTACATAAGAAAGACCCTGTATGATAATTTCCAAAGGATGAACTATCCATTGCAACATATGAATCATCTTTTGCAGCAGATAGGTCGTCTGTTGGTACAAATAAAAGCGGTGCGAAGAGCTATTTGATTTGTTAAAATAGATGAGACATATTTCACAACAAATACTTTATCTAGTGTAACAAGTTAGTCAACTGTTGCAATAAGTTAGTCAACTGTTTCAATAGATGTATATATCTGTTTGATAATTTTCAGCAGATATGTCATCTGTTGAAACTGTTACGTGTCTGTTTGTTTTTTCAGTTGGAAGACATATATATTTATCTTATTTAGCTCGTGTTGCTCTCCTTTGGACATTGTACATTGCACGGTGCAATACACAGACAAAGGAGTTACAATTTTAGTTTTTTGGATGCTTGATAATGCCCTGGAAATCACTCCCCTTCTCCTTTTAGCCCTAATCTCTAATGGAACAGATGGAAATAAAATCCTCTTTGATGGAATGAGACCCCTCTTAGATGTCAATTCATTTATAGAAGTAGTTAATGCATTAATAGCACTAATCACTACATCATGTTTTGCCCTGCAATCTTGATATTTGCATGCTAGACATTCACCAGAAGAGGCAAAATCTGTATAAACAGTATCATCATATTCATAATGGTTTGCTTTTAATACTGTAAGAGGAGCATCATTAGCACCAACAGCAGCAGCATTACCACTACCAACAGCTCCATCACCACTAAGACCATCAACAACAACAAGCTCACCCTCCAAAATTATTTTTCTTGTAATGGTTGTTGCTCCAAACAATTCTGTTTTTATTTTGTCGATGACCTTAGGGTCCGATAAAGTTTGCACAGATCGTAAAGTAATAAAAAATGGCATCTTCAACTCTTGATTGGTCGAAACTAGTGACGGATGCAAAATCTAACATAAATCATTATATTTATTTGAATGATGATTAGATCATTCAAAAAAATTATTAATTAAAAGAAAAAATTAATTATGATTATATTTACTGCATCCTTCGGGTGGTTGTAAAGATTATGAAATTTTGTATCTTTATTAGTTTTGGCCGACAACTATCTCAAGATTCTTGGACAGTAGGCTCCTTCCTGGTAGTTCACTTGTTGTCTTAAATAAGGAATGGCTTCAAACGCCCAAGCCTATAAAATAATGCCAATAAATCAAAACCATTATTGACTAAAAAAATAAATGATATCATAATAAAAGAAAGAGACATTTACCATGAAAGCCCCTGGGAAGCCATATAAGTTGACTGTCTTCGGTGCTAACAGAGTCAACAAATATTTGACAGTCATTTTGAAGCTTTCATACCCCCAAGGATAGCTATTAAACGCCTCAAGATCCTCAGAGAGCTTTGCTAAATCGAGGCTTATATTGTTGTTAACGTCTCTTGCCCAAAGAATGTTATGTACAAACCAAACCAAGCATAATGGCTACTTGTGCTTCTTTGAAAGTCCTTTACCTTTCAACACTTCTATCAAATTTTTGTTTTTAAAACTTGGACCAACAATGGACACCAGGTTATCACGATCACATGACTTGCCTTTTCCTTTTCTGGGTGTGCGGAGTGCTTTTTGGGGTTAGAATAGGTATAACTTGAGAAGGAGGATAACATTTTAGTCCAGTAACTATGGAAAACTCCTTCTAACCAAAACAAATAGGCATGCCACAATAATTTATCCACACCTCATCTATCTTATCTTTGTTTTCATATATAAACCTATGATTGAGAAGTTTATATACCATTTCCATTTAGAAATGAGCATTGTTATCCTCTGGCAAATCAAGATATTTCCCAAAGCAGTTGTCCCTAAAATAAGCATCCAAGTTTTATTCTCAACGTATTTTTCTAAAGACGTCGAAAGATTTTCCCATGGCTGACTTAACTATGAAATCACCTGTTAAATCTACGATAACATCGCACTGCATTCTCACAGGATAATGATCAATGTTGAAGGATTTGACCAAATCTTCAGTGGAAGGGCTATTAGAATTTGCGTCATCTCTTTTGAAATATTCCTCCTCCCCGTGTTCATCATATTCTGCTCCTGATTGATATAGCACTTGTAAAGCAAGCTCATAGAGTGGTGGATATAGCCTAGCTGCTTCACTTGTTCCTTTACTTGGACTTGAACCGATTTCTATTCTTTTAGGAACCATAATCTAAAATTAATAGGAACATAAAAAATTATATTATAGTTGATTAATGAATCATTAAAAAGGATAACACTAAATCAAATAAGTAAAATAGTAAAATAACAGTTGTAATAAATTACCGATCTGTTGCACCAGGTAGTATATCTGTTGCAGCATATAACCAACCTATTACAGTGGATGAGTAATCTGTTGCAAAAATAACAAATATATTACTCATCTTTTAAGACAGATGAAGGGTTTGTGCAATATATCACACATTGTGCAACATATGAGTGATCCGTTGGGACAGTTAAATAATCTATTACAAAGGATGAGTAATCTGTTGTGACAATACAATACAAGTCACTCATCTGTTTAGAAAAATGAATGGTCTGTACAGCAGATCACATATCTATTGCAACATCACTTATTGCAATATGTGAGTGATCTATTGGAATAGTTAAATAACCTATAGCAATGTCTGAGTAATCTTTTATGATAATACAAAATATATCACTCTTCTATTGAGAAAGATAAATAGTCTGTGCAACAGATCACAGATCTGTCGTGACATCATCTGTTGTAATATATGAGTGATCTATTGGAACAGTTAAATAACCCATAGCAATGGCTGAGTAATCTATTGTGATAATACAAAATATATCACTCATCTGTTAAGAAAGATGAATGGTTTGTGCAAGAGATCACACATCTGTTGCAACATATTAGTGATCTGTCAGAGCAGTTAACTAACCTGCAGTAACGGATAAGTAATCTATTAGAACAATACAAAACATAACACTCATCTGTTGAGAAGGATTAATGGTCTGTGCAACAGGTCACGCATCTGTTGAAACACATGAGTAATCTGTTGGAACAGTTATCAACGGTTTATATTATTTAGATTTCTTCCAACATAGGGTCATTTATCGCAGCAAATGAATGATCAGTTGGAAAAATCAAGTCTTGGACATTTTCTGTTGTAAGAGTTGATAGGATTTTATCTAACATAAGGTTCATCTGTTGCATCAAATCATTAATATGATTGTTCTACCATTGCATTAGATGGTTAATTAGTTGCATCAAATCTTTTATCTGATGCTTAATCTGTTGCAATATATGGTTAATCTATTGCATCAGATAGTTAATTTGTTGCATCAGAATTATAATCTGATAGTTCCTCTGATGTATCAGATGGTTGATCTATTACATCATATGATAAATTTGTTGCATCAGATGGTTAATATGTTGCACCAGTTGGATTATTTGTTGGAGGAAACAAAAAATAGTAGCACGATTTTGTTCAACAAAACAACAGCAATTTCACCATTTTTACCAAGAACAAGAATAGAACAAATTAGCCAAAATTGTTGTTTTGTTTTTATAAACACAAATAATAAAAATCAAACTTCAAAAAAATGCAAAAAACAACAAAAAATCATAATTCACTTCAAAAAGAGAAGAGAAGAGAAGAAATACCAGAAATTAGGATTTTATTTAGACCGCATTTCTAATTAATGCAACAAATATTGAAATTGTTAACCAATACTATAAGAGAAGTTGGCTCAAGTTTCTTATTTTCTTCAAAACTAAAAAGGCCATAAATTTTTACCAGTGAAAGAAGAAAATGAACGATGAAGAATGCTGTTGTGGCTGGAGAGAAAGGCTGTCACATCAATTGAAGATTGATGTCAAAAAGGAACTCAAAGCCCAACTATTTGTAGTTGGATGTTGAAGTTTTTGAGGATTGAAGTAAGAAATTTATAGAACAGCTGGTTAGGAGAGAGTTGAGAGAAACTGTTGAGAGAGGGATGAGAGACAGGTTGATTTAATTAAAGAGGGAAACTCAAAGCCCAACTATTTGTCACCAGAGGTAGAAGTCGTTGGGGTTTGAAGGGAGAAATTTTGTAGAACTGTCGGTCGGGAGAGATTTGAGAAAAGTTGTCGAGAGAGAGAGGAAAGTGGTTGATTTGGATTGAAAAGGGGTGTGGGTCTGGTTGATTTATATTTTTGAAAAGATTAGAAAGTTTTGAAAATATTAATCAAGTCCACATTTAAATTAATCAAGTTTCCTAATGATGTTTGACCCTTTAAGTTGGTCAATGTCACCAATCCTTCATTCAAGACTTAAAAAACACATTTCCTTCAATTTTCTCTGGTAACTTACAGTTCTCATATTCAACAACCATTTTCTCATTTTACTTTTTTTACTTTTTTGACAGTTTGAATTTCAGAATCATCAAAATGCTGAGAAAATACCAGATGATGCATTCACGACAGTGTTTGTAAAGGAGAAGCCTGGTCGAATTAGAGGATATGGTAGATTAGTGAGAGCAACTTCTCTGAAAAAGGATGAGGAAATGAATGAGCTTAAACAAAAGTATGCTAATGAAGTTACTTCTCTGAAGGAAGAAATAAGTGAAATGAGAGAAGAAATATGACATTTTTTTAGTCAGTTGGTGCAAAACAATCCTTGATTGAATTTTTAAGATATAGCAGGGAGTGACGGATCTAACAGTATTTCACCTTATACGATTAATACAAAAGCTATAAGAGGAAAAATTCTTACAAATTCTTCTGGCTCGTCTTGTGCTTCGGTTAATGAAAAGGTACTTTATCTTATAAATTCACAAGAAACTTAAATCCTGAACTTTTAACTTGGTTGAATGAATTAAAGAAACTTTGGATTCACATACTTCCTCATTCAAGATTGGAAAAATATTTGAATATTTGTTGAGCATAATTTTACTTCTAATTGTTTGCTTCATTTTGAATGTGTAGGAACAATGTGAGTATGTAAAAGACATGTTTTTTTTTAAGTTCATTACAAATTTATTCAGTTCAATTATTTTTTAGCTGATTGGTGCGTGAGATTATATATATATATATATATATATAATGTGTTTAGTGATGTATACATTACGATTCAAATAATTATTTTTCAATTAGAAATTATTTAATAACATTTTATATGCCACATGCCATTCCTATAAAATGTGGCTTGAACTATCAAATTTTAGGCAATATTGCTACACTTCAAAAGTGTAGCTTTTTAATTAAATTGTGGCTTGTTTATAAAACATGCTTACACTTTACAAGCGTTATCATAGAGGATGTATAAAAGGCTACGATTTTGAAGTGTGGTTAGTAATAAAGAAAAGGCCACATTTTTAAACTGTTATTAGAGAGGTTCTATAAAAGGTTAAGCTTGTAAAGTGTGCATAATAGCAAAACAAAGGAAACAATTGAAAGTGTAACTCTGTCAAATAAAAATATTGTCAATGAAAAGCTGCAAAGAATGACCTTAATACCTTAATGGTCATGCTTTTTAAATATAGCTGATATGACAATACTTGAAAAGTGTGGCCTTTGATCAAAGATTGCGCCTTTATAAGCCACCCCCCAAAAAGTGTTGTCTAAAGTCCAAAAGCGTAGCTGTAACAACCCGCATTTTTCTAGCGTAATCTAAGTCCCTATGCATGAGTATTCACATTTAAAATTTTTGAAACACTCATTATTTCTTAGTTTAGATCCTACTATTGTATAGAAAATTTAATTAACTTTCCGATGATATAAAATTTGCCTAAATTCAATAATCGAGTAAGAAGTTATGGCGACTTTAAGTTTCAATCGTTAAATACTGTCATTTTACCATTAGGGCATCATGGAGTATGTCAAAATAGCAATTGTCAGTTTCTAGTGTTACTTCACGATAGTGGCATGTCACACCATCAGTCAATTTTGTAATTGTCAATTTTTCGTGAAAGTACGCGATCATGGCGCATCGCAGAGCAGGCCAAATTGGCAATCCAAAGCCTTACCGCGATAGCTCCACATCACGGTGTTTTTCCAGGTCCCAATTGTCCAATTTCCAGTGTCTTGGCGCGATAGTGGCACGTCGCGCCAAGGCTAAAAATTGGGTTTTTCAATTTTCAGCTTCTGTTTTTAAATACTTGTAAGGGTATTTGGGTCTTTTTCCTAAGCCCTAAACTCGTCCAAAACATAATATTTAACCCCTAATTGACCTAAACACTTATCATTATGCACTTTCTCTCATATTAAAAATCTGTTTTTCAAGAACAAGAAACCCTAACTCTCAAGAACCAAGGCTAAACCTCAAGAGCTCTCCATCAATCGTTCCAAATTCAGTAACCCAGGTATGTTAAATGTTCATCCATGGGTTTCTTTCATCCATGAAGTCCAAGTACCCGATTTTAATTATAAAGTTATCATCTTTTCAAGATTCATGCTATTTAATTGTGATTTTAAACCATGATTCTTCATGAACTTCCATGAATATTGATTTTATGCCTTGTTTTAATGAGATTATCGTTGATATCAATTCCACATGTCTCGATATTATCATTGTTCAAATTAACTCATGATTAAGTGTTATTGGTGCTGAAATCATACTATTATTTAAATTTAATGCTATTTTCCATGAGTGGTTTAAACTATAAACACCAAGTGTTTGATAAAATGTTTATAAGAATGTATATTTGATAAAGGTTTTCATGATATGTCCTCTAAGCTTGATATTATTTTACTATTACTGTTTTTGAGTCCTGGGGATATTGAATACCCGAAAACCGTAGTTGTTTTATCAGTCTAGTCTCAGTATATTTTAGAATAGTCTTCAAATTATACTATGAGCATTATCAGAATAGTCAGATATCAGTCATTAAACTCAGAATAGTCTAGTATCTCAATGTCTTTCAGTTGGGGGTAGGACTTAGCACTGATCGAGTGTAAAGATAGAGGCTTCCTCGTCAGATAGGCAGAGTCATTAGTAGAAGTCCCTATACTCCAGAAATATGTAACCAGCGTAGGATATGAGTAGTCACCTATCAGACTAGGCTTGACTATCTCACACGGTCACCCGTCAGTTCAGGCTTGACACCCTTAGTTCTTTGGACATTATATCAGTTTAGTGGATCCACACAGAAAGCGTTAGTACTCCTGGTATGATATTAATACCCTTCCAACTAGGGTTATAGGTTGGACCCTGATTAGCTCAAATTGGGGAATATTGGTTAGATGATACCTCCCACAGTCTCAGATACAGTCTCAGTTGCAGTCCCAGTTCAGTTATTCAGTCTTAGTGTTATTTGATCAAGGCATACAAATATCAGTATAGATTACAGATTTTACTCAGGCCATATTATATGCCTTTTCATGCATCTTCAGTGTCTACAGATTTCCATGAATTTTTAGCATTTTACAGACTTCCTTGAATATTCAGTATCTATAGATTTCATGTTTTCTGTTCAGTAATCCATGATTTACATGGATCTCTTATTCATGAAACTTTGTACGTTAGCCTACCTCATTTAGTATGCTAGTACATTAAAAGTATTGATCGCATACTTTTATTTGTGTTATGATGTCTCATATCATAGGTGTTGATGCTCAGTTCCCGAATAGTGCTAGATTCCCAGATTATCAGCAGTATAGTAGCAGTGGTGAGTCCTTATTATCCTAGGAAAGATTTTATTATTTCATGCCTTTATTTTAGTAGTTAGTAAAATTGGTTGAGGTCCTATCCCATCAACTCTCAGTCAGTCAGTATAGGTTTTTCAAACACTACAGTCAACTAGTTATTCAGTTTATTAGTGTTTTCTCAAATTCAGACAGATATTTTTCCTTGATTTATAATTCAGTTCTAAATCTAGTTGATAAAACCTTATGGCAATGTCAGTATTTTTCTACATTCATGACTATATTATTTAGTGTTCACAATAGATACTAGCTCATGGGTTAGCTTGTGGTCCTTCAGGACCATAAGCACCGTGTAATGACTGGGGGGTAGTCTCGGGTTGTTACAAACTTGGTACCAAAGCCTAAGGTTTTGAAGTGTCCTAGGAAGTCTGAAATCCATATCAAGTAGAGTCTTATGCATGGGCGTGTAGCGCACCACACTTATGAATGAGAGACTACAAGGTATGTAGGAAAAGTTTCCCTTCTTTTAAGTATTCATGTCGTGCGAATGAGCATGAGCTGAAGTTAAACTCTCAGTCTAATTATTTTCTCTTTCTGTTTACAAAAAATACGTCCCAAGAAGAATGGAAGAATAACAGGAACTCAGCCAGCCCCTCATCCCATCCAGGAAGATCCTCTGGATGAGAATGTCGCTCACATATAATTGAGGGTTGTGTTCACTATACTAGCGAACTTTGTAGCAGCATAGAATGAATGGCTAGCTACTGTTTTGGCCAATTGAGTGGCCAATACTGCTGCAACAGAATTCAAGACTTTACCCGGATGAATCCTCCTTCTTTTATAGGATCCAAGTCTGAAGAGGATCCACATGAATTCTTAAATATGGTTTAAAGGGTAACAGATGCTATGGGGGTGACATTTAGTTAGTGTGCTGAGTTGGCTGCATATCAATTGCAGGATGTAGCCTATACTTGGTTTAAACAGTAAAAAGTTGATAGAGGTGTTGATGCAAGACCTATAGAATGGGAAGAGTTTGCCACGAATTTCCTAGGCAGATTCTTTCCAATAGAGTTGAAAGAAACCAAGGTGCTAGAATTTATTAATTCGAGGCAAGGTAGCATGATTGTGAGAGAGTATTCTCTCAAGTTTACTTAGTTATCTAGATATGCTCCTCATATGGTAGCTGATAGTAGGTATAAGATAAGTAAGTTTATGTTTGGCATATTTGATAGTGTGGTCAAGGAGTGTAGGACCGCAATACTGATTAGCGAGATGGACTTTTCTAGACTGATGGTCCATGCTCAACAGATAGAGGAACAGAAGAATAAGAAGAGGGAGAGAGAAAACAAGAGAGCTAGAACGAGTAACTTTAACTGCAGTCAACCAAAGTCAGAGAGTGGTAACCGTCCTCAGTTTTATTAGAGGTCTTCAGCCCCAACGCCATCTTCAGCCAGCGCCCCAGTACCCAAATTTAGAAATGATAATAGGGATAGGGCACTAGAATCTAAGTCTCAGGTCAGTGTTAGCAGTGCTTGTACAAATCCTTTATGTCAGAAATATAGCAAACACCATCAAGGTGAGTGTAGAGCAGGTAGTAATGTGTGCTTCAGGTGCGGAAATCCAGGCCATCAGATTCGGGAGTGTCGGCTAGTTGATCAGTAAGGTAAGGATGTCTGCCAATAGGGCCAGTCCCATCAGTCATCAGTTTCATCCGGTCACCCAAATCAGCAGGATACTACTTCCAGTGCTACTAGTGGCCATCGTCCGAATAGATTATATGCTCTTCAGTCCTACCAAGATCAGAAAAATTCTCCTAATGTAGTTAATGGTACGTTGTAAGTATTTCACTTACATGTTTATGCTTTACTAGACCCTGGAGCTTCTCTTTCTTTTGTAACTCCATATATAGCCATCAATTTCAGAATCAGTCCCAAAACTCTAGTAGAGCCCTTTTCAGTGCCTACCCTAGTAGGTATTTCCATTATAGCCAGGCAGGTATACAAGAACTGTTCGGTCATAATATCTCAAAAAATTACCTCAGTTGATCTTGTAGAGTTAGAGATGATAGATTTTAACATCATTCTCAGCATGGATTGGCTCCACTCATACTATGCTTCAGTTGATTATAGAAATAGAATAGTTCATTTTTGGTTTCCAAATGAACTAGTCATTGAATGGAGAGGTAGTACTACCTCTCCATTCAAAGACTAGTTCATTTAGAAACTAAAAATGAATTATTCTAGCTCTTAGGGGTCAGTTAATTTCATACCTTAGAGCTAGAAATATGATATCCAAGGGGTGTGTATACCATATTATGTGAGTCAAGGACTCTAACTCAGAAACTCTTACTCTTGAGTTAGTCCCAGTAGTAAAAGAATTCTCAGATATGTTTCCTGAAGATCTTCCCAGAGTTCCTCCTAAAAAGGAAATCGACTTCGAAATAGACCTTCTCCCAGATACTCAGCCTATATTATTCCGCCATATAGAATGGATCTAGATGAACTCAAAGAACTAAAAGAACAGTTAAATGATCTCCTAAAAAAGGGATTCATCAGACCTAACATCTCTCCATGGGGCGCACCAATTTTATT
Source organism: Capsicum annuum (assembly GCF_002878395.1). Taxonomy (NCBI): domain Eukaryota; kingdom Viridiplantae; phylum Streptophyta; class Magnoliopsida; order Solanales; family Solanaceae; genus Capsicum; species Capsicum annuum. The sequence goes on along the minus strand of NC_061120.1, from coordinate 28,685,075 downwards.
CGTACGTAAGAAAGATGATTCTCTCAGAATATATATTGACTACCATCAGTTGAACAAGGTCACAGTCAAGAATAAATACCCATTTCCCAGAATCAATAACTTGTTTGACCAACTTCAGAGTGCTAGTTACTTTTCCAAGATAGACCTCAGATCAGGCTATCATCAACTTAAAGTAAAAGAATGTGAAATTTTGAAAATTATTTTTCGAACTCGGTATGGTCACTTCGAATTTCTAGTCATGTCCTTTGGTCTTACAAATACCCCAGCAGCCTTCATGGACTTGATGAACCAAGTGTTCAAGTAGTACTTGGACATATTCATCATAGTCTTTATTGATGACATCCTTGTCTATTCTCATAGCCAAAACTATCATGCTGAATAGTACTTTAGACTCTTAGAGCTCACCAGTTGTTTGCTAAATTCAGTAAGTGTGAATTTTGGCTAAGATTAGTAGCTTTCCTTGGCCATATTATTTCTGGTGATGGCATTAGTATTGATCCTCAAAAGACCAAAGCGGTGAGAAACTAGACTAGACCCATATCTCCATCATACATCAGGAGTTTCTTGGGTTTAGCTGGCTATTACCATGAGTTTGTAGAAGGATTTTCTTATATTATGTCCCCCATGTCTATATTGATACAGAAGAAAGTTAAGTTTCAGTGGTCAGATTCATACAAGAAGAGTTTTTAGAAGTTGAAGACTCAACTCACCTCAGTCCCAGTTCTTACTCTACGAGATGATTCAGATGGGTTTGTTATGTACTATGATGTATCCAGAGTAGGTTTGGGTTGTGTCTTCATACAGAGAGGTAAGTTCATAGCCTACATCTCCAGATAGCTTAAGCCTCATGAGAAGAATTATTTGACTCATGATCTTGAGCTAGCAACAATAGTATTTACCTTAAATATTTGGAGGCATTACTTGTATGGGGTACATGTAGATATGTTCACAGATTACAAAAGTCTTCAGTATATCTTTTCTTAGAAAGATTTGAATTTGTGTTAGATAAGGTGGTTAGAGTTATTAAAGAATTATGATATGAGTGTTCTGTATCATCCGAGAAAGGCTAATGTAATGGTTGATGCTCTCAATAGATTGTCTATGGGTAGTGTAGCTCATATGGAGGATAGTAAGAAGAAATTATCCTAGGAAGTTCATCAGCTTACCCAACTAGGTATTTGCTGAGTCGATTCATCAGAAAGTAGTGTGTGGTACAGAGTAGCTCAGAATCATCTATAGTTTGTGAGGTAAAAGAAAAATAGGATAGAAGTCCCAGTCTAGTTAAGTTGAAGGAATCAGTCAGAGATCAAAGAGTGGAGGTTTTCTCCTAAGGTGGAGATAGTATGTTACGCTGTCAGGATAGATTGTTGTGCCTGGTGTAGATGATTTGAGGCTACAAATTCTTGCAGAAGCGCATGGTGCGCATTAATCTATGCATCCACGGGCCACTAAGATGTACCATAATTTGTGAAAGATCTATTGATGGAGTGGGATGAAGAGAGATATTGCAGAGTTTGTAGCTAAGTACTCTAAATGTCAGCAAGTTAAGGTTGAGCACCAAAAACCTAGTGGGTCAGTGCAGGAGTTCAGTATTCCTATGTGGAAATGGGAAGAAGTGAACATGGATTTTGTGGCAGGTTTGTCTCGTACTCGTCATTAGCATGATTCTATTTGGGTTATCATAGGTAGGATGACCAAGTCATCTCATTTCTTGCCAGCCCATACCTCTTATTCAGCTGAGGACTATGCCAATCTCTATCTCAGGGAGTTGGTTAGGTTGCATGGTGTTCCTTATCTATTATCTAAGATTGAGGTACTTAGTTTACCTCTCACTTTTGGAAAGCATTTCAAAAGGGTCTTGGTACCCAAGTCCACCTCAATATAACCTTCAACCCTCAGATAGATGGTCAAGAAGAAAGGACCATTCAAACTATTGAGGATATGCTGAGGGAATGCACAATTGATTTTTAAGGTAGTTGGGATGACCACCTGCCTTTGATTGAGTTTGCATATAATAACAGCTATCATTCCAGTATCTGTATGGCTCTATTTGAGGCTCTCTATGGCAGGAGATATAGGTCTTTAATTAGTTATTTTGAAGTAGGTGAGGCTGCAGTAGTAGGGCCTGACTTAGTGTTTGATGCCTTCAAGAAGGTTCAGTTGATCAGAGAAAGGCCTAGGGCTGCCCAGAGCCAACAGTAATCATGTGCAGATGTGGGGAGAAAGAATCTCGAGTTTAAGGTCGGTGATTTTGTGTACCTAAAACTCTCTCCCATTAAGGGAGTGAAGAGATTTGGCAAGAAGGTAAAACTTAATCCCCGATATATCAATCTCTTCAGAATCCTCAGTTGTTTCGGTAAGGTAACCTATGAGCTAGATTTTCCTTCAGATTTAGCCCTAGTACACCCAGTGTTCCATGTCTTATTGTTGAAAAAGTATATTGGTGATGTAGATGTAGTTGTTCTCTTAGAGAGTGTAGATGTTCAAAACAGTCTTTCCTATGAGGAAGTTCCAGTCAAAATTCTCGATCATCAAATTCGTAGACTAAGGAACAAAGAAGTTCCACTAGTCAAAGTTCTTTGACGGAATCAGTTCGTTGAGGGAGCCACTGGGGAAGCATAGGTAGATATTTAGACCAAGTACCCTCATCTTTTCTCCATGAATCCAGATTCAGTATAAGGTACCAATCTTCTTAAGATTTTTCTCTATCATGCTCAATTTCAGCCGCACAGCATGTTCATGTTAGCCGTGCATTCATAAATCAGTTCAATCATGCATTCCATGCATCAGACATGCATATTCAGTGTGTAAGCTCATTCCATCCATTTCCTCAGCTTAACCAGTTTTATTCGGGAATGAATGATCCGAAGAGGGAGATATTGTAACATCCCGCATTTTTTCTAGCTAATCTAAGTCCCTATGCATGAGTATTCACATGTAAAATTTCTGAAACACTCATTATTTCTTAGTTTAGAGCCAGCCATTGTGGAGGAAATTTAATTAGTTTTCCAACGATATAAAATACGCCTAAATCCGATAATCGGATAAGAAGTTATGGCAATTTTCAGTTTCAGTCGTTAAATACTGTCATTTTACCCATTAGCGCGTCGCGGAGTATGTCAAAATAGCAATTGTCAATTATGTCAAAATAGCAATTGTCAATTCCAGTGTTACTTCACGATAGCGGCGCGTCGCGCCATCAGTCAGTTTTGTAATTGTCAATTTCCAGTGGAAGTAACTGATCATGGAGCGTCACGGAGCAGGCCAAATTGGCAATCCAAAGCCTTACCACGATAGCTCCACATCACAGTGTTTTTCCAGGTCCCAATTGTCCAATTTTCAGTGGCTTGGCGCTATAGGGGTGCGTCACGCCAAGGCCAAAAATTGAGTTTTTCAGTTTTTAGCTTCCGTTTTTAAATATATTTAAGGGTATTTTGGTCTTTTTCCTAAGCCCTACACTCGTCCTAAACACGATATTTAACCCCTAATTGACCTAAACATTTATCATTATTCACTTTGTCTCAAATTAAAAATTCTCTTTTCAAGAACAAGAAATCGTAGCTCTCAAGAACCAAGGCTAAACCTCAAGAACTCTCCATCAATCCTTCCAAATTCAGTAACCCAGGTATGTTAAATGTTCAGCCATGGGTTCCTTTCATTCATGAAGTCTAAGTACCCAATTTTAATTATAAAGTTATCATCCTTTCAAGATTCATGATATTTAATTGTGATTTTAAACCACGAGTCTCCATGAACTTCCATGAATATTGATTTTATGCCTTATTTTAATGAGATTATCATTGATATCAATTCCCACATGTCTCAATATTGTCATTCTTCGAATTAACTCATTATTAAGTTTCATTGGTGTTGAAATCATGCTATTATTTAAATTTTATACTATTTTCCATGAGTGGTTTAAGCTATGAACACCAAGTGTTGGATAAAATGCTTACAAGAATATATATTTGATAAAGGTTTTCATGTTATGTCCTTTAAGGTTGATATTATTTTATTATTATTGTTTTTGAGTCCTAGGGTATTGAATACCCGAAAACCATAGCTGTTTTATCAGTATAGTCTCAGTACATTATAGAATAGTCTTCAGATTATACTATGAGCATTATCAGAATAGTCAGATATCAATCATTAAACCAAAAATAGACTAGTATCTCAGCGTCTTTCAGTTGGGAGTAGGACTTAGCACCGAGCGAGTGTAGGGATGGCAGCTTCCCCGTCAGATAGGTAGAGTCGTTAGTAGTAGTCCTTATACTCCAGAACTATGTGACCAGCATAAGATATGAGTAGTCATCTGTCAGACTAGGCTTGACTATCTCTCAAGGGTCACCCATCAATTCAGGCTTGACACCCTTAGTCCTTTGGACATTATATCAGTTTAGTGGATCTACACAGTCAGCGTTAGTATTCGTGCCACAATATTAATACCCTTCCAATTGGGGTTATAGGTTGGACCCCGATTAGCTCAGATTGGGAAATATCGGTTAGATGATACCTCTCACAATTTCAGATACAGTCTCAGTTGTAGTCCCAGTTCAGTTATTCATTCTTAGTGTTGTTTGATCAAGGCATACAAATATTAGTATACTTTTCAATACTTCAAATTACAAATTTTACTCAGTCCATGTTATATGCCTGGTCATGCCTCTTCAGTGTCTACAGATTTCCATGTATTTTCAGCATTTTACATACTTTCATGCATGTTCAGTAACTATAGATTTCATGTTCTCTGTTCAGTATTCCATGCTTTACGTGTATACTCAGATAGACCATTACTCCTATTCATGAAACTGTGTATGTTAGCCTACCTCATTTAGCATGCCAGTACATTCAAAGTACTTATCGCATACTTTTATTTGCGTTATGCTATCTCATATCATAGGTGTTGACGCTTAGTTCTCGGATCATACGTAGATTCCCAGATTATCAGAAGTACAGTAGTAGTGGTGAGTCCTCATTATCTGAGGACATATTTTATCATTTCATGTCTTTTTTCAGTAGTCAGTAGAGTTAGTTGGTGGCATGTCCTATCAACTCTCAGTCAGTCAGTCTTAGAGGCTTTTCAGACACTACAGTCAACTAGTTATTTAGTTTATAAGTATTTTCTCAAAATTAGACAGATGTTTTTCCTAGATTTATAATTCAGTTCTGAATCTAGGTGATAAAACTTTATGGCAATGTCAGTATTTTTCCGCATTCATGACTATATTATCCAGTGTTCACAGCAAGTACAGGCTCATGGGTTAGCTTGTGGTCCCTCGGGATCGTAAGCACCATGTAACCACTAGGGGGTAGTCTCAGGTCGTTACATTAGCCTTTGATCAAAGGCCACACTTTCTATTATTTTAGGCCACACTTTACAAAAGTGGAAATAGGACTAAAATATTGTAGCGAGAGTTGGCACTACCACATTGTGTCTAGATCTATAAGATGTTTTATAACTCTTGTCTTAGAGAAAAGACTTAATCCAAAAAATTTTACACCCTTAAATTTACTGCGATGTCAAAGAAAGAAGATACTCTTTGCAAATTATTCAATTTTATGTTCATTAGAAAAGAATAATAAGTCACGCAAAACGAAAAAAGAGAAGAAATAAGAGGATAAAAAAATCAAGGAAAAAAAAGAAAAAAATAAAGGTTAAAAACTAAAAATAAGAAGAATAAAATAAAATAAAATTTGAGAAAGATAAAAAAAAATAGAATGAGAAAAAAAAAATAAAGGTTGAAATAAGGTTGAAATTAATAAAAAAATTAAAAGTAAAATAAGAAAAAATAGAAAAGAAAAAATTAAAATAAATAAAAATATAAAAGAAGAATAAACAAATAAAAATTTAAAACCAAATGAAAATAAAAAATATAAAAATATTTGAGGTTAAAGAAATAAAAAGATACTTGGGGCTTTGGGTTGTAGGTGACAAAAGAGTTTTAAAATGAGGTGTAGGTGATACAAGTTTTAATTATTAGGTGGAGGTGACGATTACTTTATTATAGATTAGGAAAGTTGAAGAAGTTTGAAAATAACCCATAAGTTTTTAAATTTACAATTTGATCCAAATGTTAGTTAATATAACTTAAAATGGAGGGAAAAAGGGCGCGTTTCTTTCTCTTCTCATCTGTTGTTGTTTTCTCTCTCTTCATGATTATTATTGTCCATTGTTGTTGCTGCTGCTTTATTTATCATCTGCTGCTTCATTATCATCAGCTTCTACTTCATTATTATCATCATTTTCTTCTTGTCGACCATTATTGTTGTTATTACCGCTACTGCTGCTATTTTACCAATTTTTTAGTTCAAATTTTGTTTCGAACATCACCACTTTTCACTTTGACATTACTTCATAGGAGACCTTGGTAAGTAATTGTTGTTTTTTCCAATAATCGACAAAATCCGATCATGAATCCAATATAAGTGCCCACAATTTAAACAGAACACTCATCTGGTGCATCAGATGAGTAATCTGTTGCAACAGAAGATATATCTGTTACAACAAACTAGTTATCTGTTGCATCAGACTGATTATCTATTCCATCAGACTTATTATTTATTGCATCATACTTATTATTTGTTGCATCAGACTTATTATCTGTTGCATCAGACTAATTATTTGTTGCATCATACTGATTAATCTGTTTGGAACAACACAAACCAGCCTCTACCACAAACCCAACAGATAATTAATACGTTTTCCTATTGCTAATGGATTCAAAATTATTTCTTACGTCCAATCGTCGACATGTTTGTTGAGAATATAATAGACAGAATCAAAATTAAAGACTCCCTCCATCTCAAATTACCCATCCTAAATTTCCTAATTTGATTTCTCATTTTACTTGTCTTTTTTTATTAATCAAGAAGATATAAAAATATTCCATGTTTTACCCTTTGCATTAATCATTTTTTCTTCAAGTTAAAATGTAAACATCAGTTAATAGGGATATTATGGTAAAATAGGCATGTTATTAATTATTTTTCTTAATTAATGTGCCATCTTAATTTGGGAAAGGTAGGGTAATTTGAGACGTAGGGAGTTATGTGTTGAAACAGAGTAGTTATCTCTTGCAACATATAAGTAATCTGTTTGGAACAACCTAATTCAGCCTCTGCCACAAACCTAACAGATAAATCTTAAATCTTGCTATTGCTATGTCCAATCGTCGACATATTTTTTTAGAACACAATAGACAGAATGAAAATTAAATATGAATTAAAACGATTAAAGTTGATCAAACATAATATTTTTATTAAACTAAAACAAATAAAAATACATATACAGACATAGAAAGAAAGAAGAAGAAAAATAATCTAATTATTATTAATAGATTCTTCATCATTATTATTATTATCGCCAGCTGCATCTTTGACAGGCAGCAACAGTGCCCTTCTTATCCTGCGGATCTCCCGCAACATCCTTACTCTGACAGAGGCCAACTCCTACTGTATATCATATGCCTACCTCTGTAATTCCCATATTTCATATCATAAAATAATGACATACCACACTGGATCACCCATATCTAGAACACACAGACAAAAAATGTGAAAACAAAAGTAATTAAAAGAATCCAAAAGTAATACAACGTATATTTACACAAAAAGAAAGAAAAAAAACTTACCAGAGATAGGGAAAAGCAATCAAGTTCTTGAAGAGAAAGTAGTTGAAGGTGTAATATGAAAGACAAGAGCAAAAATAAATAGATATGTGTAGTAGAATAAATGAGTAAGGAGGGACCTATTTATAAAAGATTGAATTTGAATGAGTCAGGCAAAAAGGCAAGACTGTTCACCTCCATTCCTTAGTACTGGTGACTTTTTGATTACTTTGGAAAGTTGTGACTTGATAAAATTCTTTTCAGTAACCCTTTTTTTGAGTTATGGCAATAGATTATATATCTGTTGTATCGGATAACTCATTTGTGACAACAGATATTAAATTTGTTACAATAGATAATATATCTGCTGCAACATATATCTTTTTAATAATCATCATATATTTATCTTTAATCCAAAGAGTAAATGGTCAAATATCCCCCCAACCTTTACCCCGAATCCCAACTACACATTTATACTTTGAGAGGGTCCTATGCCCCCCCCCCCCCCGAACTATTTTAAAGTAGAATATTTACCCCCCTGAACTATTTTAAAGTGAAATATTTACCCCCATAAAAGATCATGCCGAGACATTATTTCACACAGTGAGCTGCACTCGTTGTCACATCATCGCCACATCATTTTTTCTTGCTACGTCATTTTTTTACTCTAAAAAATCAATTATTTAAAGAGAGTAAAACCCATTTCTCTTTAATTATTTAAAGAGAGTGAAACCCACCAAATTCTCTTTGTTTCTTGGACTTCCATAAAGAAACAGATAGTGGATCATGTAATTATTTTCTAAAATCTTTAAGCCTCCATTTTTCATTGAGGAGCAGAAAAATGAAGTTTTATCAGCCCATGCTTATCAATCCAAGAATAGATATTGTAGGAGAGAGATATTGGTGTTGATTGTATATTGATTTTGATTATGGTGTTGATTTGATTATTTCAATTTCAAGGAATTTTTGGAAGTTTATGTTTCATTTCATGAGAACGATGATTCTTGGTATAGTAGTTCGGTTAATGAGTATGTAAGTTTGATAAATTAATTTTGGATTGGATGCCATTGTTGAGTTCTTGAAGAAGAGGAAGAAGAAGAAGAAGAAGAAGAAGAAATAAATAAAGAAGAAGAAGAAGAAGAAGAAGAAGAAGAAGAAGAAGAAGAAGAAGAACAAATAAAGAAGAAGAATAATTAAAAATTCTTGCCTGGTAATTCGGTTAATGAGTATGTAAGTTTGATAAATTAATTTTGGATTGGATGCCATTGTTGATTTCTTGAAGATACCATTATTGAGTTCAAGAAGAAGAAGAAGAAGAAGAAGAAGAAGAAGAAGAAGAAGAAGAAGAAAAATAGAAAATGAATAAAGAAAAATAATAATTAAAAATGAATAAAGAAAATAAAGAAATATTTGGTCCTGTCAGCGTTCTCACTCTCTTTAAAGAGAGGGAAACCCACTCTCTTGTCATGTCAGCGTTCAAGGGGTAAATATTCCACTTAAAAATAGTTCGGGGGGGGGGGGTCATAGGACCCCGCAAAGTATAAGTGTGTAGTTGGGATTTGGGGTAAACGTTGGGGGGGGGGGGTTATTTGGCCATTTTCTCTTAATCCAAATTTGGTGACTTTTTATTATAGAAACTAAAAAAAAACAGATTCAAAAATAAAAAGGCACGACTGTTCACCTCCATTTATTAATACTAGTGGTTTTTTGATTACTGTGAAAAGTTGTGACTTGATAAGTTCTTTTCAGTAACATTTTTTTGAGTTGCAACAGATATACCATTTGTAACAACAAATTTGCAATCTGTTGCATTAGATAATATATCTGTTGCACATATAAGCTATCTTTTATAATAATCAACATATCTTTAATCCAAATTTGGTGACTTTTATTATATAAATTAAAAAAAATAGATTTAAAAAAAAATATGTCGAAAAGTCACAATCAATTATTAAAATTAAATAACCGTTTTGTTACGGTTATAAATTGTGTTTATCATTTATTTCTTTATTATTTATTTACGAACCGTTCTTCATATTAAATAATCGGAAAGTCATGTCATGTTTTTTCACCCTCTCAATAACAATAACCCTTTTTATTAATAACCGACTGTTACAACATATGATCGATCTGTCGCATCAAATTAACCTCTGTCGACATGTTGAGAATAAGGAATAAGCAAGAATGATAATTAAATACTAAATAAGAATTAAAAGTTTAAAGTCGACCACCAAACATAGATTTTTAAATCCCTTAGGTAGATCCGATATACAAAAGGAGGAAAATACATACATACGCTAAAAGAAAAAAATAACCTAATTATTATTACTACTTATTATTATCATTACTATAATTATTTTTTCTATTATTATTGTCAACCAGACAATTTTCATTCCACAGCAGCAGGGCCCTCCTGAGCCTTGCTCCGAAGTCGGCCAAATCCCTCTGGAGTTCATCAAACTACCTTTGAAGTTCCTGCAAGGACTCGATATGAATCTTCTTATACAAATCTGGATCAGTCATATTTGTAAGTGTAGTAGAATGAACGAGTAAGGAGGGACCTATTTATAAATGACTGAATTGGAAGGGGTTAGTCAAACAAAAATTCATGACTGTTCATATCCCTTAATAAAATAAAACTGGTGACTTTTTGAATATGTAAATTAAAAAAAAAGATCTAAATACAATATTTTATCTTTTTATTGTATTTCAGAAAGAAAACAAAATTGCTTTAAAATAAATCTAACAGATGGGTAATCTGTTGCAAAATATATTCCACCTGTAAGATAACTTACAAAATATTGACAATCCGTTACAACAGATGGATATATCTGTTTGATTTTCCAATAGATGTGGAGTATGTTGCAACTTGCTAGTCATCTGTTTATTCAATTTAAGTCATAGATGGTCTAGGAATAATAAGGTGTGTTCAGATGGATCCATTATCATATGTGTGTGAGTTAAGAAGTATTACTGATAAGGTCACGGGACAACACACACAAAGTACAATATTTTTGTGAATGCAGTTTTTAACCTATTAGGCACTGATCATTCAAACAAGATCCTGTATTGTATAGTTAAGTTTGATAGGTTTGAATTGATAAGGCTGAGGGCCTCATGAAGATGGTGTAGATACCCTATTATGAATTACTGATGGTTATTGCTCGTGTTTATGCATGCCAAGTTTTGAGAAGGGATCAATATTTGGTGTCATTACAGAAGATCAATAGCGATTGGACTTAACTTTAAGTATGCATTGGACTCTGAGAACACCTTCGAAGACTCGCACTGCATCAAACAAGAATGAAAAACCAATAGAAATTCCCCTAGCCCAAATTTATATGGAAGGGTTGATCGAGAAGATGATTATACGCCAGAAAGAGCCGAAGGAAAATGCTTGCGAGGGAAAGGAGAGTTGATGACAGACTATATCATCTGAGAGCTAATTGAAGAGGAGATATGGGGAAGAAAACTTCTAGCAAATCTGGCCGATGGAATTATCTTAAAACATGAGAAATCTAAATCAAGTGCAAATATGAAAGTGTATCTGGCAATGTAAATTCGTTTGTTGTCTCTCTGAAAGAAAAATAGTACAGATGGACACTTTGCTATGGAGTTGCAACTAGGTAGCATGGTCGGGATTATTACCTTGATAAAAATAGTAGAAGATCAAGAAAGCAGATTTACGGACATCGAGGGTTGAAATGATGTACAATAAGTCTAGAAAACTTCCACCAACAACAAATTGCAGTTAAAGTAAGGAATCTAAGATAAGGCGGCAATTTTTGAATTTTAAATTTCATCCCATGCCTTTTTGTTTGTGCTTTCGATTAGGTCCACTATTGTTGACCTAATCAGAACAACAAACCTGATTGAAAGACAAATTGAGTACCATCACTTCCATAGCAATATGGTTATAATTATTGTGTTTTATAGCCTTAGCATGCTTTCAATATTTCTTGGAGAAGATCAAAGGCTTGTTTTAGTACGTGAATCCCGATAATTTTCAATCTTGCCTCCAGCTTGCTTATTTTGTATTCAAGCTGGTTGTTGTCGTCTTCGAAGTTGGTCAAGAGTTCCTGATCTCTTGTGAGCTAACATTACCTTCAAAGTTGTGGCATTGAATAATGCCCTCAGAAAACTTTCTTCAGAAGCCTTAAAGGATACACAGAGGGTCGCTGTGTTTGTTTTAGGTCAAAATGTCTTGATGCACACTGAAGATGTGGTCCCAATAGTTGAACAACACACTTTTATCGAGTATTGCCCAATGCATCTTGCTCATCTAAAATGATAAATTAATAAGCAAGGAGTTACGTAGCGTGTAATTTAAACCGACTCTACCAAGCCTATCAAACGTTACGTAACAATAGGCTCATTACCCTATCAAAAAATTTTGACAGAGTTGGTGCACAAATCAAATGAGCTAAATCTCACAACCTTTCTGCCGATCGCTCTTCTCTAATTATAGATGACAAGATATCTGCTATGCAAAAGTATACATCATAATCTCTCAATATCACTTGGTATTGGGAGATTACTGATGATGCCTTAAGAAGACCTTTCACCCTGGCAAGAATTTCTAGCGATGGTGTAGACTTTTACATAACAGATACCTTATCATCTATATTGGAGAAGAGCGATCAGCAGAAAGTATTAACTCAAGATAATTTTTTTAATAGTGTAATGAGCCTAGAGTTACGTAACATTTGATAGGCTTTGTAGATTTAATTTAGATCACACACTATGTAACTCTTTGCTTATTAATTTATCAAATTGGAGCAATCTGCATGGAGCAACGCTCGATAAAAGAGAGTTGTTCAATGGTTGAGACCATATCTTGAGTGTGCATCAACATATTTTGACCTAAAACAAACACAGTGACCCTACATGTATCCTTTAAGGCTTCTAAAGAAAGTGCTCTAAAGGCCTTCTAAAATGCCACAACTTTGAAGGTGGTGTTCCTGATCGAGCTCACAAGAGATCAGGAACTCTTGACCAACTTCGAAGACGACAACGACCAGCTAGAATACAGAATAAGCAAGCTGGAGGCAAGCTTGAAAATTATCGGGATTCACATACTACAACAAGCCTTTGATCTGCAGTTGTTGTTGGCGGAAGCTTTCTAGACTTATTGTACATTATTTCAACCCTCGATGCCCATAAATCTGCTTTCTTGGTCTTCTGCTATTTTCTATCTAGGTAACAATCCCGACCATGCTACCTAGTCGTAACTCCTTAGAAAAGTGTCCATCTACACTATTTTTCTTTTAGAGAGACAACAGACAAATTTGCATTATCAAATACACTTTCATATTTGCACTTGATGCAGATTTCTCATGTTTTAAGATAATTTCATCGGCCAGATTCTCAAGAAGTTACTTTCTACCCCATGTCTCTTCTTTTATTATCTCTCTGATGATATAGTCTTTCATCAATCACCCATTTTCCCTCGAAGGTATTCTCCTACCGTACCTACTGGTGTATAATTATCACCCCGAACAACCCAACCATATAAATTTGGGCTAGGGCAATAACTATATTGGTTTTCCATTCTTGTTAGATGTAGTGCTAGGCTTTGAATGCCTTCTCAGAGTCCAATGCACCCTAAAAGTTAGTCCAATCTCTATTGAATATCTTTATAACGACACCAAAACTAAATACCTTCACAATGCTTGAAAAATAAACATGAGCAACAACCGACATTAAATCTTAATAGGGTATCGAAGCCATATTCATAGTCCCTCATCCTTATCAGTTCGGACCTACCAAACTTAACTGTAAAAGTACAGATATCTTGTTTAAATAATCTATGACTGATCGGTAAAAATAGCATTCACAAAACAGTGTACTCTATATGTGTTTCCATGATAAAATTATCAGTAATACATACTACCCACATATGAAATGGTTCTATCTGCATACAACTTATTCCTCCGAACCCATCTTTACTGTAGCCTCTTTTGATGGTCAGGCAAAAATTGATCAACTGTCAGTTCCTTATATCTCAAAGAGGAAAAAAATTGATGTCACAGAAATAACATTATTCATCTATTTAACAGATATAGATTCTGTTGCATCAGATATGGAGTCTATTGCAACATCAACAACAACATAAACTACAAAGAAACAACAAATTAAGAACAACAACATTTATTCCAACATCATCAGCAATAAAAAAGCAATATCCTTTGTTCCAACACCATCAACAACACCATCCCACAACTTCCAACAATGCCAACCCTACTAGCATCATCAATAACAGCATATACAACAAATAAACAAACAAAATACATACAAAAAAATAATACTGCCAACAGGGCTTTTAAACTTATCCCAACAGAATATTTTTTGCGCATATTGTAATAAAAATTCTCGGTTCATTTATTCAACACGTAAAAGTTCCTTCAAATTTTTTAAATAAGTATAATATGGGTAAATGATAATTAAATAAAAAAAATATTTAAATAACTTGCAAAGAAGAAGACGAGAATGAAAGAGCAATAGTGAACCAGACCTTAACGTCAAAAAAAGAATCAAAACAACAATTTCAGTCGAGGAAAGATATGGTTCAGTTTAGATTCAAAAGGATCTTTATGAGAAACAGAAGATAAAAGAGAGAAGAGAGAAAAAAGGTTGTGATAACCCTAAGCTAAAGATGAGAGAAAGAAAAAATGAGAGATGAATAAAATAAATTTAGGACTAAAGCTGAGGAGAGATGACATAATTCTAGATGTATCATGTACGTGTAAATGAGTTTCAATATTCATTAATTAATATAATTAATATTCATCAATAATTCGAAGGGCACGGGGAAGACTAGTGACATTGAAAAGACAAGATAAGACTACTCAATGAACACATTTTTGAGTCATCCTAGAAAAAAAACTCTTTATTTTTTATTGCATTTTGTAGTACTTACTACTTTATCTACTCGGATAGATGCTTGCTTTAAAATTGAAAGAATAAAAAAGATTCTCAAACAGATATGTCATCTGTTGCAACAAATAGCACTATATGTTAATAGTACAGTCATATGTTACAATAGATACAAATATCTATTTAAAAAACCCTTTCCACTTGATAATTAAATATGTCAACTATTATAACATATATCAATATCTATTTAAATATCCTAATACATCAGTCATTTGTGACGACAGATATAAATGTCCATTTGATAATTAAATCAGATATAAAATCGGTTACAAGAGATACAAATATCTGTTTGAAAATTTTCAATAGCTCAGTCATCTATCACAATAGATTCAAATGTCTTTTTGATAATTAAATCAGATATGTCATATATTGCAACAAATATGAATATCTGTTAGAAATTTCCACCAGCTCAGTCGTTTGTTCCAACAGATTTCTTTGTGATTAATTTAGGTGAAACTAGGGATGAATGAATGAGCTCATAGGGTCAACTACAACTTCAATAAAGACTTTGAAACTGCATGGCATAGGTATTGCGTTCATCTCGACCCAAGTCATTGATCGATCACTCTAAGTTAAAATGAGCTCTCAATAACCAAATGTTAGGATTAATATTATCTAAATTGATTTAGGTGGAACTAGGGATGAATGAATGAGTTTATAGGGTCAACTACAACTTCAATTGAGCTTTACAATTAGTATTGGTATTGCGTTCATCCCGACTCGGGTCGTTGATCGATCACTCTGAGTTGAAATGAGCTCTTATTAAATTAATAGTAGGATTAATATTACCTAAATTGATTTAGGTGAAACTAGGGATGAATGAATGAGTTCATGGGGGTCAACTAAAACTTCAATTAAGTCTTTGCAATTGGCATTGGTATTGCATTCAACCCAACTCGGGTTATCGATCAATCACTCTGAATTGAAATGAGCTCTCATTAACTTAATATTAGGATTAATATTACCTAAATTGATTTAGGTGGAACTAGGGAGGGATGAATGAGTTCATAGGGTCAACTACAACTTTAATTGAGTCTTTGCAATTGGCGTTGGTATTATGTTCATCCCAACCTGGGTCGTTGATCGATCACTCTGAGTTGAAATGAGCTCTCATTAACTTAATGTTAGGATTAATATTACCTAAATTGTTTTAGGTGGAACCAGGGATTAACAAATGAGTTCATCGGGTTAACTACAACTTAAATTGAGTCTTTGCAATTGGCGTTGGTTTTGCGTTCACCCTGACTTGAGTCATCGATCGATCACACTGAGTTGAAATGAGATCTCATTAATTTAATGTTAGGATTAATATTACCTAAATTTATTTAGGTAGAACTAAGGATAAATGAATTACAATTGCATTGGTATTGCGTTCATCCCGACCCATATCGTCGATCGATCACTCTGATTTTTAAGAGATAGCTGGTCTTTTGAATTTTTATAATGCAACAGATAGTATATCTGTTGTAATAGATATAGTACCTGTTGTGACAGATTAATTATCTGTTGGAATAGGTTGGTTATTTGTTGCATTATGCAGATGTTTCCCTATCTGTCTATCACAACAAATATCCAATATGTTATAATATATAATCTATATGTTGCAACTGATAGGTAATTTATTAGAACAAATCAAGAAAGTAGAAAGACCTGTTATATAATTTCCAGCAGATAATCTACGTGTTGCATCTCATGTTGTAACATATATTTAAATCTGTTTGATAAGATATATCGTCTGTTGCAGCAGATGTATTATCTGGTGCGACATTTGAATCTAGTATTTCATTTCAATTAACATGTTCAAAACTAAGGATTAAATTACATTCATAGACAGCATAAAATAAGTTGAAGCCTTCGGAAATTACATGAAATAACTCAACAAATAATGAAATGTAAAAAAATAATTATGGATACAAATGATCTACTCTACAAATAAATCAACAAGTTAAACCAAGGAGGATAGGTTATTATATTGACGGACTCAAGCTATAAAGATCAACTCAATATGGACAAGTTGTTCTTCATCCTGTGCTATGAAATTCGGCATTGGTCGTCGTAGATCTTTAATGTCTCTTGTGTGCGGCATCTGAGCTTTCGCTTCTTCGTATTTTTATAAATAAGCAACATATCTTTTGCGGAATAATCCGGTGTCAAGTCCATCATTTGGTACTTGTAATCCATCGCCCAAATACTATGCGTAGGCAGCAACAAAAAGATCGCAATCTCTGTGTTTTTAAAAAATAGATAATCCATATCTTGCAGTTCATGCAAGCATTGTAAATTTTGTGGAATAAAACTAAATTATGACACTTAAACTTACAGGCTACCAATGGTTTATTGAGCAATTTCTTCAATATATTGTACATCAAATGGATTATCTATTTTATCCCGATATGTTTCAATCGCCGACCAATCAGTATGAACCTATTGGTCCAAAAAGCCACTCATATCAAGGTGAGTAGGCAACATTTTGTCCATAATTTGTATCTCAGACAACGGCCCAAAACATCTCCTTCGCGATGTCGAGTCATAAATTTGGATGTGCCTTTCTTTTAGAACGACAATAGCCAAAACCCAATGGAATTCATTACCACAATTGATTAGGATGTACACTTCATCGACCAAATGCCAAGGTAAGCCAGTTAGAATGCTAAAACCTTTGATGATGTTGATTAAGCATTCCTCATTTTGGAAAAACTTCCGGTTGTTGTTGACAATACCTATTATAGGCATTATTGATGTAAATTTTATACAAATAATTGCTTGTCATGTATCTGTATTATTCTTATGTTTGCAACTTGGCCTTATTTCTGAGGTAGTAAAAATAACATCGATGTACTGCGCATATTATCAAACATTTCAAATTACGTGACAAAAAATTAATACGCAAATGTAATTAAATAAAGTATTAATTAATAGTAATATGTATGACATTTAAACCTCATTATTCCAGCAAGTTTGAGGTTGTGATATCAAATAGAACCAATTCTTCATTTCGGGATGTGCAACAACAAAGTCAAACATATCAAAACCAAGACTCTATTCGTTCACTTTGTAGCATTAGTCATTTTATTTTCTACATGATGATCTATATGTGTTAATTTCATGTTCTTACAACAAGAATAGTATAAACTAATATCTTTAAAAATTAATTTATGTACCAACTGGCATGATGCTTTAATAGACCATCAGTAATCCATTTTGAATAATCGTTGATCAACTGTGTTAGGTTTTTTGAAGCCTCGTCCGAGATATTGAACCCTTCAAATGGGTAATTCTTCCATTCTCCCGAACTGACAGGCTCCACTTTTTCTTTTTCTTTGGAAGAAGTTGATGGATTATAAACTATGATATAATGCTCTTCAGCAGTGGCTTCTATTGTGACATCCACCTAAAAAGCTAGAATTGTCAATGCTAATTACAGATATACAACAGATTGTCCATCTATTACAACAGATGAGCCTTATGTTGCAACAAATGGATCATCTGTTGGACCAAATTCGAACAGGTAAATCAGGGAAGTACAATAATTTTAAATAGATGATCCATTTATTACAATATAACTCATCTGTTATAACAGATAATGCATCTGATGCAACAGGTTAGACAACAGTTATAACAGATGTATATATCTGTTTGATAATTTTCAGCAGATATATTATCTGTTGAACCAGATATGTGCCTATTTATTTATTGGAACAGGTGATGTGCATTTACCTTCTTTGACTCATGCTGCTCTCTTGTGGCCCTTGCACACTAAACATAGGTGCAAGACAAGGACGGAGGCATTGCAATTTTGCTTTTTTAAATGCTTGATGATGCCTTGGAAGTATCTTTCCTTCTCCTCTTAGCCACCTTGATCTCTAGTAGAGTGTATGGATATGAAATCTTCTTTGATGGAATGACACCCTTCTTAGATGCCATTTCCTTTACAGAAGCAGTTAGTGCATTAATAACATTAATCACTCCATCATGTTTTGTCTTGCAGTCTTGACATTTGCATGCAGAACATTCGCTAGATATGGCAAAATATGGAGAAAAATCCGCACAACCAGTATGATCATAATCATAATAGATTGTTGTTTCAAAAATGGTAAGAGGAGCATCATTAGCCCCAACAGCCGCACCACTACCACTACCACTACCACTATGACTACCATCATTAACAGCAACAAGCCTACCCTCTATAATTATTTTTCTTGTGATGGCTGTTGCTCCAAACAATTTTATTTTTATTCCATCAACAACCTTAGGGTCCGATAAAGTTTGTACAAACCGTAATGTAAGAAAAAATGGCATCTTCAACTCTCTATAGGTCAAAACAAACCATAGATGGACAATCTAAAATAAATTGATACATTTATTAGAATGATGATGAAATCATTTAAAATAATCATTAATTAAAATAAAAACTTGATTAGAATTGGACTAACTGCTTCCTTGGGAGATTGAAAAGATCAAGAAATTTTACATTTTTATCGATTTTGGCCGACAACATCTCAGGATTCTTGGACAGGAAACTTCTTCCTGGTAGTTCACTTGTTGTCTCAAATAAAGAATGGCTTTAAATGCCCAAGCCTATAACTCCAATAAATCAAAAGCATTATTGAATAAAAAATAATGAATCATATCATGATAAAAGAAATATTTACCATGAAGGCCCATGGAAAGCCATATAAGTTGACTGTCTTTGGCAGAAACGGATCAACAAATATTGGACAGTCATTTTAAAGCTTTTATAACCTCAAGGATAGCTATTAAATGCCTCAAGATCCTCTAAGAGATTTATTAAATCGGGGCTTATGTTGTTGCTAATGTCTCTCGCCCAAAGAATATTATGTACAAATCAAACCAAGAACAATAATTGCTTGTGCTTTATTGAGAGTCCATTACCTTTCAACGCTTCTATCAAATTGTTATTTTTGAAGCTTGGACCAACAATGGACACCATGTCCTCATGATCACTCAACTTGATTTTGTCTTTTTTGGATATGCGGGGTGCTTTTTTTGGGTCAGAGTAGGTATAACTTGAGAAGGAGAAGGAGGATAACATTTTAGTCAAGTAACTATGACAAACTCCTTCCAACCAAAACAAATAGGCATGCCACAGTAATTTATCTATACCTCATCTATCTTGTCTTTGTTTTCATACATAAACCTACGCTTGAGAAGATTGTATACCATTTTTATCTGAAAACGAGTATTGTTGTCCTTCGGTAAATCAAGATATTACCAAAAGCAGCTTTCCCTAGAATAAGCATCCAATTTTAGTTCTCAAAGTATTTTTCTGAAGGAATCGAAAGATTTTCCAATGGCTGACTTAACCACGAAATCACCCATTAAATCTGTGGCACCATCGCACTGCACTCACAGGATAACGATCAATGCTAAAGGTTTTGACCAGCTCTTTGGTGGAAGGTCTATTAGCATATGGATCATCTATTTTAAGATATTCCTCCTCCCCTTGTTTATTATCTTCTCTTCCTGATTGAGATAACGCTTGTAAAGCAAGCTCGTAGAGTGGTGGATATAGCTGAGCTACTGCACTTGTTCCTTTACTTGGACTTGATTTGGTTTTTTTTTGGGGGGAGTCATATTATCTTAAATTAACAGGAACATAAAATAGATTATAATTGATTAAAGCATCATTAAAAAAGGATAACAATAAATCTAATATGCACAATGGTAAAATAACAGTTTCAACAAACCACACATGTGTTGCACTAGGTATGTTATCTGTTGCACCAGGTATGTTATCTGTTGTAACATATAACCTACATGTTGCAACGGATGAGTAAGCCATTGGAAATAATAAAAACAGATCGCTAATCTGTTGCACCGGGTATTTTATCTGATGGAACATATAACCAACCCATTGCAACGGATAAGTAAACTGTTGGAAACTATAAAAACAGATCACTAATCTGTTGTACTAGGTATTTTATCTGATGGAACATATAACCGACCTATTGCAATGGATGATTAAATCATTGAAAACCATAAAAATAGATCAATAATCCATTGCACCAGGTAGTTTATCTGTTGAACCATATAACCAACCAGTTGCAAGGATAAGTAAATTGTTGGAAATAATAAAAATAGATCACTAATCTGTTGCACTGGGTAGTTTATCTGTTGTAACATATAACTAACCTATTTTTAAAGATGAGTAATCCATTGAAAACCATAAAACAGATCACTAATCTGTTGTACCGGGTAGTTTATATGTTGCAACATATAACCAACCTGTTGCAACGGATGAGTAATCTCTTAGAAACCATAAAAATAGATTACTAATCTTTTTCACCAAGTATGTTATCTATTTCAACATATAATTGACTTGTTGTAATGGATGAGTAATCCGTTGGAAACCATAAAAATAGATCACTAATCTGTTTCCCCTGGTATGTTATCTATTGCAACATATAACTAACCTATTACAATGGAGAAGTAAACCGTTGGAGACAATAAAAATAGATCACTGAATTATTAAAATGTATCACTCATCTGTAGTAAAATGAGTTATATGTTGGATCAATATTGTTTAGATTTCTTCCAAACAGAAAAGTCATCTATCGCAACAAATGAATGATCTGTTAGATTGTTCATCTGTTGCATCAGCTTTTCGTAGTTGCATCATATGTTTTCATCTGTTATATTAGATGTCTTCATCTATCATATCAGATGTTTCATCTATTGCATCAGATGTTTCATCTATTGCATCACCATTTTACCAAGATAAACAATAAATCAACCCACAACACCAACACATCACACACACACACTAAGAACATCAACTGTGAACAAAAATCACCAACAAATCTGAATCAATAGTACGACAACAAGAAGAAACAATACCAAAAATTAAGATTTTATTTAGTCCATATTTCTATACTAGAAGAGTAGTTGGCTCAAGTTCCTCTATTTCTTCATAATTTTTTACTTGTGAAAAAAAATGGGATGATGAAGAACTTGAAGTTGTTGTCGCCGGAGAAGTCTTCACGTTGATTGACGGTTGAAAGTCAAAAGGGAACTCGCCCAACTATTTTTCACTGTAGGTTGAATTCGCCGGGGATTGAAGGAAGAATTTTGCAGAACTGCTGGTTGGAAGAGAGTTGAGAGAAGTTGTCGAGAGAGAGGAGAGAGCATGGTTGATTTGGTTTACAGAGGGGTGTGGGTTGATTTGTATTTTTAAAAAGATTAGAAAGTTTTGAAAATATTAATCAAGTCCATAATTAACTTAATCAAGTTTCCTAATGATGTTTGACCCTTTAAGTTGGTCAATGTCATCAATCCTTCATTCAAGACTTAAAAGACACCTTTCCTTCAATTTTCTCAAGATACTTATCCTATATATAAAAAGGAAAAGGAAGGAATACTAATTTTTAACAACCCTTCTCATGGGGACAAGAAAATAAAGCCAAGTTCATCCATGGAATTTCATGCCAGACGACTACTTAGGGCCCATTTTACCATGGATAATTTTTACTTTTTTTCACAATTGTATACTTAAATCATGTTTGAACATATTATTGCTATAATATTGCAGTATTAAACTTGAAACTAAAGGGAAATTCAGTTGTATTAAAGTTCTCCTTTATATGGAGTTTTAAAAAGAATGGAAGGGAAATTTTAATAATTCAATTGATTGACTAACTGAATTTTCATTTTAGTATAAATAACATAAATATCAACCTTTTGAGAAGTAATTACACATTTTTTTAACTACTTTATTCTATCTCCCGATTCATGTACATAAGATAGCCGATATATACATAGTAACTTATGTATATGTGAATTTGTTACTGTCTATAAAAATGGAAATAACGGATTCCCTGTCTTTAAGAATGTAATTAACGCAACTAATTTAATAAGTATATTATTGCATCCCTTAAATTATGTAGCAGTTATTGACTTTTAAATTTTGAATTATACAAATACATAAAAATTAAATCAGACGAAAAAGACAAATCAAAAATAATTCGGGCACTGATATTTTGATCTTTTTGAAGAAGAAAAATTTATGTCGTATTCAAGAAGATGAATATTTCTATTCTTTTGAGATACTCTGATCAATGGAGAACCGAAACTGAATATGTTAATTATAAAAGTGAAGCAATCGTTGTCGCTGAATCAATAAATTGTGTTATTTGATTCTTGGAACTATAAAAATAGTAAGATAGCTTAATATACAAGTACGATAGCTTAATATACAAGTACGACTTTGGGTCGTAGATTCGATGAAATTTTAACTCTCAATGGTGTGAAATCTTTGAGGATGACGGTTTGTATCAATTTTGTGAATTTTTATTATGCATTTATATGTAGTATTTTATTGATTGTAAAACATTGGTTTAAAAAAAAATCCATAGAAAGTTGTATGTTTGAATTTTTTTTCATTTGTTCAGATGAAGGCTTCCTCAACCTATATATACTCAGTTTATGAAACAGGAAGAAAATACATTGTCGACCTTGAAAGTGGCTCGTGCAATTGTGGGAGGTTTCAAATAGATCAAATACCTTGTCCTCAAGCTATTGCTGTCTTGAAGTCTAAACATGTAAAAGATTTTGGTCCATACTATTCAGAATACTACAAGCCAAGCACTTTGATAAAGACTTATGAAGTTCTAATCATTCCAATGCCAACTAAGAAAGAATGGAATGTTCCTAACGGTGTAGATGAGGAAGAAGTGTTGTCCCCGATATACAAAAGACTTTCAGGAAGATCGAAGAAAGGGAGAAAGAAAAAATCCAACGAAACACTTTCATCAAGCACAAATCGTTGTGAAAAATGCGGATATGAAGGGAACAATAGGCATTCCTATAATTTTTTCTCAAAGGAGAACTAATTTATAGTTTTCCTAAACTCTTAAAGATTAACATTCAATTATCGTTGTCACTTTTTTAGTAATGACTTCATTGAACAATTTTAATTAGGTATTTAAACTTTGAAATAAATGTGAATTTTTTTTCAATTTACCATTTATGTTTGATGTACTTTTTTCTTATTTGTGTTGTGTATGTGTTTGCTGGGATAGTTAGTTATTTGTTTAATGCTCGTACATTTATTATTTATTCATTAATGAATGTAATTATTTGTAGATAAACATAACTTATCTACAACAAATAAATTACTTGTCTACATAGCTTATAAGACTATGTAAATGTAAAAATTAATGCAAATATATATGTAAATGTTTACAGATATACTGAATATATTGGTAGTAATTTGAGATGACAATAAATTCACAATACATTAGTACATATACACGGATACAATACTTAAGAATTTAATAAGATTTACAAAATAGTATGAAAAACTAAAAGAAATTATAAAAAAAAAAAATTGTCTAGTTGTTATGTATGATTGAATCAAGTTATATCATAATAATAAATGTGTTTTATAGACAGAAATGCTATGCATATGAATTCATATACCCGTATTAAAAATATCTGCAGTGTAGCAGTTTTTCATATACTATTGAAAACTATTATTTTGTTTATGTTTATCAACTTGTACTCCTATGTATATGTAGACATATAAACTCATAGAAATAAACATATAATAGATATTTGGGATACAGTAATATTATGTATATGTTGACATATACACACATACAAAAAAATGAGTAAACCATATACGAAAATGTTATGTACATTACACATATAATA
Source organism: Capsicum annuum (assembly GCF_002878395.1). Classification (NCBI taxonomy): domain Eukaryota; kingdom Viridiplantae; phylum Streptophyta; class Magnoliopsida; order Solanales; family Solanaceae; genus Capsicum; species Capsicum annuum. Next base: position 28,660,860 of record NC_061120.1, on the reverse strand, counting down.
ATGAATGTTCTTTTTGTAGACAGAAAATCCTATGTATATGAAGACATATACACGTATTCAAAATGTTTGCAGTGTATCAGTTTTCTATACTACTGAAAATTATTAATTCGATTATCATTATCAACTTGCAATTCTATGTATATGTAAACATATACACGCATAAAAAAATTGATAATGTCTTTTGGGGAGACGATAATACTATGTATGTAGATATATACACACATGTAGAAATATTTTTATCAATAATTCATTAACATAAGTTAAAAAGTGTTATAACAAATTTGTCAAAAAAATATCTAAATTAGTTTAAAATGCCACATTCATAACAAATTCATATAAGTAAAATCTGAAAACCATAATCATCTTTTAGACTACTCAATTTTAACTATTACCCTTTCATCAGGAAGTGGGTGAGTTTTTGGCCTAGGTCTTGGAGGGACTTCATTGTCATTGACATAACCTTTCTTTTCTTTTCGAAGATCGTAATTTCGAAGGAGTGACGCGTATCACATACGATGGTATTCCACTTCAAAACCATCTTAAGGAACGATCATTCGTTCACTTAGGTATCCTACATACTCAGCAATAAATACTCCACAGTCCTTGACATGCATAAAAACAAACACTTTATTTCATATTTAATACCTTATTGTAAATGAAAAAGACATCATATGTGAGCCTATATGGTCAAAATGTATATTGTACATATGAACGGGTCATTTCAATACACATCTAACACCTAGACTCATATATTGACAATACATAAAAAATGATGTATATCAACAAGGCATTTCATTACACATCTAACAACATATCAAAAACTATCTATATGTTAGACATATACATAGGTAATGTTCATTGCCTCAAACACATAAGAAATTTGAAAACATATACATAAAAAAATATTATGTATATGAACGAGGAAATTCATTACATGTTTAAAAACATATGCAACTTATGTATATGTTTTACATATATATGTGTAATGACCATTGCCTCAAACACAGATTACAAAACAAAAACACAAACAGAATTTATGTATATGTTCAACAATATGTAATGAATAATGTATGTGTACAACACATACATCCTTACTAATATATACACTCAGCAACCACAAATGCATATGAACTACAAATATAAATGTATTTCAACCAAACACATCAACAAATATATATATGTAGAATATGTGCAAAGAGTTGTTTTGTATTTGCACAACCAGTTTCTAACATAACTTCAAACTTATAAAAAACTTCAAAAACTACCTAAGAACGAACAGCCACAAACAATTAATTAACAGTTTTAAAACCTCTAATTACTTAAAAAACAAAAAAAAAATCCATAACAAAAAATCAAAATTGAAAAATTGAAGATACCTTTGGTAAACGTGACCGTGCATTATCATCTTTTTTTGAATTTTCTTGACGATTCTTCAATTTATTTTTTCGAATTTTCAGCTGCTGGTTTGTTGATCTTGTTCATCTTGATGGGGTCGTTATGATTTTTTTATTTGTTTTCAACAAAGTTAGGTTCCTCATAATCATATTCTCCGGGAACGAGCCCAACTACCGTATTTTTTGTTTCTGTATGCTCTAACTGAGTTAATCCTAAACTAAACGAAGGAGAATCATCCATTTATTAAGTATTATGTTGTTAATTTAGTATTTGAAATAGGTGATTTTGAAAATAAAAATGGATAATGCAGATATTCAAACTATGATTGGGTAAAGTAGAAACCCAAAAAATTACTTAATCAAAACATGCAACAATTTGCTCTTTTGAAAATCTCGACTAGATAATGAAAAAAATAATAATATTCCTCATATCTTAAAAATTGAGAATGATAAAAGGAGATTAAGTTAAAATTGAATGAATATCATTGACTAGTAGTTGGACTCAAACACGGTTGATTTCAAACAAGGTAACCGGCCCTTGATTCTAGCGTCCTTTTAGGGGATAAACAGTGAGAGTAAAAGGGAGAAATGGTTAGAGTAAAGGAAATTCTATGTATATGTATTTTTGGAGAGAGAAAGATAAAAAGTTGGATTAATGTGATATGTATAAGATGAAATTTTTTGTAATAAATGAAAGATAAATTATGGATTTGTGTAATTTTTAGTTCATTTTATTGGTTAGAGTTTGATTCCTACCTTATAATCTCCCCCTTATCATCAATTTTTAATTTCTTTTTTTTTAGAAAAAGCAAACCACAAAATTTAATTATATACAATTTTACTTTATATTTCTATTTAATATTATTTCCGCAGCTTAAACCTACAACTCCAAATCACTTACAAATTTCAAATACTTGTTTTCACTCCAAATCACCTTACAAAAGTTTAACATGTTCCAGTAGAGCACTTAGCTTTCACCTTTGATAAAAGTGTCATTATTAAGGGGAACATGCAAATTTAAGCAAAGTTGGCAAAAATACAATATTTCTTGCCTACAAAGCCAAGAAATTGCTCAACTTTTAGCCAGGAATGAACCTATTTATTTTCTGTATCTTTCGTTTTTCCATTTTTAATCTTTTTTGGCTTTATCCATGCTAGGTTTAGTTAAATGATTTAGAGAACTCCTATAAAGGTCCTTCTGTCGGCCACATTTCTTGTTTGACTTTGTCCAAACAGCAAAGTTGAAACACCGCTTTGATAAATTATTATCCATTTTGCGTCTTTGCTTTATACCATGAAAGCAAACTGCATCCTGTAAGCTTACCGTGAAATGAAGGATTAGTCTTATAATTACAGATTGTGGAGATATCTTGGGAAATAAAAAAAAAAAACTACATCCTATCCCATAAAACAAGTACTCTCCTTGATTTTAAATTCTATCAAAAACCTCTTTTATCTATATAAGATAGGAATAAGATCATCATACAAAATAATATTCTTTTTAAATTTTACTCATAAAAATATATCAAAAACATTGTTATAAGATTCTTAAAATCTTAATTTTAAACTAAATTAATAAATTTATGTAGTTATAATCATTTTATTAAGAGCTGACGAGTTATAGTACTTATTTATAATCATTTAACTCGTTATAAAATGATTATAAGAGCTGACGTATATAAGTGTTGACCTTATAGTAATCTTCCGAGTTAAATTTTAAGTACAAAAAGAAAAGTTAAAATCTAACTCGTTATTATTGGGTTTCGAATCGGATACTAATAGAACCTCGGTAATATATATATATATATATATATATATATATATTTGTAAATCTTTATTTTAATAGTGATTAATATTTTTTCATCTAAGAAAATAATATAATAACTCATTAGGTAGTATAAAGAACAAATTTCTTTATCAAAATCTTGTAATTTTGACACAGATAAACCTGTGTTTCTTTTAGACTATAAGCTCTATAGATCATCATCACTATCTACATATGCCTTCACTTAATCAGTGAAATAGTCATTATCATATCAATAGTATGGATCTTCATTACTATCTACATATGAATAGTTATGAATAGATCATTGTTCTTTAAGAAGATGATCTATAATTTTTTCAAGAATTTTTTCTTGTAAATTTTTATTTAATTTTTTCACCTTTAAGGAAGTGATTAATATTTTTTCATAAAAAAAAAAAAATAGTAAAATAACTCATTTAAACAGTATAAAAATAAATTTCTTTATCAAAACCTTGTAACTTTTACATAGATAAACTTGTGTTTCTTTTAGACTATAAGCTTTGTCCAGAGCATCAAATAATTTTATTTTTAATCTATTAATTTTAGAAATATTTAAAATATTTTTCAAACGATAAATTTTTTGATAATATTTTCTTAACTTTGTTATATCTCTATCAAAAATTTCTATAATTACTTTAAATTTCCAAAACCTACTTCTAAGTATCTTTAATTATAGTTGTACCACTCTCATAATGATAAGTATACACAATTCATAATTTAACAACCAAATCATGATCATCAAGAATCCTAAAAAGAATGAAGCAAAGTTAGTTGAGGTCATTTAGCAAAAGCAAAAATTGACAATCATAACTTCTCCATCTAGACTAAAAAATTGCAAGCCACTTCTCTCTTTATACTTCCTCCATTTCATATTAGTTGACCCCTATTGACTTGATACATCCATTAAGAAAATATTAATTAAGAGTTTATTTTTATCAAATTAGTCTTATTAATTATATTTTAAAAATATAAATTTGAGTAAATACCCTTTATTTAGTCATTTAATGTGAAAGATAGTATTAAAAAAACATAATAAAATCCTCTTAATTTAATTAAACAGACAACTAAATTAAAACAAATACTTTTAAAAAGAAAATCAACTAAAACGAAACGAGAGTACATTTTTATTTAGTAATTATTCTTTTGTGAGTGTGGGGGTGGGGTTGTGGACCACCGACACCATCACCAAGTGCCAGCCAACAATAATACTGTATATAAGAAAAAGGATCCACAATACAATGCATCGGGAAAAAGCTGATTAGTATATGAATTAACAGAAAAGAATACAAAACACAATGTAATCCTATAATATTATACCAAAACATATACCACCTGTCTCTGTTGTTTCTATACTAAAAAAATCTACAACATAAAAATTTATCATACATAAATGAACCTCAAAGAAGAAAAAATTCATCCCCCCCGCCCCCCCCCCAAAAAAAAAGTTGCAAAACAGTAGCAAAATATCCACCTGCTTACTATTGTCTTGTTCTTTGTAGTGTAGATCCAATCATCTTGAGTTCGAATCTCTTCACAGTTCCAGCAATGTCTCTCATTGTGGTGTCCACTTCATACGGGGTCTGGTCAATGGTGATCGTCGTGGTATTGACCAACTGCCGACATGGCTCCCTGTGTTCGGCTATCGTCCCGTGATAGTGGAAGTACTTGATCCGTCCTTCCGTCTTGTGGGTCGTCTTTCCTACTGTGTTCTGTGACATGTGCACGCCCGTGGCTATCACATTGCGAGGTTGCACCGCGTATTTCCGGTCCCTCCTTATTCCGCGCTTGACATCCTTGTACACTAGCTTCTCAAATCCCCATTTCCTTCAATCACATCGTTAGTTGTATTTTGAGAATTCATCATAAATTGACAAATTTTACGTTCACTTGTCATTTAACAATTCGGGCACCATACAAAAGCATCCAACTAATCCGACAAAACTAAAAACATTGTGTCCTTATTAGACCTTTCAATTAACAAATTAGTGTCCAATTTAAGAATTTAAAATAGTTTAAATAATACTACTACCAATCAATGCAAACTGACAATGGCTACCTCCAAATCATTATTCAAAATTAATAACCTCAAAGTTAGTTCACTGCAAATAAATATTGCTCTCATTCAGCTAGGTAATGAGCAGACATTGGATTCTCACCATGTTCTAAAGAAGTATATATAGCCTCCACTTGGACCACACAAGAACCAAAGATAAAAATATACTTGTCTAAGTCCTCATACATGTTATTGTTACCGATATTTATTACAAGAGAAAAATAGTAAGTACTCAATAGAATAGTCGATGTACACCGTCACTATTTTTAAAAAAAAGTTAGTAACTAAATCACATAATAAACTTCTCTCCTTGGCACCTAACTTTTGTGACCCATCAAGCATCTCAATTATTCAACAACCAGAGGGAACATCATCACTAGAATACATGTTCAAAACCTACTTATGGTCATGTCTCCATCAAAGCATTTCATTATCAACCATCAAAGAACCTTTAAAGAAAACAAATTAGAGCCACCAAAATATTACTATTTCTTCAACCAAATAATTTAAGATTTTACCTACACTATTTAACCATTCCCTAATCATGTAACTACAGAATTTGGAAACAACTTGACCACAAATTGAATCCAGGCATTTCTTGTTGTAAATTCTTATGGAAAGCACTTTGTCAAGAATGTTGACAGAAATTTTCCAAGCTTGATATGTGTCAGACACTATCCTTAAGAATATTTCACCCGGACAAGGTGTATATCCCCAAGATTTTGGGACATTTCTTTTTATTTTCTATTTTTCGCTTAGATGTGCTCGACAAATGAAGGGAGTCTTGGAGTAACTGGTAAAGTAATTGTCATATAACCAAGAGGTCATGTCATGCGTACAAGCCGTGGAAAAAGGCTCTAGCAGAAATACAAAGACGATGCTGTGGATATTCTAACTTGTGATCCAGCCCTTTCCCAAACTCCTCGCATAGGAGAAGCCTTAGTGCATTGAGAAGCCCCTTATGCTCGACAGATCCTAAAGTCACAGTACTTAGTTATCACATTCAGAAAGACATCACAACTAATATTAGTTTCAGCTTTAGGGCATGTATTAGGCAAATAATGTCACATGAAAAGCTAGCCACATAGTGAATTCAGTAGGCAGTAGCTTCAGCTTCACTTCTTCCAAATGCCAAATCAAACGTCTAAAGGACTATGATAAACAAACAAAATTACCACATTGACATTATTTAATTAAGCCCAAAAAAAAAAAAAATCTTGTATTTCCAATTGGTATTATTTTAAACACCACAAATTCTTCATATTCCATTTATGATACAACACGGGTCAATTTAATGCCCTGCATTTTGGAATATTAGCTGTCAACTTTTGGAAAAAAAAATTGCCCTACTTTAGTAAAGAAATTCTACTTCACTTCTTCGCAAAAGCAAAGAAAAACAGTAAGAAATTAACGGAACTAGTACAATCAGACCTTTCTATGTTAAAGTTCCACTATAATATTCATGTTTTTGGTGGAGTCGATTTTCCATGTTATAGTATTTCTATAATAACATTTCATCATAGTAATTATATTATATGTTTTTTATAACAGTACAACATTCCTAGAGTCGTAGGAAGTGGAGTTTTGAGAGGGTAAAATGTATACAGAATGTTTTGCTATCGCAAAGGTAGAGAAGTTTCCAATACACCCTCACAAGAAGGGGAAAACAGTTCAAAGCAATTCAAATAAGAAAGTACAAAAATACAACAAATAGCAGATAGTAATAGAATAATAGTTACAATAAAATAATATGATAATCGAAATAAAAGAAACAACATATAGTAATAAAAATCTAAGCATAAGAAATAATACTCGCATTCTGTTATATCTTCTCCAAAATACTATTTTTCTGTAGGAATCAAAAAATATCGAGACAAACAATGTGTAGTAACTAAGATGTTTGATTGTAATGAGAATATTGTCATACCTGTAAGATTTACCACGGTCTTCTTCAAGACAGAGCTTGTTGGACATGGGCATTTGTTCAATGGTGAACTGTGTATAAGCCGATAATGAATCAACCACAGACTTAATAGTACTCTTCTTAGGCACAAATATGAACTCATCCACATCGAAAAAGAACATCCATTTCGCTTGAAATCTGTACTTATGCAAACAGTCATTAACAATGAGAAACTGATTATGATAATAACCGTCGAACCTCTCTTGATCTCGAATATCCTGTAACGTAACATATCCTTTCTCCATCCATGGTTTCAACACTGCCATTACTCCCTCGTGTACACCTCCAGCATCATGAATTACAAAATGAGATTTCTTTCCGAAAAATCTCACGTGAAATGCAAGCCATTCACGTACTCTCTGTGGACTCAAATTACCATACAGAGACGAACCACAATAAAGGAAATCATACTTTGGTGATTTACTGAATGTGGAAATGAACTTTGTGAAATCCTGCTCCGACTCTGTTAACGCCACAAAAGTGTCGGTCATATTGAATTTAGTTTCACCACCGCCATTGGTGGAAGCGTGAATCAGTAACTTCCCTCCATGTGTGTTGTTTTTGCTATTACCAACCGGGACAGGGAATGTGCAATTTACAACTAAAACAGTGTACACTCTACCATATCCCCAATCTGGAAGGATTTTGGTACCAGAAACATTAATAGATTTTTTATTATTATTATTCGGGATCCATTCACAAGTGTAACTGGGCTTTCCATAAACATGTAATGGCTTCGAAGCTAAACCCATAACAGCAAAAGTATCAAGACCGCCTCTATAAGCAGACATCAGTATAAAATTATACGCAGCCGAACCAAACGGGTTGAAAGCACGCTTAACAACACCGTTTTCAAGTACTTCATCCTTGGCTAGTGCCGGTGGCGGTGGCGGTGGAATATTAGCTGTGACGTTATTAACAGCTGAAATTAAAATAGAAACAGAATCAACAGTATTTGATGTGGTGATATTTGATGTCGAGATAGATGGAGCGGTAACGCAAGTTCCGAGATTTGAAGTAGAACTCAAAGAGAAACGAGAGGGCATGAATTGAAGAATAGTAATAAGTGAAAATAGGAAAAGGATAGCAGTAAGTAGAAGTTTGAGCTCAGCTGCACAATTCCAAACAACACCAACAAACATTTTCCTCTCCTTCTCCTTTGTCATTGCAAAATTTTGTTCTAATTTTTGTGAGTTTTTGGTATATAAACGGGATAGATTGGGTGGGTGGGGAGGGGGGGGGGGTAGGATTAAGATAACAGAAATAGCAGAGAGGCACAGCGAAAACAGAAGATAGCAACGAAGGAAGAAGCAAACAAACTAGATTTTTCACTATTTTTTCCTGTTTTTATCTACTTTTTCTTCTTTCTGCTTACACAAATCTGTAATCAATTGTGCACTTTTGGAATGTGAAAAGTGACTGGTGAGAGTTTATATAATGATGTATTTATGGAGATGATTTTGGTATGGAAAATTGAGAATTGAAAAAAGGGTGTGATTTAATAGTGATTTTTTTTTCTTTTTTCTTTTGTATTTTTTCTACTTTGGCTTTAATGTGGTATGGACAGATTCTTGTCTAAGCTAATCTTATTACTCCTATTACCATATAAAAAAATGTGTTTACACAATTAGATTTTTTACTAGCTAAGACAAGTATTATATTTATAATAAGCAATTAAATTAGTAATTTCTACTAGTATTAACATATAAAAAACAGTACTCTTTTCTCACTTTTACTTGTTTATTATATTAAAAATAAAAATAAATTATTTTTGTTTATTCATTTTAATACATCCAGATGATGACAATTTGTCGAGTTGAATAGTCAGAATAAAATAAACCGAATACTAAACTCTGCTTAAAGATCCTGACATTTTCTAGGCAGAAATTCAATGTATATCAGACTAATTACTCAAAAGTCTTTACATTTTCTAGACAGAAATTTAATTCCTCTCAGATTAACACCTCAAACTGTTAAGTATGACATATCGACGAATGAACAAAATTTTTGATTTGAGTATGAGAATTCACATAGCTTTTCATATTTTATTTTTAAGATTAAGAAAATTTTGGCATAGTATGACAACTAAGGAATGAAATTGGCATCTCTTAGCCTTATTTTGAAAAATTGCCACAGAATAATCATTTTTTTACCTATAAAATTAGCAAGTGATTACCAATAAACATTTTTCATATTTTTTCCCCTATAAAATTAGCAAATAATTACCAATAAACATTTGAGTAAATATAGGACATAGAACCTATATCTTCTTCCGATCTTCCTTTCTCTTCTCCTAGAAAATCTCTCCATTTTAATCTGCGATATTCATTCAATATTTCCCTTTCTTCTAATACCTCTCCATTTTAATCTCTCTAGTCCTAATATCTCTCCTCATTTCATCTATTCTTTTGTCTTGCTAAAATCTCTCGTGCTAAAATCTCTCCTCATTCATCTTTCCTTTCTCTTCCTAAAACCACTTTCCATTTTTACTCGGTGATCCCTCGAATTGTCAAATTGATACATTATCGATGAATTAACATGTATACATATTTTCAAATAATAGTACTTGAGTGTCTTAGTTAATTTTGTGTATAATAAGCTTCAACTAATATGTATTCAGTCAATAAAATCTATATTCAATATTGTGAACTTTAATAATAAATTCAAACTAAATTATGAATAATCAAATGAATTTTTGATTCTGCATTCACAAATATGAACTTCAACTATAAGTTCAAACTAACTTATAAATAACAAAAATGAAGTTCAAACTATTTCAGAAAATAGTAAACACAAACAAAGAAGGGTAAAATTTATAAATAACATACTTAAGACCATAATTATGAGATTCATGGCAACACTTTCATAATTACTTAAACTAGCAATTTTTATTTTGTATTTGAACAAATTGTTGCTATAAAAATACATATACAAATCGTTATACTGCCCATATTTAACTCAAATCAGTTGAGTTAATATGGTATAATTAGTCATGAATTAAATATGGAGATTCCTTCTCCATTAAAACCTCTTAATTAACATGATTTTCGTTATTTGTTACCAACTGAAATCAAAATTCAAATTTCAAGTTCACATTATCGTTTTTGTCCCAAAAAAATCAAATTCAACTGGAACTTCTTCTGTTCAATATCTTCGAAAATTCAAATTAAGCCATTACTATTATTGATGGTATTTAATCTTAATATTGTTTTCTTATATGAATTTCATCAGTTGTTTGAAATTGATCAAAAAAATTTTGTTCTGAATTTTTTTGAATTATTGTTATTTCGTTCAATTTTTTTTGAGCCATTACTGATGCTTCGTTCATATATAGTGATCAAAATTGATTTTTCATTAAATTATTTTTGAATAATTTGAGCCATTAACAATTTTTAATTAGACAGATCAAAATTAATTTTTCGTTACGTTGTACAATTTAACAATTTATTTTTTAAATTGTTTTTGAATATTTTGTAAACGAATTTCGAAAAAAGAGTAGTGCAACAGTAAATTGAACTAATCGAACAATATAGTGATCAAAATCGATTTTTCAAGCTGCTCAAACTAATTTTTTTTTCACTTCTCTTTTTTGTTTTTTTGTTTTTCTATTTTTGTTTTTTGTTTGTTTTTTTACATTTTTATCTCTAACTTTTATTGTGAAACGACAAATATGTATATCACATATACATATCCAAAAAATATACAAAATCATAACCATACAGATCCGAATATGCATTTACAGTACAAAACATACATATGTAATCTGCATATGTATTTATAAAAATACACATCTCACTCATATGTATATATAAACATATAAGACACAAAATATCTATAA
>NC_061120.1:28415574-28646808 GCF_002878395.1 Capsicum annuum | reverse complement strand
AGAGAAATAGAAACTACAAATAGAAGTGTTAAAACAAAAGTGAAAAAAATTAAAAAAAAAAATAAAAAGAAGAAGAAAACGAAAAAGAAAAAAAAAGAAGTAGAAGAGAGAAAATAAAGTGGAAATAAAAAAAGAAAAAGAAAAAAAATAATAAATAAAAATGATAAAAAAAATGAAAAAACTAGCAAGAAAAAAAGTTAGAGATATAAGAGAGTGATATTTTAAAATTTTGAATATCATGAAGATAGCAATCGTCATAATTGAGTTTGATTTGGAAAATGAATCTACTAATTTAAATAAGAGTAATTTATGGGAAAGAAAAAAAATTGAAAGAGGAATCTAAGAGATTTAAAACAATAAAAGGTAAACTAAAAATCAGTTAAAAAAAAGAGAAAAAGAAGTGGCATAAAAAAAAGAAACTTATACATGGTAACTTCTCAAAGGCAGTAGGTAGGGGAACCACACTTAAAATAATGTTATGTTTGCTACACAATGTAATTTCATTAAAGTGTTGCTATTTTTTATAATTTGAATCTTAAATATGTTACTTCTTGTAGTTTTTCCAACAAAGATAGTGATGGAGATAGAAGAATCAAGCCTATTGAATTTACAGTGTCTGCTTAAGAAAATTATTTTCCTCAAGTACCCAAAATTATGAAATATATCTTTCTAGAATAAAATGATTCGCCTCGGTAGAATAGCGGTACCCAAATTTTATAATGAACTCACTCAATGGGAGCAAATCTCACTTGAATTTTTGCAAGGAAGAGTTTTTATCTTTAAAATTTCGTGTCAATATCTAAGAAAAAATAGATATTTATAGCAAAAAGATGTTGTTTCAGGAAAGAAGCAATGATTTTTGAAAAGTTTCGCTGTTTCGAATCGTTAGGCCTATTTGCGGACCAATTTGTTATCGCGGATCATCAACATACAAAATAGAAAGTTGACAATTGATCTGTATTGGCATCTATGAAGCCATTTTTTCTGAAGATGATCATATGCACCTACAAATCATGTTAGCGTCATTCAAATAGTGAACTGAAGAATCACATTTTTTCAATGTGCCTTTAAAATGCATCCACAAATGTCACTTTTGCATCCACAAATGGAGAAAAATTTCATATTTGACTTTTGATTTCATTAACAATTAAATATCAAATAAATTTTTATCCAAGAAGATAGACTATCGATCAATCATTTGAAAATTTTAAATTCAAATCTAAATCTATATTCACATCTGAAGTCGAAATCGAGTGAGCGACAATGATGACAGTATGAGGTTTGTCTTCTTCTTACCTCACTAATAACATGGAGTAATTCTTCGACATTTAAGTATAAGAAAGTTGCTTCTCCCACCAATAGAAGAACTCCTCTTTTATAGAGTGAAAATTATAATTTATTTGTTCCCTCTATTTTTCATTCATTATCAACACAGAATCTGACGAATCCCCACGTGAATAGAGAATGACTATAAGCTTAATAAATATACAGAGAAATGTGTGATTTACAAGTAAATATTAACTGCATCTGGATAAGTAGGTCTTCTCTTTAAACTTTTTTAGTGAACTTATATCGAATGGACCCAGTCAATTGATAGATGCAATATCCTTAAACTGTCTTACTTTGTTGTACATTTAGACAATACAAGTCATACAATTAGATTTTTACTATTTGTATTTCTCATGGATTTATTTGTTTTATCAATGAACACTACCTAATTTTATGAGAGCTTAGAGAATAGGCATTTACTATCACTCTCTTTGAAGTGACTTTCACTTCACACTCACATAGACATTTACTAAATATTTAATCCTATAGATAAACACTGTGGTCATACCTGTCAAACTTAGAACTTATTAAAGAACTTTAAATCTTAACTCTCATCCTTATTTCCAAATATTATCTTTTTTATGAGAATGAGCTGAGTTATTTGACAATGTTAAATTGTCAGACACAACTTTATCTAATGTCATTGAACCTAACTTTTGGGATCTCTAATTTTATAGGTGAGTTACCATTGTGATGACTTGTCTTAGGCCTTAAATTCATTTCCTTTGATGGTTCCTCAACTCCCTCTCTAATTAGGCCTTTTGTAAGTGGATCTGACATATTATCTTTCACTTCACATAATCGTGATAATCCTATTAAAGAGTAGTAGTCTAACGGTATTATGTATCCATTTTATATGATGATATTTCTAATTATACATCGTGCTCTCTGACTTATCTATTGCAGTTTGACTATCACAGTGTATGCATACAAGTATCAAAGATTTGGGCCAATGAAAAGTACCTTTCAAGAAATTTTGGAGTCATTCAGCTTCTTCACTAGTCTTATCTAAAGCAATAAATTTAGATTCCATCGTAGAGCGAGCGATATATTTTTGTTTGGATAATTATTAAGAGACTCCTCCTTCACCAAGAGTAAATACATATCCACTTGTGGATTTTACTTTATTTCATTCAGTGATCCAATTTGCATCGTTATATCCTTCAATTACTATTGGACATTTGTTATAATGTAAAGCATAGTTTTGAGTATGTTTTAAATACCCTAAAACTTTTTTTATTATCATCCAATGAGTTTTATTAGAATTACTTATGAACAGGCTTAATTTACTAATAGAACAAGCTATATCTGATCGCGTACAATTCATGATACATATCAAACCTTTAAACACTCTTGTATAGTCCAATTATGAGTCACTTTTATCTTCATTCTTTTGAAGTGCAAAGATCATATGTGTTGGTGTCTTAGCAATGTTGAAAAATAAATGCTTGAACTTTTCAAGTACCTTTATAATGTAATGAGGCTATGACAAAGCTAGATCTTATGGAGTTCTATGAATTCTTATCCTTAAGATTACATCAACAACTCCAAGATCTTTCATATCAAATTTGTTGGCTATAATTCACTTAGTAACATTTATGTTGGAAATATATCTACTGATGATCAACATGTTAGCAATATACAAACAAACAATGACTTTATGACTTTGAGTATCTTTAATGTAAATACATTTATCATACTTATTAATCTTAAATTTATTTTTTAACGTGATTTGATTAAATTTTGCATGTTTTGGATGCTTATTTTAGTCTATAAAGTGTCTTAACAAATTTTTTGTAAGAGATTTTTGGACAAGTTCTTCTATTTTTGAACTTTGGTAAGCTCCAAATCACTATTTCAATTATTTTACTTTAATTATTGTCGTCTAAAACTCGTCAAATTGTGATTTCAAAAGTGAAATTTGGATATTTTGATCGAAAGGCTTAAAATAGTTTTTTATATAAACCCTAATTTTAACCCGTTGTTACTTGAATTTTCTCCTATGGCTTGCTTTAATCATGGATAATGTGTTTATAAACAAAAATTTTAATTCTTCCCATTTTATTTTAAAAACTCATTTTGGGGGTCCGTTTTAACTCTGACTCAGAAGTGAGCAATATAGGTATCTTTAACTTTCTTTTAATGCATAGATTCTATATTAGTATGATTAAGTTGATTCTGAGGTAGTTCAAGAGGAGAAAGCTCTGTATTGAAAGGCTTTAGACTGAAATTTTGTCGTTCGAGATAGGTTGACTTAACTTTCTTTAGACTGCACTAGGTAGTTAATATATACATAAAAGCATGCCATGGGTTTGGATAATAATCACAAAATGACATTTCAATAATATTATGATTGTTATGTGTCGTGTGAGGGCTTATATTTTTGATGGCGGTGGTTTGAGTTGATATTTACTGTTTGTGGCTAGTGTGGGGGCCTTATCTGATGTTATTGTCCTGGTGTATGCATTTGGTTGCCTTCTTCATTATAGAACTGCTCAAGTTTGGATGTAATATGATACTAATCATGTCATACTTTTATTTTTACTTTAAATGGTACACTACTTATACGAGATCATGATGGTTGACATATTGAATTGATTCTGAGCTCACGTGTACATGTATTGAATGGATTTATGAGATCTTCATACTGATTTGGTTGTGAGAATTACAACCTCATTTCATATATACATTCATAGATATTGATACCATTGTGAAAACATTAATTTTGATAAAAGAGAGATATTTTACAAAACCTTCTATCGTAACCCATGAGATGAAGATGAGATAGGGATTGACGATTAAGATAGTATATGGATTGTGAACTCCCCATGGGTTCTACCAAAAATGCTGAGGCTCGATAGGTATAAATGGATGCTATGCGATAACCTCAGTAACATCCCATCATCATTATCATCACTATTATATTTCATATATTATGCATCTTCAGTGTTGTACTTTTGTACTTAATTCAATGCATATTTATTTTACTTAATTCAATGCATATTTATTTTGTTTCTTTTATGTACCTATTTTCTTACCTATATGTCGTATATAAAACTATTAGTAGAGACAGTATGAGCTACTGATTGAGATATTTTCTAATTGCAAGTGACATTTTCATAGTATGTATTTATGTATCTTATTTTGCACTTTACTCATTCGGCCTATGATACATATGAGTACAAGTGTACCATACTCATCTCTATTGTACCCTTTCGATACAGATCTAGGTACAAGTACATCATGCAACTACTGAGATCGTGTTGTGACCTTTGACACTTTGAGATATTGTCTGCTCTATGCCTTTAGAGTCAACCTTAGACCTCATCCTAACTAGTTTATGTCTTATTTGTATTCAGACACAGACTTGTAATTTTCAGATTTTCTATTGTATTTTAAAATTTTAAATTGTATTTAGATTGTTCTTACATTGTGACTTCAGGTTTTGGGATGGTCTATGGTACTTTGTTGTTATTCAGACTTTCACTATAGTAGTAAATATATGGTTCGACTTCGCTCTTAAAGTTTCACCTTGGAAATTATATTATGGTTTATTATCACATATAAACTTAGGTGATTGGCTTACTTTTCAAGGTTTAGTTGTGATAAGTGTGATCATGATCTAAGTTTTTGGATCGTGACAAATTGATATCAATGCCAGGTTCATCAATCTCATCAATTTAAAAATAGAGATTTTGGTAGAGTGTCACAGATCGATACGTAGATGTTCGTATCTATCTTTGAGAGGCTATAAAATATCTTTAGAAAACTTCATTATTTTGCTCTTTATCATGTGGATTTTTTCATACCCTATATTCTAAATTGAGTTCCATTATTTTCTGTACAAATGGTGGGACTGGAGCCTGTGAGGCTAGGGATGCTGAGCTAGCATTCAAGGAGAGAGTCCAATCCATGGGGCGAGTCATGATTGTGGATGGGCTCAAGTTACAGGACGGGTATGAGGATCTGCACCTTCTAAAGGTAGTACTGGGGGGTGTTGACACCTTATTTTTGCCCTCCACGACTAAATTTAATCTCGAGTTTCTTCAATTTTTAATAAAATCAAAATATTTATTTCATCCAAATAAAAAATTTTCAAAATATTTTTGTATGTAATTTTGTCATTTTAAGTAGAGATTATATATTATCGTGTTCAATTATACGAGATTATATAATTTGATTACTTAAACATCTTTTCTATGGAATATCGGATTTTAATCAAGGCTTATCTTGAAAATAAATTCAAAAGATTAAATTCTTGATTTAGATGTAATTTGTTCTTAAAAATAATTTATTTGGAAAAATATTTTTTTTATTTTTTTAAATCAAGGAGCTTGGGATTAAAGGAGGAATTAATTTGTATCGAACTTCAATTTAATTTAACCCATCTATTAAATTCGATCATAATTGAAACTAAATTGACTACAATTGCAATGCATTTGGCCAAATTAACTTTCAATTTGGTCAAAAATTTAATAGAATAGGCTAAATTAGAATTGAAATTATTTTTTGAATAACCCCAAATCTAATTGGGGTTATTTTCTAAATTAACACACAAATAACAATAACAATGCACGTTCAACAATGAAACAACAACCTTCAACACGACACAAGAGAAAACAATGACAATACAGTTAACGACAATCGACCCGACCAACTCTGGCAACCCAAATTCACCCAACCATCGACCATCAATTTGATACCAATAACGCTGACCCAAACCATACCCATTTCAGCGAAACCCAGCTCTGACATGAACCAGCATGCAACATCCATCAACCCGAGATACTTCTAGAAGTAACATAGGTGTCCACCAACATATAAATTTTATCATCTTGAATGAATTTGTACGAATTCGAACATGGGTGTGCATTTCTCATTTGTTCTTGGGTAATAATCCATTTTTCCTCATTCCTATTGGCTTCTATACCTCGAATGGGGTGAAGAAAAATCCAATTGGTAAAATTTTGAGGAGGGAACCTTATCCTCATCTGGATTTTCAATTTTTCCCCCAAGTAAGATCCCTAAATTACTCCTAAGTTTTGAGGTTCCTATATCGTTGGAAGGAAAAAGTTGAACCCCAATCATTTTTCTATATAAAACCCATTTTGGGAACAAGATAGAAGCGGTAAAAAAAGGCGAAAAAACCAATTTTGATCAAAACAATCAGCCAATTTTTTCTTTTAGTAAAATGTTTGAGTCGTTGACTGCTCGGAATTCTTGAAGGATCACTTTCGGTGGTGGTGGAGTCCAATGGTAGCTCGAAATTCCATTTTTCTGCCCTGAGGGAGGTAAATATACTTTCTTCATTTAATTTTATCGGCATATTTCTTCTTCATCCTTTTTCTCTGTAGCAGTGTAATTTTTTTGAATGATGAAAGTGAGATCTGTTGTGGAGGATGTGTAGTTTGTTTGAATAATGAAAGTGAGGTTTGTTGTGGAGGCTGTATAGTCTGTTTGAGTGATGAAAGTGAGGTCTATTTGAACGGTTGGTTATAGAGGCTGTTATATGATTATAATTATGGTGATGCTGTGATTATTCATTGTTAGAGGCTTTCAAAGCCATGAGTAGTGATGAACGTTTAGGCTAATTTTCATATATGTTATCGGTGCGCATTGGCTATGAGTTTTGATGTTTCCCTTTATTTTCTGTGTGAAAAATGGTATTTTCTGAACTAAGGTTCATTAAAAAATATGATTCACTGTTCATACTAAAGCTGAGTCCGATTCCATGCTGTTGTGAAAAATTGGAAAATGGTTTCGATTATGTCTAGCGTGCTTAAATTTTCATATATGATTTTATTTTCCATCACCTAGGGAATGTGGTATGCACAAACTGGAAAGATGCTATTACTGATTTATGCATTGATTTATAGTTCTCGTTACTGGTTCGGGTAAAATCTTGCGTTATTCCATTATGTTTGATGATTCTATGCATCCCGAGTTGGGGGTCTATGGGAGATAGCCTCTCTACCTTGTTCAAAGTAGGTTTATGGACTGCATACATTTTAGCTTCCCCATATCCCACTTTGTGGGAATACCCCCGGCATGTTTGTTGTTGTTGATCCGTAAAGTTAGTTTTGTTTTTCATAGTCTGATAAACCTTTAGGGTCAATTTGAATCCAGGTTTAAATATGGAATTGAAAAATAATCTTTTTTTGTTGTAACCTAGCTAACAAGTTAGTTGTTTCCCTTTGTTCGGGTGGTTAATTCGATTTGAAACTTTATTTATCTTCCTGCACCAACAAATAAAAAAGAGAACTTTATTTTGATAATGTATGGTTTTGTCAGATTGTTTGGTTGATTTTCTTGCTCATTGTTTGCTTATGGTTTTAAGCTTTATTGAAATCCCTGTAATCCTGCTTTAATGTTCTTGACTCCATCCGTGTCAAAGTTTTTCCCTTTTACAATGAAATGATTCATAGTAATGTTTTGCTATGATTAAAGGTTGAATGTCCAGTTGACTGTATTTTATAAGTGAAATGGTGTTGTAGGATTTTACTATTTTGTATACAAAATTGGTGTATTCTCATATATGAAATTGATGTATTGGCTGCATTTTATGAATAAACTGGTGTTCCAAGTTATAAGGATTTAGCTTGTTTGTATATGAAACAGATATATTTGATGTATTTTATGAATGAATTAGTCTTCCGGGATATTGAGGTTCTTGTTTTTTGTATATGAATTTGATGTCTGGGCTGTTTTAGAGTAAAATGGTCTTTTGGGTCACAGAGATTTTTGTTTCTTTTGTATTAGAGATTGATCTGATTATGAGAATGTATGTCCACTTAGCTAACTTAATATGTCTTCTCTTACATCATTTGCCTATTATGAAAATAAGACCTATGATATTTTATCATTTTTAAACATTTGTTATAAGATTTGTTAGAACATTTATTAATCTTTTTTTCTTTTTTGTATGTGGATACATACGAGTCCAAACGAACTCTATTACCATTGTTGCATTATCAATGTGGGTCATTGAGGCCCATCCCTCATGACTTGATTTTGAAGGCATTAAGGAGACAATCTCATAGGGCATGGATACGAGGAGTTGAAAGGGGAAGAATAGGCTAAAATCCCATCGTTGAATCGACAAAGAGACTTGAAAGTCTCACTCTCTTATTATTTTGTTGCTCATTGAGACTTGAAAGCCTCACTCTCTTATTATTTTGTTGCTCATTGTATTCATTTATTTATTCAATTATGTAAGTCATTCATTTAGGCCTCGAAGCCAAAGTTGTATATTAATACAGGTGAAGCAGATTTTGGGCCAAAAGGATCGAAAACATAGATTAGGATAGGTGAAAAATGGGTCAAAAGCCCAACTAGGTTAGGACAGGTTTCGTTGATTTGGGTCCAATAGCCTGAGTCTTTTATTTCTCTCCTTCCCCTTTTATGTTCTTATTTGCCTTTCATTTGTTTAGACTTGTTTAAAATCGCTACTAAGTCATCCGAATTTGTTTTGCACAAATCATTTTCTAATATCAATAACTTTTCAACAATCAATCTTTTTGAAGTTAGTCAAAAGATATTTTCAAACAGTCCGGATAACTGAAAGCTAGCGGACATTTTAGGTGCCTTAAAACCTTCCTAAAATGTTAATAGGAACCGCTTACTCAGAATCTTCACAATTAAACGGTTTTCTGTTTTGGATTGTTTGAAGTATTTTATAAAGGTTTCTTAATTCTTTTTCAAAATTAGGTAGCGAATCTGAAAGTCAAATTTCTGCAAAACATAAATGGCGGCTCTGCTGGGGATTTTAACTAGGTTCTAACCAAATGTTTGATTTCAACTTTTGATTAACTGTTTATGTGTTTATATGTTTCAATTTCATGGTATTTACTGCATCTCATAGTATAATCCTGCATTTATTTATTAAATTATTTTGGGGTTTCGTGGATGTCCCAACCCCTGTTGTTTAATTCCAATTAAGGTGTTGGAAATACGATGGTTTATTAGCACGTGAGTGGTTTGATGGTTGTTCGTATTTTCAAACTCAAGTCATCCACTTGGGAACCTGGTTCAAACCCACTCTAGACACCTAGGATAGAGCAAAATCAAAACCCTCTTTTAGGCATAAGCCTAGGACGACCCAATACTTAGGGGGTGTTGGGCCCATTAGAAAAACTTGCCCTACGTCTATTGACCCCGAGTCAATTACAGAAGAATCATATTTATGTGTTGAAGAAGAATATATTTTTGCTTAATCCAATCCATTATCCTTTGGGGGTCGGGAGAAAGCTTGCTTTGCTTATTTTCTTGTAAGGATGCCTCAATCATACACCAATTGAGAGAGGAATTGAAGCAAGCCAAGCAAGAAATTGATCGATTTAGACGGTTGCATCTTGGGCACAGCTATACAAAAATCGCTTAATCATCAAAGGATCTTGCCAATGACAAGAAGTGGATAAATCTAAGAGGGCGAAAGCCAATAGAAGAGCATTCGGGAACTAGTATTTCCTATCCCCTGCGCCGGACATTATTCTTTTTCTCATGTTATTTTCCCTTTCCCTAAAGATTGTATCCCTTTTTTGCAAATTTTGTAGACATTTATGTCATTTATGTATACCTATGAAGGTTTTTGGGGATAATGGATTGGCTTTAAAAAGGCATATATTTTCTTCAAATTCGTTAGGACTAAACCCTTGGCTTAAAAGGGTCACCTAATTAGGATGCACGTTTATTACAATATGCTTATGTAATGTAATGGTTTATGTCCTTATACATGTTATGTTGATTCGAATCAAAGTTGAATTGATCCAATCCCATTTTCCATAGAACATCTCTAGGCAGAAATATACTCCACTATACAAAAGTCAGACCAAACGTACTCTAAGTCTCCCAAGTTTCTCAGAAAAGTCCGCAGTCATTCTTAGAACTTCCAAAATGATCGCTATCATTTTAGAAAAGTTGACTTTAGAATTAGAAAAATCCATTATAATTTTGAACTAAGTAGGGCCTGATTTCTCCTCCGTGGGATACATAGGTAGCCTTTCAGCCCAGCCTTTATCTTAAAAAAACTTTGTTGTCCTCTGCTTTCTTGAAAGAAGAGATAAGATCCGAAAAAAGAAAAGTTGAGCCTTCCTGATGAATTCGACCCATCCATATCATTGAGCAAAATCCTATTCATTGAAATTCTCTCAAGTCATTAGTACTTCATAGATCAATTCGCATGAGATGAGAAACAACTCTATGTGTTTACTTCCTACCTTATGATCTTGCTTTGCTTATTACTAACAGAATCTAACACGTCAGCCTTTGAGTTGTTTTTACTTTGCATGTAATAGAAACTACTCTATGTTGGCACAAAATGAACCTACTTCACCAGATCAAAATGAATAAGAGGTCTTCTTCTTGACTATAGCTTTGTTACAGGAAAAGAAAAATGACTAGTAGTAAAACAGGACTCTACCAATCATTTTTCAAACCTGTAAGAAATGGTCTCGAGGATGGAATAAGGAAAATATGAGGGAAGAATTTTCTAAGACAACCGGGATCATGGAAGATTAATTGGATGAAACATTGTTGAATTGGACCTCTACTCCACTCATGACTCATCGCCCATCGTATAACAATAACTTAAAACCTGTCATTGTCATTTCATGCCCTAGAACAGTCAACAGAAGAGCCAAAGAGTTCGAGAATCAAAGAAGCCTAATCTAGAGAAAACCGAGGTGGTTAACTAGGAAGGCGAGGACTAAGGGTATTAGACATTTGATCCTTTGTTCTATCAAGACAAACGCAATGCAAGCTTATTTCTATTCTAGTAAGATGGATGGGAGTATTTTAGGGACATTATGAGTTTATGTACGAACTACGTTTGACTTGAATTCCCAAGAAAGAGATACGTAAGCAGCCTAGGTCAGCTTCGGTCAACCCCTTAGGAAAATTTATCCTTTTCTTTCATGTATGAACTATATGATGACCTAAATTCCAAAAAAAAGGATATGGAGGCGGCCTATGTCGGCTTCGGGCAATCCATTAAATTTTTCTATATAGCCCTAGCGTAGTCCTGAACTACGTTTGACCTGATTCCTGATTCAACGGGATATGTAGGTGCCCCAATGGATAGGTCATGTAACCCTAGAAAATGAAAACTAGGGCAGAATTTTTGAGAAGTAATCCGTAAAATTCACAAGAGGAAGATCATCATCCAACAAAGAGAACGAAGACTAACAAAGACTTTGGGTCCTCTCGAGTTGAGATTATCTCAAGCAACTTTAAACTAGGGCAGAAATTTTGAGAAGATCCTCAAAATTACCACTGATATATTAGCATGTATTTCAAATCCTCCAACATCAAAGGTCAAAGTCAAATTTTTGAAAATCACCACCTGTGACAGAGTCTTGATAGACTAAATCTCTAGCTATGACAAAACTTCTGATAGAGAGCCTCAATAACAATGAATCCCTGACAATCCTCTGTCAACTGTCAGATATAGTCAAAACCAAGAGGAAGACGTTCGTTGAGCTAGTACATGACATGACTAGTAGGGATTTTCTAAATCTTTTACAAAAGTTTTGAAACTAGTCATTAAAGTTAAGACTACTTTCGAAAATCTATGCAAATCTTTTTACTTAGTGATTGCCTAGGCATCTATTGGGACGGAGAGTCAGGGGTAAAAGTCCCAATATGACGAAGAACCTTAAGGATAGCAAGAGGAAAATCAAGTATCGCAGGAGGTCAACACAGAGTAGTTTCACTCAAAACTAATCATTTTTCTGTGGATGCAGGGATAAGAGCACAAAATGAAAATCTTTTTCAAAATATCCCCAAGCGAGTTGCGAGCCACACAAGGATTGTATTTTTGAGTATCCCCCAAAATGGATTTAATACCCATTTATCAAGGACCTTTTGAATTGTCTATCTCATTTCTTGAGACCATGAAGGACAAACAAAGACACTTTATCTTCTGTATGAATATTGTATTTAGAATTTACCTAAAAAATAGTCACTAGCAAAAACAACTTTGTGTCTACTAAATATTTCCCTTGAGCGCAGGTACATTCAAGGGAGTCGACATAATAAATACAACAATCAAAAGGATCACTCAATAGGAGGAAGAGCAGAAAGTTATCCTCAAAATTCGTCTAGGAGCAAAGCAAATGGTATTTGAGTAATCCTCAAACGAAGTCATTGCCCCATTTACTTGCATCCGATGGATTTACTATTTAAGTCATTCAAATCATGATTCTCAGTATTCGACATTAAACTATCATAAAGCTTGACTGTGGTCGCCAGTGAGAGCGACATTGTGTCTATTAACTGTCTACCTTGAGTACAAGTACATGTAGAAAGCAAAACCCAGATAGATAAATTCAGGTAAAACTGTCTTCAAATCACTGAAAGAACCATTTCATATCATCTCATTTGCCGAGAGAGCCATTTTATGCCATTTCCAAGAGGGCCATCTCATATTATCTTATTACCAAGAGGGCCATTTCATATCATTTCCAAGAGGCCATTTTCTATCATTGCCAAGAGGGTCATTTCATGTCATTGCCGAGAGGTCCATTTCATATCATTGCCATGAGGGCCATTTCATATCATTGCCAAGAAGGCCATATCATATTATTGCCAAGAGGGCCATTTCATGTCATTACCGAGAGGGCCATATCATATCATTGCCAAGATATTCATTTTCTACCATTACCGAGAGGGCCATTTTATTCTATTGCCAAGAGGGCTATTTCATATCATTGCCAAGAGGGCCATATCATGTCATTGTCATGGGGGTAATTTCATGTCATTTCTAAGAGGGACTTTTCATGCCATTACCGAGAGGGCCATTTTATATCATTTCCTAGAGGTTCATTTCGTGCCATTGCCAAGACGACCATTATATCTAATATTTGTTGACACATGAGACATAAATGCTGGCATCAAAGATATCATCAACATCTAATATCTTTTAACACATGTGACAAAACACTGGCATCGAGGATATCATCAGCATATAATATTTGTTCACATGCGAGACACAAATGTTGGCATCAAGGATATCATCAACATCTAATATCTGTTGACATATGAGATAGCCTATGCTGGTATCGAAGATATCTTCAGTATCTAATATCTATTAACACGTGACATAACATATGATGACGTCAAGAATATCTCATCATTTTATGAATCAACATCTGAATACATCAAAAGCACATGATTCAAAGAGACGTCTTTAAGTCGTTATCTAAAAGCGAATGACATATGAGACTTCCTAGAAATTGATAATCTGAGGGTCATCTATAAGTCATATTATTTGAAATAGGATAGTGTGCAAGATTACCTATGAGTTGATAGTCCATAGGTCATTCGTAAGCCGCAATACCATCCTAACCGAATAGTGTGCAAGGTTACCCAAAATTGATAGTTTGATGGTTATCCATAAGTCGCAACTAAATCCTTACCGAAGAATATGCGAATTATAAAATTGATAAGTCCAAGGGTTCTCTATAAGCCACGTCATATCCAAGATCGATTATGTGTAGGATTACCCAAAGAATAGTAATTTGAGACATATCTATAAGTCATATTGTATCCAAGGTCAGATGATGTGCGGGAATACCTGAGATCTAGCGATTGGAGGGATATCTGTAAGCCATCTCTTATCCAAGGTTGGATAATGTGTAGGATCACCGAGAAACTAGAAATTCAAAGGATATCTATAAGTCGCCTCGTATCCAACATCAATTAATGCACAAGATTATCTAAAGATTGACATTTCAAGGAAAATCTATAAGTCATATCGATACAAAAGATGCGCAGGACTTACTCAAGGTCACATGCAAATATTATTGTCAATAACCAGAAAGGTTATCATAGGCAACCAGAATGGTTCACCTCAGCATAATATTACACGGTTGCGGGGACCATTCTGCATAAAGTGTCGTCGGTGTCCAAAAGGATCACCCCACTTTAAAGACATATTCAACCGATAAATGAGATAATTATGAAACAACCAATAGAGTTGTTGTGTCTATTGTTGCAAGTTATTTCCTTTCAAATAGGTACATGTAAGAGATGACTTCGCTTTTCAAGCAACAACTCACATGGAGATATGGTAAAGACTAGATACTTATTTCGTGAATTATGTTTAGAACTAACACTTTTGTATAAGACATTGTTGAGAGCATCCGAGAGGATGAAAAACTTAAATCAAAACCACATGTGTGGACGACTTCAGATAGGACACAACATAATATGGAACTCTTTCTTAGCAACAAAACGGGACATAGTCTAGAGAGAGACATCAAACTCTCTGGATGCGAGCTAAAGGATGATCACTACCACTATTCAACAAAACCCCTGTTTGAAGGCATATAAGAATTTTTGGGATATTCTGGTTTTAGTTTCAACTTCGGGATATTTGAAAACTCATATCGAGGGTAACATTCTCTTTCATTCCAATTCAGGTGACAACACACCTAGAGTTTTGAAAATTATGTCCAAGTAAGTTCTTACTTATGGATGTAAAGAGCTTCATGTTCATGGTTAAGAGGTTACAAGCCTCTTTTTCATAACTCAAACAATTTTTCACTTATCCTAAGTCAAAGATCGTCTGAAATAAAAGACTACCTTTTCTACCAATTGAGTCGAACTACAAACAGTTTGATTCCCTGAGTCTCAGGGATGTATAGGCTGGGCTCTATGTAGAAAACTCGATTGCATTCCAACCTCCCCCCAAATCCCTTTATTCTCTAGCTTTATGATTTTATTAAAAACTCTAAAATTGACATAGCTTAGGAACTTTCTTAAGATCGTCCTTAAAATCAAGATTTTTGAACTACAAGTAGCCTGAATTCTCATGCAACCTGAGATATATAGGAAACCTGATACTGAGGTCTGGCCATATCTCTATGAAACTCATGTGAATGCCAATCTCTTTCAGATTCAAATTTGTGGTTAGACAAAAATTAGGAATGTCAACCTCCCTTTTCCCAGGGTTACTTGCATCCACCCTATCCAAAGGGAGGGGGCAATTGCTGACACCTAATTTTTGCCCTCCATAACTAAATTTAATCCCAAATTTCTTCAATTTTTAATAAAATCAAAATATTTATTTCATCCAAATAAAAACTTTTCAAATATTTTTGTATGTAATTTTGTCAATTTAAGTAGCGATTATATATTATTGTGTTTAATTATATAAGATTATATAATTTGATTATTTAAATAATTATTCTATGGTATATCGAACTTTAATCAAGGATTATCTTGAAAATAAATTCAAAAGATTAAAATCTTGATTTAAATGTAATTTGTTCTTAAAAATAATTTATTTGGAGAAATACTTGTTTGATTTTATTAAATCAAGGAGCCCAGGATTAAAGGAGGAATTAATTTGTATCGAACTTCAATTTAATTTAACTCATCTATTAAATTTGATCATAATTGTAACTAAATTGACTACAATTGCAATGTAATTGGCCAAATTAACTTTCAATTTGGTCAAAAATTTAATAAAATAGGCTAAATTAGAATTAAAAATATTTTTTGAATTACCCCAAATCTAACTGGGGTTATTTTCTAAATTAACACCCAAAATTTGCCTAAATCCCTAATCCACCCAAAATAAAATATATAACCCATTTCAATAGTAACCCAACATCAGCCCCAACTAGCCAGTCCAAATCAATTCTGACCTGGCATACAACTTCCTTAAACCATCTTCAAACAATAGCAATAATATGCATCTAACAACCTTCGACATGATACAAGAGAAAACAAAAACAATACAGTCAACAACAATTGACCCGACCAACTCTGGCAACCTAAATTTACCCAACCATCGACCAATAATCCGATACCAATATCGCTGATCAAAACAGACCCATTTTAATGAAACCAGCTCTGACCTGAACCAGCATGCAACGTCCATCAACCCGAGATTCTTCTAGAAGTAGCATAGGTGTCCACCAATGTACAAATTTTAAGATCTTAAATGAATTTGTAAGAATTCGTAAATGGGTGTATGTTTCTCATTCGTTCTTGGGGAATAATCCATTTTTCCTCATTTCTATTGGCTACTATACCTCGAATGGGGTAAAGAAAAATCAAATTGGTGAAATTTTGAGGAGGGAACCTTATCCTCAGTTGGATTTTGAATTTTTCCCCCAAGTAAGATCCCTAAATTACCCCTATGTTTTGAGGTTCCCACATAGTTGGAAGGGAAAATTTGAACCCCAATTTTTTTTCTATATAAAGCTCATTTTGGGAGCCAGGTAGAAAAGGTAAGAAGAAAAGAGGTGAAAAACCAGTTTTGAGCGAAACAATCAGTTAATTTTTTCTTTTAGTAAAATTTTTTAGTTGTTGACTGCTCAAAATTCTTAAAGGATCACTTCCGGTGGTAGTGGAGTCTGACGGTAGCTTGAGATTTCATTTTTCTTCCTCGAGAGAGGTAAATATACTTTCCTCATTTAATTTTATCGATGTATTTCTTCTTTATCCCTTTTCTCTGTAGCAGTGTAGTTTGTTTGAATGATGAAAGTGAGGTCTATTGTGGAGGCTGTGTAGTTTGTTTGAATGATAAAAGCGAGGTTTATTGTGGAGGCTGTGTAGTCTGTTTGAGTGATGAAAGTGAGGTCTATTTGAACGGTTAGTTGTAGAGGCTGTTATATGGTTATAATTGTGGTGATGCTGTGATTATTCATTGTTAGAGGCTTTCAAAGCCATGAGTCATGATGAACGTTTGGGATACTTTCATATATGTTATTCGGTGTGAATTGGCTATGATTTCTTATGTTTCCCTTTGTTTTCTGCGTGAAAAATGGTATTTTCTGAACTAAGGTTCATTAAAAAATATGATTCACTGTTCATGCTAAAGCTAAGTCCGATTCCGTGCTGTTATACAAAATTGAAAAATGGTTTCGATTATGTCTAGTGTGCTTAAGTTTTCATATATGATTTTATTTTCCATCACCTAGCGAATATGGTATGCATAACCTAGAAAGACGTTATTACTTATCTATGCATTGATTTATAGTTGTCGTTACTGGTTCGGGTAAAATCTTGTGTTATTCCATTATGTTTGATGATTCTATGCATCCCGAGTTGGGGGTCTATGGGAGATAGCTTCTCTACTTTGTTCAAGGTAGGGGTATGGACTACATACATTTTGGCTTCCCTAGACCCCACTTTGTGGGAATACCCCCGGCATGTTTGTTGTTGGTTGATTCGTAAAGTTAGTTTTGCTTTTCATAGTCTGATAAACTTTTAGGGTCAATTTGAATCCAGGTTTAAATATGGAATCGAAAAAAAATCTTTTTTTTGTTGTAATCTAGCTAACAAGTTAGTTGTTTCCCTTTATTCAGGTGGTTAATAAGATTTGCAACTTTATTTATCTGTCTGCACCAACAAACAAAGAAGAGAACTTTATTTTTGATAATGTATGGTTTTGTTAGATTGTTTGATTGATTTTCTTGCTCATCGCTTGCTTATGATTTTAAGTTTTATTGAAATCCTTGTAATGCTACTTTAATATTCTTGACTCCATCCGTATCAAAGGTTTTCCTTTTTACAATGAAGTATTTTGTAGTAATGTTTTACTATGATTAAAGGTTGAATATCTAGTTGATTTTGGATTTGAAGATAAATAATTGGTTTAGAACCACTTATGCTTTAAGTTTGTTCATGAAGAACTATATTGAAAAGATATGGTGATGAAGTTAAGCCTCATCTCATTAAGAAGGCAAGGCATTGGATTAAAAGTTTCAATGTACCATGATGATAAGTTGTTGGGTTCAAGTCCCATCAAGTTATAGCCTAAGGCGCTTTTATATGGATAAGATATTCAGTTTGAATCTAAATACACCATATTGATGATATTCTGATAGCTAAGGCAAAATAATAGGTGTTTGGTGAAAAGTCATGAAACATATCCCATTTATATGCTCTATTCCATGAAGTAAATATGGTTGCATTATATGATGAATTCGAAAGTTGGCAACTTATTTCATTCTTGAAAGGAATGTGGTAGCAGTGCATAATATGTCCGAAAGAAGACAAGTGATTAAATACATGGATATAAGTGTAACTGGATAATATGATAATAATTATAAAAAATGAGTATATTTTCACACGCTTATTATGATTATAAGATATTTTAGAGAAAAATTCTCTACATTATATGCACACCTTAATTTGCTCTTGAATTAAAAATATTTTGAAAGAGGTTATAAGCTATCATAATTTGATAGACTTAAGGCACGATTATATTCCATTCCTGGGAATGAGAATTTTGATTGTTATAAGTACAGATTCATTTTTCGAGATGAATGTGATAATATTTAGTAAAAATTATCAATACAAATACGCACTTGATTGTGATAATATCACTACTCATATCCGAAAGAGGCAGAATAATTGAGAAGTTATTTTGAAATCAACTTCTGAAGTGATAAATTTGAAATTTATTCATGTAATAGTAAATCTAAAATTTACTAAAGCAAAAAGCATATGTCATAGTAAACTTGGAGTTTACTAGTATAAAAATTCATAAGTTGACACGAATGATTGTGACATTCCGAAGATGTGCATATTGAGTACTAGATATGAATTGAAGAACTACAAAATTCTTCAAGAGTTATTCATGTTGTTTGTTCTCATGATAAATTGGTTGTACCAACTAATATTGGAATTAAACCCTTAAAATTTGAAAAGTATGAAAGGTATATATGAGCCTGTTTACCCATTATGTGATATGTTGAAAAGATGCATCAATAAGATGATCACATGTACGTTTACTGTCAACCTATAGTTTGACATTCATAAAGTTGCTTGGTCAATATAAATTGTGTTAAGAACATAATTTTAAGATTATATAATCAAGAAAATTCATCTTGATAATGATGGTTTGACATTGAATGCCTTTGATAAATAGTTGAACCGTTGCTAATGAGAACAAAGCTTCATGTGTTGGTTTGAAACATAATATATTATATAAAAAAGTACTTGTATTCATCAACTCAATAAATTATGATTAATCCCCCTTCAAAATTGGTTCTAAGTCAGGAACCGCATGTTGTCCATCTAATGATTTTTATGTGCGGTATACGATTAATGAATATACTGTAATGCATAAAGATTAGTTCTTCAAAAAAGATAAAGGGTGTATGTTAGTTTTCGTAACATAAGGGGGAGATTATAAACATCTATTAATTATGTTAGGAATTATATTAGATCCTTATTCAAAAGATAATTCAAGTCAAATGCCGAAATCATCTCATATTTAAGCTGCAAGTGCTCCTATTTTATGTCCCTGGAGAACAAAGTCTATGCATGTTTGAAGCGTGGTAGACCAATCGATTCCAAATGAAATAATCCTTGAAAAGGATAAGGAGCACATAATCATAACAATGAGGCAGTGTGCTCTTAAAGAGTTTACCACATAACACTTGATGAAACCTTATGAGAGATTTAGGTACCTAAAAATAATGAAGTGGTGAGATCTCAAAATATTATGTCACACTGTGAACCGATACGAAATGATATATCATCAATATCCATGATACAATATTGACGCAAAATTGTGAAAGATTACGAGGATCTGAATTCTACGTTTACTTAAGCATGCCGACATAGAAATATTTATTAAGTGACATGAAAGGATGCATCTTGATAAGCATAAAACTTATTTGATTTACAGTCTCGACATTTGAAGGTATCATACAGGAAATACTAAATATTGTCAGCTGACAAAATTTATATGAAAACTTCTTAAGAATTCAAAATATTTGACGCATAAAAAAGTTTCTGGGAAACTTATTTATAATCATTATATTGTATAAGCTTATAACTTGAAAATTATTGGAACTCTTGGAGAGTTTTCAAAAGCAATAGATTATTTGCTGGAATGAGAAATACACCGAATTGGATTGGTTATATATCTTAGTGCAATTGGTGTACTAATGTATCTTGTAACTACTATAAGACCTGATATAGCCTTTCAACCAATTTGTTAGCAAGGTATAGTTCTCTCCTACTAGGAGATATCGAAATGAGATCAAATATATGAGCTTATTTTATTCTAAATATTGTAGTCCCGATCTTGTTGATTATGATGATGTTGGGTACTTATCTTAACTGTGTAAAGCTTGATCTCACATAAGCTATGTGTTCATATGTGGGGGTACTGCCATATCTTAGAGATATAAACAACAGTCTATCATAGCCACTTTATCGAACCATGCTGAGATAATAGATATTCATGGAGCAAGCCAAAAGTATGTGTTTGAGGTCCACAATACACCTCATTTGCAAAAAATATGATTTGAAATGTGACAAAGTACCTATGATTTATTTATGAGGATAATGCAACATGGACAACACAACTTAAGTGAGGACTTAAGGAGATAGAATAAAGCACATTTTGTCAAAACTTTTTTATACACACGAGCTACAAAAGAATGATGATATTAACATGCTATAGATTCGTTCAAGTGATAATATTATTGATTTATTCACCAAGTCTCCTCCAATTGCAACTTTCAAGAAGATGGTGCACATAATCAGGATGCAAAGGTTCAAGGATGTTCTCATTAGGGGGAGTTAATACGCACTGTACTCTTTTTTCCTTACGAGATTTTCTCCCACTTGGCTTTCCTTGTAAGGTTTTTAATGAGGCATCTTATATGCGTATTGTTAGAGATGTGTACTCTTTTTCCTTCACTAGATTTTTTTTCACTGGATTTGTTTTAGTAAGGTTTTAACGAAGTACATTATCTATCAATTGGACATATAAGGGGGAGTGTTATAAATATATTACCATATATAGTGAATGTCTATTTTACAATATATATAATGAATGTCTATTTATAAAAAAGTTAGAAACCCCGAGGTTAGTTTTTCCCTATAAATAAAAGGATTTTCCTTCATTGTAATTCACCCATCAAGAATACCTCATGAGAAATAAAGAAGTCTCCTCTCTTCTCTATCTATTCTTCTTCTTCTTTGTTTTATATTTCATAACACTTTTAAAATAAATCAAGATGTTTAAAATATATTTTTACTATTTTTAAAAATACTAAGATATCATCAATGTAGACTATTATGAAATTACTATAAGGCATGAATAAGTTATTCAAAATATTTTGAAATTCAGAGGGTCTATTTTTTAATTCAAAGGGCATGACGTTCCATTGAAATTGACTCATAAGGACATTAAAAATAGTTTTGTATGTATCAGCTTCGGCAATTTAAATCTGCCAATATCCTGATTTTAATTCAAATTTTGACTATATAATGGCTTCATATAATCTATTCAATAAATTCTTTTTATTAGGTATTGGATACCGATCCATTTTAAAACTTTATTAAGAGGTTTATAATTAGTGACTAATGTTGAAACTACTCTTTCTTGTTCTGCCTGTTTATCAATATAAAAAAGCAGTACATGACCATGATGACTTGGAAGGTCTTATAATGTCTGTATTTATTAAAGAATTAATTTCGTTTTTTCATAGTTTTAAATATTCCAAGTTCATTTGGTATGGTCTTGATTTAGTGGGAAAATTATCTTATTTAACATTTTTTTCATATGGGAGACTGACTACATGTTTTTTCCTTTGCCAAAATGTATTTAGGCGATCTCCACAAGTTTCTAAGGAAACTTAATTGTTAAAAAATTTGATTTTTTCACTCAATTTAGAATTTTGCAAAGTCTCTTCTATTGTTAAACTATAAGTTTTATTTTTTAGAAAATCAATTTGTCTACTTTTTGAAAGTATTTTACTTTTATTACATTTAAAAATCTTGAATAAGGTGGTAAAATAAATTCAAATTTGATCCCTTTATTATCAAACATATCAGTTATATTAGTTTCATCCCACCTGGTAATAAGATATAAATGAAGAAACTGTGCGACACCTAAAATAATTTCATCGCTAATATATTTTATCAAAAGAAATATTTCTGACATACATGATTTACATTGACAAATATATTCCTTAAAGATTTTGTATTCAACTCCATTCTATGACTACTAGCATTTCTTAAAACATGGGTGGTTTTATAAAAATATTTAGAAGGTATTAAGCCTTCTTGAATATAGTTATAGTCTGCCCCATTATCAATAAGACCTGTAAATTCTCTCTTAAATTATAGTCAATTAAAAGAGTAATTTTTGAGTAAAATTTTTGTCGTTCTATTACTTGACAGTTTGGAGAAATTCCTCTTTTCGCATATCCGATGTATTATCTATTGTACCTATGACAATATTTTGATTTTCTAAATAAAAAATTCTTTTATCCAACACCATATTGTTACCTTTAAGAATAACAATTTTTTTCATGACATTATCAATCTCTATCTTCAAATCATGTGTTGTTGTAGGATAATTAGTAATTCACTCCTTTTATTTAAGGATTCTTTGAACTTTAGACATAGTATAAGGTCCTTTTTTAGAAAGAATTTTTCATTATTTTTAGTGGAACTAGTGGAGGATTTTTTCCACCTATTCTATTATTTGAGATCTTATTCAAAAACTTTGATAATTTCTAAAGTTTTGATAATTGATTATTTTCAAAGAAATTAATATTTAAATCTTTAAATTGAGAGTAGATATTATAAAACTCATCATCATCACCCTTGTTATCACAAGGTTGCCCTAATTGACAAGGTATACAATCATCTTCAGAGGATAAATAATCTTCATTATGAAGGACTCTTAAATCCTCGTCTGTAGAGGAATTCTCATTATTACTTTGATCCAACTTTGAATTTTTCTGAGAAGAGTTTAATATAATTTTGCACAAAGATTGTTTTATCTCCTCATCTATTTTAAGGTTCTTGATCCTATCCTTGACTTTACAATCTTTGACATAATAAACTACTCTACTATATTTTTAACAAGCATTAGGCTTGTTGGACTTAATATAATCTTTTTTTATTTTAATTTTTTTCTTTCTTCTAGATCTCTTCTCAATTCTCCTATTTTCGTGATCATAAAATTATTTTCTCATCTTATGCTTATAAGTCTCTCTAGAATTTTTAGGAATGCCAATAGCAAATTATTCACAAAGTTCACCTAATTGTTATCTTGCATTAAGACGGTGTATTCTTATTTGTTGATTCAACCTGATCTCATTACATAAGAATAACCCTTCTTATGTGCAAATATTAATAAACCTTCCATAGGTCTAATCATTATAATTTATAATAGTTACTGATCCTCTAAGATCTTTTCTAACTCTTTCTGCAAAGGGGGTTGGTAATCCATTATGAATTTAGACTTCCAATGAGACTTATTACATTTTGATAATTCTATAACTCTAGATAAAAATACATCCTTATACCATCTAAAGGATGTAAGAGTTTTACATCTTAAGTTTTGAAGCATAGTCCTAATAGTCTCACTACTGTCTGACTATTTTCATGAGAAATATTTCATAATATTAAGGATTAAAGTATACACTGCATTTTAGACCAGTTGACCATCTTCTCGCTTAATTGATTGTAATAGTTTATAATGCTGATTTAGATTTAATAATCATCCTATCAACCTTTTAACTGGTCTGTAAATAGTTATTATTTCTGCAGGAGTTGTATCAATTAAGACCCTTAAAGTTTTGGTCATTTAATTTTTGATCTTCCCTGTTCGTAATGTCGATTTTGGCTTGAATTATGTTTAGGGATGTTAAACAGGTGTTTTGGAAAAGTTTCAAAATTTTGATTCGGGGCTATTTTGAAACTATGAGGCAGTGTGCCTCTGCGATATCACCGTGCCATGGAGGTTTTCCTCCACGATATTGGTGTGGCACAGAGGTTAACCTTCATGATAAGTTCATGCCATGCTGATATTTTATTTTCGTCCAATTTTTATTTTTTCACTTGGGTGAGGACTTTTTGATCTTTTTATCTCTTGTACAACCTTTAAACATAAAATAACCCCATTCCATTAAGTTTTTAAATATCAAATCACTCTTTTTCACTCTTAAACTTGAAACTCAAGAACATTCAATGGTTTCTTAGAGAATTCATCATTTGAGCTCCAAACTTCAAATTGTTTACAAATTCTTGTGTATTTCAGGTATATTTTTCTTTCCTAAACTTTAATTTTACATTATGGCACTAATTGAATGGATTTTCATGTGATTTAAGTTGTGAGTTTTGAAATTGGGTTGAGGAGTTTCGATTGTTACTAATTGAATTACTTGTCCCATATTTTGAATTGATTATTCTTACATTAAATTGATGCTATTGGGACTGATTTAGTACATTGTTTAAATGGTGGGAATGGAGAACATGGGTTTCCCAAAACAGGATGAATTTTGGCTTGGTAATTGCATTAACCTCAACCCATATAGTAAATTTGGTTTAGAGTATGAAAAATTGCATTGTTTAACTTATTTGAGGAACCCATTGCATATCATTAAAGGATAAATAGATATAAAAATGGTTTGGATGGCCTAAATGGCCATGAATTAGATTTAAATGAAACTTGGGAGTCTAATTTGGTTGTGTGAATGTATGCTACTGATGTAGAGGGTGTGGAGTTTGGTACTTATTAGTTGAAGGATGTGGCTTATTTATGGTATAAGGAGTAGGAGACGACGAGGGATGATGACGCTAAATAGGTAGTGTGGGATGACTTTCAGGTGCTTTTCTTGATCACTTCTTTCCTCAATAGTTTATGAAAACTAAGGCTGAAGAGTTTGTAAATCTGAAGCAAGGAAAGATGAGCGTGAAGGAATATGCATTGAAATTTCAAAAGTTGTCCCAGTATGCTTCTCAATTGGTGTCTACTATGAGATCTCGAATGAGAAAGTTTTCTTCTGGGTTGTCCTGTGATTTGGTATTGGAGTGTAAGGCTACGATATTGAAAAATCATATGGATATCTCTAGGCTGATGATTTATATGTAGCAGGTTGAGGATGAAAAAAAGTAAGTTGAGATGGGAGAGAGGCATAACAAGAAATTCAGGTACATATAATGCAAATCAATAAAACAGTGGGAGAAATAGTAGGTAGTAGATCAAGAAAAAGAATTAGTGAACGTATTCATCTGCCGGGTGCTCCTTATCCTAAGCCTTTAGGTGATCGTCATTTTTAGGCTACTAGTAGTCCTAAAGTACAGGGTGCCTAGTCTCAGGCTAGTGGAGCTCAGTCAGCCCCACCTTACCCTCTTTGTCAATTTTGTGGACAACTTTATCGTGGTTATTGTGAGAAGGGGAGATATTGGTTCTATAAGTATGGTTACTATGGGCATATGCAAAAAAATCATCCTTTATCCAGGGTTTCCACTGGAGATAATAAGGCCTCGATTGCCACTTTTTAAGATCCTACGCGAAAGGGCGCTACTTTTTGTACAAACACTGGCCGAAATCATCTCTATGCTTCTGCTACTCGTCAGGAATCTGAGGTATCCCAGATGTTCTTACTGGTATGTTATATCTTTTTTATCATGATGTTTATTATTTGATTGATCCAAGTTCTACCCTTTATTATGTGACCTCTTATATGGCTGTGTATTTTGATTTTGGTCCTAAAAGTATTTCTGAGATCTTTTCTATTTTTACTTTGGTGGGTGAGTCAATTGTTGCTATAAAAATCTATAGGGGTTATGGGGTATCTATTCTTCATAGGTAGACATTGGTGTATTTTATAGAATTAGATATGGTGGATTTTGATGTAATATTAGGGATAGATTGACTTTATTCGTGTTATGACTCCTTGGATTGTAGGACCTTAAAGGTCAGTTTCAAATTTTCTAATGAACCGATGATCAAATGGAAAGGGAGTTCCTTAGTGCCCAATAAGAGGTTTATCTCATATCTTATATCTCAAAATTTGATTTCCAAAGGGTGTCTATATCATCTAGGTCAGGTTAAGGATTCTAACTCTAAAGGTCCTTCTTTGCAATCTGCCCCTGTAGTGAATAAATTTCCTAAAGTTTTCCCAATGATCTTCCTAAAATTCCTCTCAATAGGGAAATGGATTTTGGGATTGATCTTCTATCGGATACCCATCCTATTTTATTTCTTCTTATAAAATGGGTTTGGATGAATTAAAGGAGATAAAGAAGAAATTGAAAGATCTTGTTGATAAGGGTTTCATTCATCCAAGTATTTCTCCGTGGGGTACTCATGTGCTTTTTGTGCAAAAGAAAGATGAATCTCTCAGAATGTGTATAGACAATCATCAGTTGAATAAAATTATAGTGAAGAATAAGTACCCTCTTACTAGGATTGATAAATTTTTTGATCAGATTCAAGGTGCTAGATGTTTCTCTAAGATTGATCTTCGTTCGGGATATCATCAGTTGAAAATTATGGAGGTTGATATTCTCAAGACTCCTTCTGAACCTGGTATGGTCATTATGAATTTCTTGGTTATGTCATTTGAATTGACTAATCTCTGACTTCTTTTGTGGATCTTATGAATCGAGTTTTTAGGAAGTTCTTGGATTTGTTTGTTATAGTCTTCATTGATGATATCTTGGTATACTCTAAGAGTGAGGAGGATCATGCCAATCACCTCCAAATTATGTTGCAGACTCTTAAGGATCAGGAATTGTATGCAAAATTTTCTAATGTGAACTTTGGCTTAATATTGTGACTTTTCTTGGGCATGTTGTTTCTAGTAAGGGAATCAAGGTGGATCCACAGAAAGCTGAGGAAGTTAAAAGGTGGTCTGGACCTATCACTCCAATCTATATTGGAAGCTTTTTGGGCTTGGATGGGTATTATAGGAGGTTTATGAAGAGTTTCTCATCTATTGCTTCTCCGCTAACTAAGTTAGCTCTGAAGAAAGTTAAATTTCTATAGTCCAATGATTGTGGAGGTAGTTTTGAGAAGTGTAAGGATAAGTTAACCTCTACACCAGTTTTGTCCCTACCGTGGATACTGATGGTTGTGTTGTGTATTATGATGTATATCGTATGGGATTGGGTTATATTTTGATGTAGCATAGTAAAGTTGTATCCTATGCTTCTAGACAACTTAAGGTTCATGAGAGGAATACACGAATCATGATTTAGAGTTGGCGATGGTGGTCTTTGCATTGAAAATCTGGTGCTACTATCTATTTGGGGTGCATGTAGATATTTATTCAGACTGTAAGAGCTTATAGCATGTGCTTACGCAAAAAGAATTAAATCTTAGGCAGAGACGGTGGCTCGAATTGCATAAGGATTATGACATGAGCCTTCACTACCATTCAAGAAAAGCTATTGTTGTTGTTTATGATCTTAGAAGGTTATTTATGAGGAGCATATCTCATGTTAGTGAGGAGTAAAAAGAATTGGTGGAGGATATTTGCAGTCTAGAAAATTTAAGAGTTCATCTTTTAGACTTTAAGGATAGAGAAGTGATTGTTCAACAGGTGTTTAAATTATTTCTTGGTGCTGAGGTGAAGGAGAAGCTGGCTTTGGATCCCATACTTATGCAGATTAAAGATGATATGGGTCGGTAAAAGGTTAAGGCTTTTGAGATTAGGGAGATGGCATCTTGAGGTATCAAGGTAGGTTGTGTATTCCTAAGGTTGATGGGATGTGGGAAAGGATTTTGACTGAGGCTTATGAGTCCAAATATATAGTTTATCTAGGTTCAACTAACATGTATTATGAGTTGAGAGAAATTTATTGGTGTAACAATATGAAGTGAGATGTGGCAAATTTTGTTGCCAAATATATGGTTTGTTGAAACGCCCTAGTTTCTGGACCTTACAAAATTTCCTAGAATTCTGGTCTTTGGAACCAATACGACTCATGGGTACAAGTGGTATGTTGGGGTATGATTTCATGGTCCAGTTATATGCTGACCAGTGTTGGTTGGTGGGATTGATGTAGTTACTGGAATGGGTACGATTTGGGTGGTACGAGTCGTATAGTTGGGGAGGGGTTGTTTGGTTCTTTCACTTAACCTTAGACTTGGTAACTTAAGTTGGATTTAAGTATAGGTAGTGCACCATGAGCTGTAATCTACGACACTAGTCGTACCCAGGACTCGTATGTTAATCAGTATTTAAACCTCATGGATTCTATTCTGCCAGGGGTATGGTTTATGGGTACCACTCATACACTTGAATACAACTTGGGTTCAGGTGTATCGTACCTTGGACAGTGTTAGGTCCAAGGGGAAAAGCCTAATAGGTTGGGTACGACTCGTAAGGGTCATTCGTACCCTATGATGGGAATTTAATATAGTTTAAGTGAGGGAAATTTG
The DNA here is from genome assembly GCF_002878395.1 of Capsicum annuum. Taxonomy (NCBI): domain Eukaryota; kingdom Viridiplantae; phylum Streptophyta; class Magnoliopsida; order Solanales; family Solanaceae; genus Capsicum; species Capsicum annuum. The sequence continues at coordinate 28,618,316 of NC_061120.1, read as the reverse complement.
GACATTTTCCCACTTATCCTAATAAAATCCCACGACTTATATTTTGCTTGGGAGGTTATTTTCCCTATTATTCTATTCTTAAACACTTGGAAAACACTCTTAAATCCTATCTAGAGTGCTTCGGCAAGGGAAGCTAGGGTTTTATCTTAAGGATTAAATTGGGGCTTGTCTTGGTGATTTCTCTCCATTATCATCTTGGTTTAAGGCGTGTTCTCTTCCCTCATTATTAGTTCTAACTAAAGGCATGGTTTTATGCAATGTTTTCATGATTTAAATGTTGTATGATTTATGGTTTTCAAATTTGATTTGGGGTTTTGGTTTTAAATGCTTGGTTATGATTTTTCCATATTTTAATTATGCTTTTATACGCATTAATGGTGGTTTTGGATAATTGGTTGCATGGGAAAGGTTCTTTGGTAATGGAATTTGGTTTTGGAAATACTATGCCCCCAATGTGTTTGATAAAATGCCTATAACAATGTTTTTACTATAATATTGGTTTTTCAAAGGAACTTATACATGGTTTAAACTGGGTAATGGAACCATAAATGATATGAATAGTTTAAATGATTGTGAATGGATTGAAATGGTCTTGGTGGCCATGGTTTTGGTTGATTGGAAATCATGTGGGGTACATGGGAATCCCCTAAGTATTGTCTAAGGACAATACTTGCAAGTTATAGTTGGTATGGCTATACCACTCCTAATAGCCTTGGTTAATAATAATGAAATAATGGTTTGGTTTGAAAATGGTTTTAATTGGTATTAAAGGAGAGATGTGTAGCAACGTCGTGGAAGGTGAAGATCTTGAGGGGATCTAAACTGGAAACTCATATTTTCTGATGTGAGGTTTGTAATTAGAGACCATGTGCATGATGTCACATTATATATTTTTTTGGAGGTACTAGTCATCCCATGTTTCCTTCCTTGGTCGTCCGGCTTCATGGACTGGGGCCCTTTTAGTAGTGGGAGCTGAACCCATATAGCCTGTGGATGGTTTAGGACGACAAAGCTATATAACCTAGGTAAGGGTTTTAATGGCATGCTAAACCCGGTCCCCTTTCCAGCATGGATATATATATATGTATGGTGTGTGTATATGGATGGTTTTCACTTGGTTTTATAAATGACATTATTTTATCCTTATCCTGAGTTTATGCTAGCATTAAACCTCTAACCCATCTTTGAGCGCTACATCCCCAAGCGATATAGGAACTGACCATTCCTCCCCTCCTACTTAGCAATTCAAACTTTGGGGTCAACATTTGGATTGAAGTAGTGAGCTTTCATCTATTCAAAAGGCTCCATTTTATAGGTGTTATTTCATTCTTTGGCTTATTTATGGATATTGGTTTTAGCTATTGTTGGGGGCATGTCCCAACTAGATTTTTGTATTTTTTTGGTTAAAGGCTTTTGTGGTACTGCTATGGGTTTAGTTTGGGCAAGATCAGTATTGGTGTCATCCTTAATATTGGCATTGGTATTGGGGCTGATATCATTAGAAATAATTTCTTACTGCTCCATTGTATTTCATTTTGGTATTAGTCATATTATGTTTTGGATCTCATTTGGTTTTGACCTGGTTTATGGCCCTTGGTTCGATATTGATTTGGCTGGGTGGTTTGGTTGGTACAGTTTGGTGGATGGGATGACTTGGTAGGGTTGGTCTAGGAATAGACCTATCCCAAAGTTAGTTCTTGTCCAGTAACACTATTTTGTTATATTTTTGAAATTTAGCCAACTTAGTTCAGGTGGCTGGAGGTTGGGTTGGGTAACGGGAATGGTCTCCGGTCCTGGTTAGACTTAAGATGCCCATTACAACAAAGCCCCAAGTTGGGTCGTGTCAAGTTGGTATCAGAGCTTTAGGTTCATGGTCAATTGGGAGCCCACAAAGTCGTGTCTAAGAGAGAGGCTACAAGTCATTTAGTAATATTTCACTTTCTTTGTATTCTATTTTCAAGCTTGGAGTCTAAGTCCTGGAACTCTTCTCTAATCCTTAGTTGTTTACTTTTTAGATCATGCCCTGACGATCTAGAATACAAAAAAACTCTTCAGTCCTATCTGGGGAAAATGTTTATGGGGTACGTCCTACGTCAGGAGTTCATCTCTGATCTTAGGGTCTTATCCTTGATTGTTTTGGAGTTCCTCCGGTTGCTACTAGTCCTCCTCTGGGTAAGGTGACTAATGCAGAATTTTATTAGTTTATTCATACTATTGCTCATTTAGTGGCTGCTCAGGCTGAGCGGGATGCATCTAGTGGGTTATTTACTGAGGCCATAAGGGTTGGTCAGTTAATAAAACTTAATCCTCCTGCTTTTACTGCTGTGAAGGTGAAGGAGGATCCTCAGGGTTTCTTGGATGAAATGGAGAAGATATTCAGCGTGATGTAGGCTACTAATGTGGAAAGTGTAAATTTTGCATCTTATTAGCTCAAGGATATTATGTACCAATGGTACAAAGAGTGGGATAGGGATATAGGTGATGTGGAGGAGTTGTCCTTATGGGATGCCTTTTCTGGTGCTTTTCTAGATCGTTTCTTTCCCTAAAAGTTATGGAAGCGAAGATGGAGGATTGTTTTAGAATCTTAAACAAAGGAGAATGTCTGTCAAGGAATATACCTTGAAATTTCATCAATTGTCAAGGTATGCTCCTAATTTAGTAGCTGACATGAGAGCGAGGATAAAAAATTTTGCTTTTGGGCTATCTTGGGATTTGATCTTGGAAAGCAAGACTACTTTGCTGATTAAGGATATAGATATTTTGAGGTTACTTATCTATATGGAGCAGGTAGAGGATGAGAAGAGGAAACAGGCAGAGTTCAGAGATAGGCAAGGTAAGAGAAATAGGTTTTTGGATTAAGAAGGTGCTCAGCAGCAAGGTGGTCGAGATGGAGATAAATGGATAATAAAGAAATGGGGGAGTTCTGGCTCCTTCTCTACTGCTAGTGCTTCTTACTCGAGGTAGTTGGGTGATAGGCATCAGTAAGGTGGTGATAATTTTTAGGTACAGGGTGCCCAATCTCAGGTGAGTGGGGGTTAGTTGGTTTCTTAATGCCCTCTTTGTCGGTTCTGTGATCCTCTTCATCGGGGTATTTGTGATAAAAAAGGGATAAGTGTTTTAAATATACTATCCAGGCCAGATGCTTAAGGATTGCTCGATTGGTAAGGGAGCTTCGATAATGGTCAAAGCTTTGGTTGCTTCATCTTCTGCTCTTATGCCTAGTGGTGAGGCTTCAGTGTCTGCTCCTTCTTCTGGTACCTGCACTGGACGAAATAGATTATATGCTCTTTCATCTCGCAGGAAACAGAGGCTTCACATAATGTCATTATTGGTACGTTATAACTCTTTTCTGGTGATGTGTATTTTCTTCTTTATATGGGGTCTATTCTTTCTTATGTGACCCCATTTGTGGCTGTATGTATTGGTTTTGATTCTAAGGTTGTTTCGAATCCTTTTTCTGTTTCTACCCCGGTAGGTGATCAGTTATTGCTGAGAGAGTATTAGGGGTGTGTGGTATGTGTTAGTGGTAGGAAGACTTTGGTGGATTTATTTGAACTTGATATGGTGGATTTTGATATTATTCTAGGGAAGGATTGGTTACACTCTTGTTATGTGTCCTTTGGATTATCGAACCCATAAGGCTGTCTTTAGGTTCCCTGGTAAACTAGTTATAAAGTGAGGGGGTGGTTCCCTCTCTCCTAGGAGGAGGCTTATTTCTTATCTTAGAGCTCGGAGGTTAATCTCTAAAGGTTGTTTTTATCACTTGGTCCGGGTTAAAGATTCTAACTCTAAAGGTCTCTTCTTACAGTTAGTTTCAGTGGTAAATGAGTTTCTGGAGGTCTTTTTAGATGATCTTTTTGGTATTCCTCCGAATAGAAAAATAGAGTTTGGTATTTATTTGGTTCCGAACACTCGTCCAATATCTATTCCTTCTTATAGAATAACTCTGGCTGAGTTGAGAGAACTTAAGGAGCAACTTTAGGATCTTCTAGATCTTCTAGATAAGGGGTTTATTCATCTAGTATATCCCTGTGGGGTGCACTGGTGTTGTTCGTATGCAAGAAAGCTGGTTCCCTTTGGATGTACATTGACTATCGGTATTTGAATAAGGTAACGATCAAGAACACGTATCCTTTTCTAAGGATAGATGATTTGTTTGATTAGTTATAAGGTGACAAGTTCTTTTCTAAGATAGATCTTCAGTATGGGGATCATCATATTAAGATTAGAGAGGAGGATATCCCTATGATGGTTTTTTGTACTCGGTATGGCACTTTGAATTCTTGGTGATATCATTTGGTTTAACTAATTGTCCGATGGCATTTATGGACTTGATGAACAGGGTTTTCAGGCAGTTCTTGGATCTCTTCATCATTGTGTTTATTGATGACATCCTGTTTTATTCCAAAAGTGAGGTGGATCATGCTAATCACCTCCGTGTGGCATTGCAGACCTTGAAGGAACAATAGTTGTATGCCAAGTTCTCCAAGTTTGAGTTTTGGTTGAGCGATGTGACTTTCTTGATTGGATTATTTCTAACATAGGGATCATGGTGGATCCACAGAAGGTGGTTGTGATTAAAATGTGTCCTAGACCCACAACTCCAACCGATATTCAAAGCTTCTTAGGTTTGGTTGGGTATTATCGATGGTTTGTGGAGAGGTTTTGGATGATAGTTGCTCTTTTGACTAAGTTGACTCAGAAAAAGGCAAAGTTTTCTTAGTCGGATGCGTGTGAGGGGAGTTTTAAGAAGCTAAAAGATAAGCTAACTTCGGCTCCGATCTTCACAGTTCCTGATGGTAGTGAAGGGTTTGTGGTTGTTCTGATGTATTTAGGGTGGGACTTAGTTGTGTTTTGATGCAGTATGGGAAGGTGATTGCCTATGCTTCCAGGCAGTTGAAGGTACATGAGAGAAATTATCCTACTCATGATTTGGAGTTATTGTTGGTGGTTTTTGTTTTGAAAATCTTATGAAATTATCTGTGTGGAGTGCACGTAGACATTTTTTCTGATCATAAGAGTCTATAGTATTTGTTCACCCAGAGGGAGCTAAATCTCAGACAAAGGAGATGGTTGGAGCTTCTCAAGGACTATGACATGAGGCTTCACTATTACCCAGGTAAGGCTAACATGGTTGTTGATGCTCTTAGCAGGTTATCCATGGGGAGTTTGGCTCGTGTTGAGGGAAAAAAGTGAAAATTAGTGAAATATATTCACTGTTTGGCTAATCTTGAAGTTCATCTTTTAGACTCTGAGGATGGTGGGGTAATGGTACAGGAAGTGGTTCGGTCATCTCTTGGTGTAGAAATTAAGGAGAAGCAAGTGCTAGATCCTATCTTGATGAAAATCAAGAGTAATGTGGGTATGCAAAAGGTAATGGTGTTTGAGATTAGTGGCGATGGTACTTACGGTACCAAGGGAGGTTGTGGGTTCCTAATGTAGACGGGTTGCGTCAAAGTATCTTGGCTGAGGCGCATGAATCACACATTGTACATCCCATCCCGATAAAGATGTATCATGATCTCAAGGAGATGTATTGGTAGAATGGTATGAAAAAAGACGTGGTTAATTTTTTGTGGCCAAGTGCTTGGTGTGTCAACAAGTTAAAATTAAGCACCTGAGATCTAGTGGTTTGTATTAGGAGTTTGTTTTGCCCGAATTGAAATGGGAGATAATCAATATGGATTTCATTACCAGTCTTCCTTGGTCTCGGAATTAATATGATTCGATTTGGGTCATCGTGGATAGGATGCCAAAGTCTACTCACTTCTTTCCAGTGAGGACTACCTTTTGGGAGGAGTATTATGCGAAGTTATACCATCACGAGATTATGAAGCTGTATAGGCTACCTGTTTTGATTATCTCTGATTGTGGTAAACAGTTTTCATCCCATTTATGGTGGTCTTTTCAAAAGCGATTGGGTACTAAGGTAAGTCTGAGTACTGGTTTTCATCCTCAGACATATGGGCAAGCAAAAATAACTATTCAGACATTGAAGGATATGCTTCGGGCATGCGTGGTTGATTAACGTGGTAGTTAGGTTAAGCATCTACCTTTAGTAGAGTTTTCTTACAACAATAACTATCATTCTAGTATTGGTATGGCCCTTTTTGAGGCATTACATGGTAGGAGGTGTAGATCTCCTAGTGGTTGGTTTGAGCTTAGTGAAGCGAATATGTTTGATCCATATTTGGTCTATAAGGCTATAGAAAATGTGAAGTTGATTCAGGATAGGCTTATGGCTTCCCAAAGTCGCCAAAAGTCTTATACAGATGTAAGGCGTAGAGATTGGAGTTTGAGGTCGGGTATAAGATGTTCCTCAAGGTATCTCCAATGAAGGGAGTAATGCAGTTTGGCAAAAGGGAAAGCTCAATCCTTAGTATATTAGTCCTTATGTGGTTTTACAGAGGGTTGGAAGTATTGTTTATGAATTGGAGTTTCCTTTTAGTTTGAACTATATTCATCCGATATTTAATGTCTCCATGTTGAGAAATTTTCTTGGTCATCCTTCTTCGATTATTTATTTGGAGGGGTTGGGTATCTCGAACTTTCTGTCTTATGAAGAGGTACCAGTTGTGATCTTAGATAAGCAGGTTCATTGGTTGAGAACCAAGGATGTGGCTTCGGTTAATGTTCTATGGTAGAATCATAAGGTGGAAGATGGGAAGCAGATGAGAACATGAAGTCTAAGTATCCGTATCTATTTTCTGCTTCTAGGATTCGTGCAGAAGGTATATGTCTTCAACACATCTTTATTTTCTGAGTTTATTAAAGGAAAGATTAATATTTTTGCCTCTTTGTTTTCAAAGTTTATTAAAGATTGGAAATATATTTGATAATGCAAATGACTCGTATGTGTGGTTACCCCTAACTTATTCGTCATTCGGGGATGAATGTTCCTAGTGGGGGAGTCTGAAACACCCTAGTTTCTAGACCTTAGAAAATTTTTGGGAATTGTGGTCTCTGGACCCGATACAACTCATGGGTACGAACCGTATGTTGGGGTACGAATAATATGGTCTAGTTGTATGCTAACTAGTGCTGGTTGGTGGGATTGATGTAGTTATTGGAATGGGTAGAATTTGTGTGGTATGAGTCATATAGTTGGGTACTCGTCGTTTGGTTCTTTCACTTAACCTTAGGATTGGTAACTTAAGTTGGATCTTAGTACGAGTGGCTCACCATGAGCTGTAAGCCTAGGTACGAGTCGAACCTAAGACTAATATGCTGATCATTGTTCAAACCTCCTGGATTTTATTCTGCCAGGGGTACGGTTTATGGGTACCAGTCGTACACTTGAATATGACTTGGGTTTGGTTGTGTCGTACCTTGGACTATATTAGGTCCAAGGGGGAATGCCTAGGGTACGAGAGGTGGGTACCACTCGTCCAGGTTGAGTACGACTCGTAAGGGTCAATCGTACCCTATGATTGGAATTTAATGCAGTTTAAGTGAGGGCAATCTGAACATTTCCCCACTTATCCTAATAAGGTCCCACGACTTATATTGTACTTGGAAGGTTATTTTCTCTATTATTCTATTCTTAAATACTTGGAAAACACTCTTAAATCATCTCTATTGTTCTTAGGCAAGGAAATCTAGGGTTTTATCTTAAGGAGTAATTGGGGCTTGTCTTGGTTATTTCTCTCCATCATCTTCTTGGTTTAAGTCATGTTCTCTTCCCTCATTGTTAGTTCCAACTAAAGTCATGGTTTTATGCAATGTATTCATGATTTGAATGTTGTATGATTTTGGATTTTTAAATATGATTTTGGGATTTTGGTTATAAATGCTTGGTTATGATTTTTCCATGGTTTAATTGTACTTTTACATTCATTAATGGTGGTTTTGGATAATTGGCTGCATGGGAATAATTCTTTGGTAATGGACTTTGGTTTTGGAAATACTATTCCCCAATGTGTTTGATAAAGTGTCTATAATAGTGTTTTCACTATAAAATTGGCTTTTCAATGGAACTTATGCATAGTTTAAACTTGGTAATGGAACCATAAATGATATGAATGGTTTGAATGGTTGTATATGGATTGAAAAGGACTTTGTGGCCATGGTTTTGGTTAATTGGAAATCATGTAGGGTACATGGGAATACCCTAAGGATTGTCTAAGGACAATACTTGCGAGTTATAGTTGGTATGACGATACCACTACTAATAGCCTTGGTTATTATGAATCAAATAATGATCTCGCTGGAAAATGATTTTAATTAGGCTTAAAAGAGGGATGTGTAGAAAAATTGTGGAAGGTGGAGGTCCGGGGGGGGGGGGGATATAAACTGGAAATTCATATTTACTGATGTGAGGTTTGGTCCTAGAGACCGTATGGATGATGTCACACTATATATTTTTGGGGATGTACTTGTCATCCTAGGTTTACTTCCCTGGTCGTGCGGCTTCATGCACTGGGGACCTTTCAGCAGGGGGAGCTGATCCCATATAGTCCATGGGTGGTTTAGGACGGCAAAGCTAGATAGCCCAGGTAAAGGTTTTAATGTCATGCTAAACTCGGTCCCCTTTTCTCGCATGCATATATGTATATATAGATATATATATATGCTGTTTACATATGGATGGTTTTCACTTGGTTTTATAATTGGCATTACTTTATCCTTTTCCTGTGTTCATTCTAGCGTTCACCCACTAACCCATCTTTGGGCACTGTATCCCCACTCGATGCAGGAACCGACTGTTCCACTCCTCCTGCTTAGTGATTTGGACTTCGGGGTTAGCATTTGGATTGAAGTGGTGAGCTTTCATCTATTCGGAAGGCTCTATTTCATGAATGTTATTTTATTCTTTGGATTATTTATGGATGTTTTGGCTATGGTTGGGAGCATGTCCCAACTAAATTTTGGTATTTTTTTGGTTTGAGGTTTTTGTGGTACTGCTATGGGTAGGTATAGGCGGGATCGATATTGGTGTCAGCCTTACTAGTGACATTAGTATTGGGGATGACATCATTGGACATAATTTCTCACTGTTCTATCGTATTTTATTTTGGGATTAGTCATATTATGTTTTGGACCTCATTTGGTTATGTCCTGGTTTATAGCCCTTGGTTCGGTATTGATTTGGCTAGGTGATTTGGTTGGTATGGTTTGGTGGATGGGATGACTTGGTATGGTTGGTCTAGGAATAGACCTATCCCAAAGTCAGTCCTTGTCTAGTTACACTATCTTGTTATATGTTCAAAATTTAGCCAACTTAGGGCAGGTGGCTGGAGGTTGGGTTTGGTAACAGAGGTTATCTCTGGTCCCTGTCGGACTTCAGACGCCCATTACGACAAGGCCCTGGGTCGGGTTGTGTCATTTGACACCAAGTTAAGGTTGAATATTTGAGGCCTGGTGGCAAGTCTCAAGAGATAAAGTTTCCCATTTGAAAGTGGGAGATGATCAACATGGATTTTGTTATGGATTTTCTGCGCTCTCACAATATGCATGATTTGATTTGGGACATTGTGGATAGTATGACTAAGTTTGATCACTTCTTGCCTATGAGAACTAACTACTCAGGAGAGGATTACGCTAAGTTGTTAATTAGGGAGACTATAAAATTGCTTGGGGCACTGGTATTAATCATTTCAAATCGAGGTACACAATTTTCTTCTCACTTCTGGCATTCGTTTCAGAAAGATTTGTGTACTCAGGTGAACCTTAGATTCGCTTTCCATTCTCAAATTAACGGGCAAGCAAAACATATTATTCAAACTTTGGAGGATATGCTAAGGGCCTGTGTGATTGATTTTAAACATAGTTGGGTTGATCATTTACCTCTCATTGAGTTTGCGTGCAATAATAGTAGTCATTCTAGCTTCCGAATTGATCCTTTTGAGAATCTTTATGGTAGGAGGTGTAGGTATCCTATTAGGTGGTTTGAGGTAGGTGAGACTAAATTGTTAGGTCCCGACTTGGTTTGCCAAGCCATGGAGAATGTGAAAGTGATTAGAAAAAGTCTTAAGACTGCTCAAAGTCACAAAAGTCTTATGTGGATGTGAGTCGGAGAGAATTGATGCTTAAAGTTGGTGATTGGGTGTTTCTGAAAGTGCCTCCTATGAAAGGAGTCATGAGATTCGGGAAGAAGGGTAACCTCATTCCCCATTATGTTGGTCCGTATCATATTGTGAAATGGATTGGAATGTCGCTTATGAGTTAGATTTATCTGCAAGTTTAGCTTCGATTCTTCCTATGTTTCATGTGTCTATGCTGAAAAAGTGTGTGGGTGACCCTTCCTTGATAGTGCTTGTTGAGGATGTTAGTGTGTAACACCCCGAGTCTAGTACCTTGGATGCTACACGGTGCTAACAATTTCAAATGACCACTAGCTAACCCATGACTAATATCTGTAATTGAGCACTGGATAATAGTAATATTGTAATAACAATATAACTGAAATAAATGCATAAATCTGGCGGAAAACTTGCCATAAGGTCCAAATACTAAAAAATATTGAATAGAACAACGTCGGAACATGGTATGATAATACCAAGACTGAAATAGTTATCTGAACATGCTATAGTCTGAAAGCCTCTAAACTGTCTGAATAAGGAATTGATGGGACATGTCCCCAACTAACTCCATTTACTGAAAATAACTAAGTACTGAAATACTGAAAGAATGAAATAATTATGAGGACTCACCACTGACTCTGACTGCTGATATCTGAGCTGCTAAGCACGATCGAGAACCAGAGTGTCCGAACCTATGGTATAAAACACCATAGCACAAAAGAAGAGTATGTATCAATACACGTGAATGTATTGGTACACAAAGTGAGGTAAGGATGAATGCAAGGGTTCATATGCATGAATTAAACTGACTAGATAACATGAACATGACTACGTTAGGATACATGCATAAATATAGAACTATAACTGAAATTATAGGGATTCTGAATACTGAGTTTACTGATAACATGGATTACTGATAACTGATATACTTGATAACTAGGTGACTGTACCTGACAGTCCTGATTCTAGTAGAACTAGATGAGTTCCGTATTGAGCTGAGTGAATGTATCTGACAGTCTTGAAATACGTAGAACTATCTGAGTTCTTTACTGAAGACTGAGACTGAGACTGTAGGAGGTAATCATCTAACGAATATGCCCCAAATAAGATATTACAGCTGAGTTGGGGTCCAATCTGTAACCCTAATTATAAGAGTATCAATACCGCGCCACTGGTAAGGAAAAACTGTGAGTGACCCTCATCTGTCAAGTACTCTAATGAGAATGGTAGGGCTCTCATCTGACAGGTTAAACCACCTCATTAACCCTCATCTGACAGGTTTTGATGTCTCAACCTACGTTGGCTACATAGTTCTGGAACACAATGAATGCTTCTATGAATCACACCCTCTGCTAGCAGGTGAGTTCCCATCTTTGGATTTACTTGGTGCTAAATCCTACTCCCAACTAAATAGACACTGAACTGAGTATACTGGATTGAGTTCACTGAGTTTCATTGACTGACGAAATATTATTGAATTTTATTAACTGACTGAGTTACTTAGGACTGAATTGAATACTACTGAGTTTTCTTGAAATCTGAGACTGACTGAATTCTACTAATCGTGGCTTGAGTGAGGTTATCTTGAAAACTGACATTGGCTCTATGCACACAGCTAAATTGTCGGCTATTAAATACCTCCAGGACTCAATAGCATGAAAATAAATGAGATATGAAACTACTTGAACACATGACCATAGTCAACAATTCATAATACTATCATTGAGGGATTTCATGAAGCATTCACAAGTCATAAGCTTACAAATGAATGAGAATACATACTAACGTAAAATAATTCCACAAATCCATACTTATGAGCATTCCACCAAATCATTACAGGACATAGCTTTAGCATGGGAGTCATTTTGAACATGTGCGTACATCTTAAGTTCATTAAATAGCTCACAAATAGGTCATAATGCACAATTCTTATTCACTTAGGCATTTTAACAATCAGATGGAAAGCATAACCTTTTCTAGGGAATGAATCAATAACTAATACATCATGGCTATATCAAACACTTCAAATTTAAGGATTTCAATCCACATACTAACATAAAGTCATGAGTATTCAATAAAGATTCAATCTTAGGAAGCATATCATAACATAAACATGTGCACAATCAACCCAGAACATAGAATTCAAAATTCATACTTTGTAAAGGGTTTCTTGAACTCCAAGGGTGAAAGGGACCCTTGGATGAACACTTTACATACCTTGGTTGACAATTTCTTGAAGATTGACGGAAGAAAGCTTGAGTTCTTGAATTGAAATTAATCACCTAGGGTTTCTTGCTCTTGAGCACCTGTAAATTAATAAATGTATTTAGCCAAAAGAGGGATAAATTTTGTGTTATGAGGGCTGAAGGTCAGGGGAAAATAACCTTATTACCCTTAAGGACGCAGTCATTTAATGACTGAAACTGGGTATTAACGCGTTTGGTGATGTGGCGCATCGATGCCATCGATGTGATACTTTATGTGTCATGCCATGATCGCGCTGTGTCTCAAGATATTTGACTGGTAGTCTGGTAACAATAATAACCAACGCGATAGGCGATATGGCGGACCAAGATCATGTTGGTCCACTATTTTGGACTTCCAAACATGGTCTAAATGAGGTCCGAAAAATCCAAAACTTATTCAGGAACACCTATTAACCTTCCTGATCACGATTTAACAAAAATATAGACCATTAAAGGACATTAGGGGCGTGAAATAAGATTTCCAACTTTCGAAGGCTAAAATAAACTAAGTCTGGAAACTCAGCTAGAATTTTCTATGTCTGGGACCCCTTGACAAGCTTAAAGGACTAAGTCAAGTTTAGAAATTTTGCGAGGGTCTTACAATATCTCCCCCTTGGGAACATTCATCTTCGAATAAAACTGACTGAGATGGGAGAAATGATAAGTTGATGTACATACTGAATATGAACAACTGAAAAATGATTACATGACTTATAATTCTGATTTGCTGAGATTCATACTGAGCATGCATATCTGATACATGATTTCATGACTGAGCTGATACATGAATGCATGACTGGGAGTACTGATAAGCTGATCATGCATATCTGATGCATGAATACATGACTAAACTGACTCATAAACATGCTACTGAACATGCAATGATAAAGAATACCACGTTTGAAATGGAAAATTGAGTATGGAACAGAATATCAAGTTTGTAACTGAAATCTGAACATGAAATAGAATAAACCCAAGGAAATCCATTACCTTGGGATAAGTTTAAATTAGCGGAAAATAGGTGAGGATACTTGGTCCGCATGTCTGCTTCTACTTCCCAAGTAGCTCCCTCAACAAACTGATTCCGTAAAAGAACTTTGACTAGAGGGACTTCTTTGTTCCTCAGTCTGCGAATCCACTTGTCAAGGATTTCAACTGGAATTTCCTCATAAGAGAGACTATTCTGAATATCTATGCCTTCAACAGGGACTACAACTGCTGGGTCACCTATGCACTTTCTAAGCAAGGAGACATGAAACACTAGATGGACTGAAGCTAATTTGAAGGCAACTCGAACTCATAAGCTACTTTGCCGAAGAAACTGAGAATTTTGAAGGGACCAACATATCTGGGACTGAGCTTTACTATCTTGTCGAGCCTCTTCACTCCGTTTATTGGAGAGATTTTTCAGGTACACATAATCACCAGTCCCAAACTTGAGATCCTTTCAGTGTACATCTGCATATGATTTCTGTCGGCTATGAGCTGTCTTGAGCTTCTCTCTGATCAACTGAACTTTCTCTAAGGTATAGATAACTAAGTCAGTCTCTACCACTGCGGCCTCATTGGCTTTGAACCAACTAATTAGAGATCTGCATATCCTACCATAGAGAGCCTCGAATGGAGCTATTGGAATATAAGAATGATAACTTTTGTTGTATGAAAACTCAATCAAAGGCAAGTGGTCATCCCAATTACCCTTGAAATCAATTGCACACGCTCGTAATGTATCTTTTAAACACTGGATGACCCTTTTTTCTAAACCATCGATTTGAGGATGAAAGGCTGTAAAGGTACAAAGACCTTTTTGGAATGTTTTCTAGAAATGAGAGGTGAAATGGGTACCTCTATCTGAGACAATATACAATGGAACACTGTGCAATCTTACCAACTCTCTAATGTAGAGTTTGGCATAATCCTCAGCTGAATAAGAGGTATAGACTGGAAGGAAATGGGCTGATTTGGTTATTCTGTCTACAATGACCCAAATTGAATCATGTTGACAATGAGTACAAGGAAAACCCGTCACAAAGTCCATGTTCACTTTTTCCCACTTCCAAGTAGGAATACTGAACTCTTGGATGGACCCACTAGGCTTCTGATGCTCAATCTTAACTTGCTGACATGTTGAGCACTTAGCCATAAACTGTACAATATCTCTCTTCATCCCACTCCACCAATAAATCTCTCGCAAATTCTGGTATATCTTAGTAGCCCTTGGATATGTAAAGTAACACTCACCATGCACTTCTTTAAGAATTCACTGGCTTAAGTCATCAACACCTGGCACACACAGATGACCCTGACAATACAAAACACCATCTCCTCCTTGGGAGAAAACCTCTACCTTTTTATCTTTCACTGACTCTTTCATCTTGACTAGACTGGGATCTCTATCCTTCTTTTCCTTAACTTTGGAAACTAGAGATGATTCTAAACTATTCTTAACCTACACACTACCTTCTGCTGAATTGACCAAGCGGATACCTAGTCTGGCTAGCTGATGAACTTCCTGGGATAACTTTTTCTTACTGTCCTCAATATGAGCAATACTATTTATAGATAGTCTACTGAGATAATTAACCACTTTATTGGCCTTGCGCATATGATAAAGAACAGTCATGTCATAATTCTTCAAGAGCTCTAACTACTTTCTTTGATGGAGATTGAGATCTTTCTGAGAGAATATGTACTGGAGGATTTTGTGATCTATTAACACATCTACATGCACCCAATACAAGAGTGCCTCCAGATCTTTAAAGCAAATACTATTACTGCTAACTCAAGATCATGAGTCGGATAATTCTTTTAATGGGGCTTACGCTGTCTGGAGGCATAGGCTATGACCTTACCATGCTGCATGAAGACACAACCCAAACCTACCCTGGGTGTATCACAGTATATGACATACCCATCTGGATCATCTGGAAGATTCAAAACTTAGGCTGAGGTGAGTTGAGTCTTCAACTCCAGAAAACTCTGCTCGCATGAATCTGACCACTAAAATTTGACTTTCTTTTGAGTCAATTTGTACATAGGGGTTTTAATAGATGAAAATCTCTCAACAAACTGTCTGTAACAGTGAGCCAAACTCAAAAAACTCCTGATATCTGATGGAGTGATGGGTCTAATCCAGTTTCTCACCACCTCGGTCTTTTGAGGATCAACTCTAATGCCATCACCAAAAAAGAAATGACCAAGGAATGCTCTGACCTTAGCCAAAATTCAGACTTACTGAATTTGGCAAATAACTAATGAATTATGAGAATTTACAATACTGTTCTGAGATAGTCTACATGATCATGCTCATTGCGGGAATAAACAAGAATGTCATCTATGAAGACTAAGACGAACATGTCCAAGTACTGCTTGAACACACGGTTCATCAGGTCCATGAAAGCTATTAGGGCATTGGTAAGACCAAATGATATGACTAAGAATTCAAAGTGACAATACCGAGTTCAGAAGGCTATTTTTAGAATGTCACATTCTCTGACTCTGAGCTAATGATAGCCTGATCTGAAGTCTATCTTAGAGAAGTAACTGGCACCCTGGAGTTGGTCAAACAAATTATCGATTCTAGGAAGTGGATACTTGTTCTTGACTGTTACCTTATTGAGCTGATGGTAATCTATGCACGTTCTGAGAGAACCGTCTTTGTTTCACATGAATAGAACTGGTGCACCCTACGGGGACATACTAGATCTGATGAACCCCTTTTCTAGGAGATCCTTCAACTATTCTTTTAGTTCTTTGAGTTTTTCTGGTGCCATTCTGTATGGCGAAATATATATGGGTTGAGTATTTGGGAGAAGGTCCATACCGAAATCTATTTCCCTTTAGGGAGGAATTTTAGGAAGATCTTTTGGGAACACATCTGAATATTTATTCACTATTGGGACTGATTCAAGACTGGGAGTTTCAAAACTAGAGTCCTTACCTAAAAAAAGATAATAGACATATCCCTTGGATATCATTTTCCTTGCCCTTAAGTAGGAAACAAGCTGACCCCTGAAGGCTGAAGTATTGCCCCTCCACTCTAGGATGGGTTCATTCAGAAACTGAAAATGGACAATTCTATTTCTTCATTCGACTGTGGCATAGAAGGAATGAAGGCAATCCATGCCAAGAATAACATCAAATCAGTCATTTCTAATTCAACTAAGTCTTCTGAAGTGAATTTCTGGAATACCATAACCAGATAGTTCCTGTATACCTGCTGGGCTACGATATTTTTACCCACTAGGGTAGAGACTGAGAAGGGCTCTGCTAGAATTTTGGGATTGACTCTGAAATCAACTGCTATATATGAAGTAACAAAAGACAAGGAACTCCTGGATCTAGAAAACCATAAACATGTTTATGAAAGATCTGTAATGTACCAGTGACCATATCAGGAGAATTCTCCTGGTCCTGTCGGGACTAAAGAGCATAAAATCTATTTGGGCATTGCCCACTGGTGGTACTGGAAATGGCACCCTGCTGATTTGGGCGACCGACTTGAGCTAAGGAATGGTTAGACTGACCCTGAAAACCTTACTGGTGACAATATCTAACTCTATGACCTTACTTGCCACATCCAAAACAAACATCACTAACAGCTCTGCAAATACCCTGATGTTTCATTACATAAGTCTGACAAGGAGGATGAGTTCGAGCACTGCTAATACTGCTTTGAGGCTTAGAGCCTGGCGCCCTATCTTTGTTAAAATTCTTGAAATTAGGAACTGGAGCACTAGCTGAGGAAGGAGCTAGAATTGAGGACTTTGGGTGGAAGTAAGAACTATTCCCACCCTCTGGCTTAGGCTGACTGAAATTAAAGCTACCTGTTCTAGCTTTTTTATTTAGCTTTTCTCTTTCCTTATTCTTCTTCTTCTCTCTATGCTAAGAACAGATCATTAGCCTAGCTAAGTCTACCTCACTAATCAACATGGCGGTCCTGCACTCCTTGACCATGCTACCATTCACTCCAGACACGAACTTACTCATTCGAGATCTGGTATCTGCCACAGCATGAGGAGAATATCTAGCTAGTTGAGTAAACTTGAGAGAATACTTTTTCACTGTCATGTTGACCTGCCGGAGGTTGAAAAATTCTAATACCTTAGCTTCTCTCAACTCTAGGGGAAAGAATCTATCTAGAAAAGCGGTGGCAAACTCCTCCCAATCCATAGGCCCTACATCTATAGCCCTCTCTACTTTCCATTATTTGAACCAAGTGTGAACCATATCCTGCAACTGATATGTAGCTAGCTTAACACTCTGGATAGCAGTCACTCCCATAATATTAGTAATCTTCTGCACTTGATCAAGATATTCCTAAGGGTCCTCATCTGACTTAGACCAGGTAAAAGAAGGAGAATTCATCTGGGTGAAGTCCTTAATTCTAGCTGCAGTAGAATTAGCACTAGGTTGACCAAAATGACAGCTAGACGTTCGTTCTGGGAAGCAACTGAATGAGCAAGAGTAATGAATGTAGTTTTGAATTCTGTATGGGATACATATTCGCCTAAAAGATTAGGCTGATCGGGCTGAGGGCCTAGCTGATCTCTTGTTACTTTTCCCTAAGTCCTCTTTGGAGATATTTTTCTGTAGATGAAAAAGAAAGAAGGATTAGACTGAGAATTTAATAGGAGCTCATTCTTACTCACACGACATGAATACTGAAAGAAGGGAAATTATTCCAAAAACATCTTATAGTATTCTATACATAAATGTGGCCCGCTACACACCCATGCACAAGACTCTTCTAGATGTGTCTTTCAGACTTCCTAGGACTCTATTGAACCTATCTCTGATACCAAGTTTGTAATGCCTCAAGTCTGGTACCCCAGATGCTACATGGTGCTAACAATCTCGAAGGCCACCTGGCTAACCCATGACTGATATATGTAACTGAGAACGGGATAATAGTAATATTATAATAATAATATAACTGAAATAAATGCGGAAATCTGGTGGAAAACTTGCCATAAGGTTCAAATACTAAATAATACTAAATAGAACAACGTCTGAACAAGGTATGATAATACCGAGAGTGAAATAACTATCTAAACATACTATAGTTTGAAAGCCTCTAATCTTTTTGAATAAGGAGTTGATGGGACATGTCCCTAACTAACTCCATTTACTGAAAATAACTAAGTACTAAAATACTGAAAGAATGAAAAAATTATGTCCTCAAATTATGAGGACTCACCACTAGCTCTGACTGCTGATATCTAAGCTGCAAAGTGTGATCGGGAACCTGAGCGTCTGAACCTATGGTATAACACACCATAGGACAAAAGAAAAGTATGCGTCAGTACGTTTGAATGTACTAGTACGCAAAGTGAGGTAAGACTGAATGCAAGGGTTCATATGCATGAACTGAACTGATTGGGTAACATAAATATGACTACGTTAGGATACATGCATAAATACATAATTGTAACTTAAATTATAAGGATTCTGAATACTGAGTTTATTGATAACATGGATTACTGATAACTGGGTGACTGTATTTGACAGTCCTGATTTTATTGGAACTAGATGAGTTTCGTACTGAGCTGAATGACTGTATCTAACAGTCCTAAAATTTATAGAACTATCTTTTTTATGAAGACAGAGACTGAGACTGTAGGAGGTAGTCATCTAATCGATATATACCAAATAAGGTAGTATAGCTAAGTTGGGGTCCAATCTGTAACCCCTATTAGAAAGGTTTCAATACCGCGCCACCGGTAAGGATAAGCTGTGAGTGACTCTCATCTGTTAGGTACTCTAATGAGAATGGTGGTGCTCTCATATGACAGGTTAAACCACCTCATCAATCCTTATCTGGCAGGTTTTGATATCTCAACCTACGCTGGCTAAGTAGTTCTAGAATGCAAGGACTACTTCTAAAAATCACACTCTTTGCTAGCAGGTGAGTTCCCATCATTGGGTTTACTCGGTGCTTAATCCTACTCCCAACTGAGTAGACACCAAACTGAGTAAACTGGACTGACCTAGACTGAGTTCATTGAATTTCGTTGACTGATGAAATATTACTGAATTCTATTAACTGACTGAGTTACTTAGGAATGAACTGAATACTACTTAGTTTTCCTGAATTCTGAGACTGACTAAATTCTACTAAGCGTGGCTTGACTGGGGTTATATTGAAAACTAATATTAGCTCTGCGTACACAACTAAATTATCGGATATTAAATACTCCCACGACTCGATAGCATGAAAATAAATAAGACATGACACTACTTGAATACATGACCATAGTCAACAATTCATAATACTATCATTGAGGGATTTCATGAAGCATTCGTAAGTCATAAGGTTACACATGAATGAGAATACTTACTAACGTAATTTAATTCCACAAATCCATACTTATAAGCATTCCACCAAATCATTACAAGACATAGCTTTAGCATGAGAGTCATTTTGAACATGTGGATACATCATAAGTTCGTCATATAGCTCACAAATAGGTCATAATGCATAATTCATATTCATTTAGGCATTTTAACAATCACATGGAAAGCATAACCTTTTTCTAGGGCTTGAATCAACAACTAAATTCATCATGGCTATATCAAGCGCTTCAAATTTAAGGATTTCAATCCACATACCTACATAAAGTCATGAGAATTCAATAAAGATTTAATCTTGGGAAGCATATCACAACATAAACATATCCACAATCAACCCACAACATAGAATTCAAAATTCATATATTGAAAAGGATTTCTTGAACTCCAAGGGTGAAAGGGACCCTTGGATGAACACTTTACATACCTTGGTGGACAATTTTTTGAAGATTGCTGGAAGAAATCTTGAGTTCTTGAATTGAAATTAATGAACTAGGGTTTCTTGTTCTTGAGCACTTGTGAAATAATGAATGTATTTACCCAAAAGAGGGCTAATTTTTGTGTTATGAGAGCTGAAGGTTGGGGGAAAATGACCTAATTTCCCTTAAGGATGCGGTCATTTAACGACTGAAACTAGGCACTAACGCTTTTGGCAATGCGGCGTGTCAATGGCATCAACGTAATACTTGATGTGTCATGTCATGATCTCACCGTGTCTCAATTCTTTTGACTGGCAGTCTTGTAACAATATTAACCAACGCGATAGGCGATGCAGCGCGCCAAGACCGCGTTGGTCCACTATTTTGGACTTCCAAACATGGTCTAAATGAGGTTCGAAAAATTCAAAACTTTTATGAAAACACCTATTGACCTTCCTAATCATGAATTAACAAAAATATAAACCCTTAAAGGATATTAAGATCACGAAATGAGATTGCCAACTAGCAAAGGCTAAAAAAATTAAGTTTGGAAAGTTAGCTAGAATTTTCTAAGTTCGAGACCCCTTGACAAGCTTAAAGGACTTAATCAATCTTAGAAATTTTGCAGGGTCTTACAATATCTCCCCCTTGGGAACATTCGTCCTCGAATGAGATTGACTGAGATGGGAGAAATGATAAGCTGATGTACATACTGAACATGAACAACTGAAACATAATTACATGACAGATATTTCTGATTTACTGAGATTCATACTGAGCATGCATATCTGATGCATGATTTTAGGACTGTGCTAATACATGAATGGATGACTAGGAATACTCATAAGCTGATCATTCATATCTGATGCATGAATACATGACTGAAGTGACTCATGAACATGCGACTGAATATGCAATGGTTACGGATACTAAATTTGAAATAGAAAACTGAGCATGAAACTGAATACCAAGTTTGTAACTAGATCTAAAAATAAAACAAAATAAGCTTAAGGAAATCCATTACCTTGGGCTGAGTATGAATTAGTGGAAAAGAGGTGAGGATACTTGGTCCGTATGTCTACTTATGCTTCCCAAGTATCTCCCTTAACGGACTGATTCCACCCAAGAACTTTGACTGGAGGGACTTCTTTGTTCCTCAGTCTGCGAATCTGATAGTCAAGGATTTTGACTGAAACTTCCTTGTAAGAGAGATTGTTCTGAATATCCATACCCTCAACAAGGACTACAACTGCTGGGTCACCTATGCACTTCCTAAGCAAGGAGACATGAAACAATGGATGGAATAAAGCTAGATCTGAAGGTAACTCGAGCTCATAAACTACTTTGCCAAAGCGACTGAGAATTTTGAAGGGACCGACATATCAGGGACTGAGCTTTCCCTTCTTGTTGAACCTCTCACTCCCTTCATGGGAATGATTTCTAGGTACACATAATCACCAGTCTTGAACTCAAGATGCTTTATGCGCATATTTGAGTATGATTTTTGTCAGCTCTGAGCTATCTTGAGCCTCTCTCTGATCAACTGGACTTTCTCTAAGGTATCAAAGACTAAGTCAGGACCTACTACTGTGGCCTCACTAACTTCAAACCAACCGATTGGAGATCTGCATCTCCTACCATAGAGATCTTCGAATGGAGCCATTTAAATACTAGAATGATAAATTTTATTGTATGCAAACTCAATGAAAGTTAAGTGGTCATCCCAATTACGCTTAAAGTTAATTGTATACACTCGCAGCATATCTTCTAAAGTTTGGATGGTCCTTACTTCTTGACCATTGGTCTAAGGATAAAAGTCTATACTGAGGAGAACTCGGGTACCAAGAACCTTTTAGAATGCTTTCCAAAAATGAGAAGTGAACTGGGTACCCCTATCTGAGATAATAGACAATGGAACACTGTACAATCTGACCAACTCTCTGATGTAGAGTTTAGTGTAATCCTTGGCTGAATAAGAGGTATGGACTGGAAGTACATGAGCAGACTTGGTCATTCTATCTACAATGAC
Organism: Capsicum annuum; assembly: GCF_002878395.1. Taxonomy (NCBI): domain Eukaryota; kingdom Viridiplantae; phylum Streptophyta; class Magnoliopsida; order Solanales; family Solanaceae; genus Capsicum; species Capsicum annuum. The sequence continues at coordinate 28,596,250 of NC_061120.1, read as the reverse complement.
CTAGACTGAATTATGTTGAGAACGAGTACGAGGTATACCCATCACAAAGTCCATGTTTACTTCTTCCCACTTCCAAGTAGAAATACTAAACTCTTGCATAGACCCACTAGGCTTCTGATGCTCAATCTTAACTTGCTGACATATTGAGCACTTAGCCACAAACTCTACAATATCTCTTTTTATCCCACTCCACAAATAGATTTCTCAAAAATCGGAATACATCTTAGTGTCCCTTGGATGAATAGAGTAATGCACACCATGCGTTTTTACAAGAATTTACTGCCTTAAGTCTTCAATACCTAGCACATACAGATGACCCTAACAATGCAAAAAACCATCTCCCCCTTGGGAGAAAACCTATACCTTTTGATCTTTGACTGACTCTTTCATCTTGATTAGACTAGGATCTCTATCCTGCTTTTCCTTAACTTCAGAAACTAGAGATAATTCTGAACTATTCTAAATTCGTACACTACCTTCTGTTGAATTAACTAAGCGGACACCTGGTTTGGCTAACTGGTGAACTTCCTGGGCTAACTTCTTCTTACTGTCCTCAACATGAGCAACACTACCCATAGATAGTCTACTGAGAGCATCAGCCACTACATTGGCCTTGCCTGAATGATAAAGGATACTCATGTAATAATCTTTTAAGAGCTCTAACCGCCTTCTCTGACAGATATCAAGACCTTTTTGATAGAACATGTATTGGAGGCTTTTGTGATCTATGAACACATCTACATGCACCCCATATAAGTAGTTCCTCTAAATATGTATGGCAAATACTACTGCTGCTAACTCCAAATCATGAGTCAGATAATTCTTCTTATGGGGCTTAAGTTGTCTGGAGGCGTAGGCTATGACGTTACCATGCTGCATAAAGACACAACCCAAACCTACCCTGGATGCATTGCATTACACGACATACCCATTTAGACCATCTAAAAGAGTCAAAACTAGAGCTGAGGTGAGTCGATTTTTCAAATCCTAAAAACTCTTCTTGTATGAATCTGAACACTAAAATTTGACTTTCTTCTAAGTCAATCTAGACATAGGGGATGTGATAGATGAAAATCCCTCAACAAAATATCTATAATAGCTAGCCAAACCCAATAAACTCCTGATATCTAATGGGTCTAGGCCAGTTTCTCACTGCCTTAGTCTTTTGAGGATCAACTCTAATACAATCACCGAAAATGATATGACCAAGGAATGCTACTGACCTTAGCCAAAATTTGAACTTACTAAATTTGGTGAATAACTAATGATTTCTAAGAGTCTGCAATACTGTTCTGAGATGGTCTGCATGATCATGCTCACTATGAAAATAGACAAGAATGTCATCTATGAAGACTATGACAAACATATCCAAGTACTGCTTGAACACATGGTTCATCAAGTTTATGAAAGATATTGGGGCATTGGTAAGACAAAATAACTTGACTAAGAATTCGATGGGACCATATCGAGTATAGAAGGCTATTTTTAAAATGTCACATTCTCTGACTCTGTGCCGATAATAGCTTGATCTGAGGTCTATATTAGAGAAGTAACTGGCACCCTGGATTTGGTCAAACAAGTCATCAATTTTGGTAAGTGGCTACTTTTTCTTAACTGTGACCCTATTAAGCTGAAGACAGTATATGCACATTCTGAGAGAACCATTTTTTTTGGACGAATAGAACTGGTGTACCCCACGGGGACACACTGGGTCTGCTGAACCTCTTGTCTAGGAGATTCTTTAACTGTTCTTTTAGTTCTTTGAGTTATGTTAGTGCCATTCTAGATGACAAAATAGATATGGGTTGAGTATCTGGGATAAGGTCTATGTCGAAGTCTATTTCTCTTTCAGGAGGAATTTTGGGAACACATCTGAATATTCATTCACTACTGGGATTGATTCAAGACTGGGAGTTTTGAAACTAGAGTTCTTAACTTGAACAAGATGATAGACACATCCCTTGGATATCATTTTCCTTGCCCTTAAGTAGGAAACAAGCTGACCCCTAAAGGCTGATGTATTACCCCGCCACTCTAGGATGGGTTTATTCAGAAACTAAAACCGGACAATTCTATTTTTACAGCCGACTGTGGCATAGTGTAATAAATGAGAAGGGCTCTGATAGAATTTCGGGACTAATTCTGAAATCAACTACTATATAAGGAGTAATAAAATACAAGGAAGCTCCTGGATCTAGCATAGCATAAATATTTATATGAAAGATAAGTAATGTACTAGTGACCACATCAGGAGAATTTTTTTGGCCCTGTGGGAACTAAAGAATATAAAGTCTATTTGGGCATTACCCACTGGTGGCACTAAAAGTGGCACCCTACTGATTAGCGCGACCGAACTGAGCTGAGGAACGGTTAGGATGACCCTAAAAACCTGACTGGGGACAATCTTTGACTCTATGGAATAGCTTGCCACATTCAAAACAAATATCACTGTTAGCTCTACAAATACCCTAATGGTGCTTTCCACAAGTCTGACACAGAAGATGAGTTCGGGCACTGCTAACACTGCTCTGAGACTTAGAACCTAGTGCCTTATCTTTGTTACCATTCCTGAAATTAGTAATTGGAGCACTGGCTGAGGAAGGAGATGGAACTAAGAGCTTTGGGAGAAACTGAGAACGATTCCCACCCTCTGACTTAGGCTGATAGAAATTGAAGCTACCTATTCTAGCTCTCTTATTCTACTTTTCTCTCTTCTTATTCTTCTACTCCTCTATATACTGAGCATGGATTATTATCCTGGCTAATTCCATCTTACTAATTAACATGGCAGTCCTACACTCCTTGACCACGCTATCATTCACTCTAGACACAAACTTTCTCATTTAGGATCTACTATCTGCCACTACATGAGGAGCATATCTGGCTAGTTGAGTAAAATTGAAAAAATACTCTTTCACTGTCATGTTGCCTTATTTGAGGTTGATAAATTCTAACACCTTAACTTTTCTCAGCTCTAGGGGAAAGAATATATCTAGAAAAGCGATGGAAAACTCCTCCTAATTAATAGGCCCTATATCTATAGCCCTCTTTGCTTTCCACTGTTTGAACAAAGTGTGAGCCATATCCTGCAACTGATATGCTGCTAGCTCACCACTCTGGAGATCAGTCACTCCTATAATATCAGTAATCTTCTACATCTAATCAAGATATTCCTGAGGGTCCTCATCTGACTTAGACCCGGTAAAAGAAGGAGGATTTATCCGAGTGAAGTCCCAAATTCTAGCTGCAGCAGAATTGGCCACTGGGTTGGCTGAAATGACAGCTAGACGTTCGTTCTGGGCAGCAACTAAATGAGAAAGAATAGTGAATATAGCTCTAAATTCTACATAGGAGATATATTTGCCTAAAGAATTAGGTTGATCGGGTTGAGGGGCTGGCTGATCTTCTGTTCCTCTTCCCTGAGTCCTTGTTAGAAGTATTTTTATATAGATAGGAGATAAAGAAGGATTAGACTGAGAGTTTAACTAGAGCTCATGATCACTCGCACGACATAAATACTGAATAAAGAGAAACTATTCCAAAAATATCTCATAGCCTCCTACACATACATGTGGTATGTTACACACCAAAGAACAAGACTCTACTAGATGTGGCTTTTAGACTACCTAGGACTCTATTGAACCTATCTCTAATACCTAGTTTGTAACACCCCGAGTCTGGTACCCCAGATGCTACACGCTGCTAACAATCCCGAAGAACCACTAGCTAACCCATGACTGATATTTGTAACTGAGCACTAGATAATAGTAATATTGTAATAACAATATAAGGTTCAAATACTAAACAATACTGAATAGAACAATGTCTGGCCAAGATATAATAATACCAAAACTGAAAAAAATGTCTGAACATACTATAGTCTGAAAGCCTCTAAAATGTCTGAATAAGGAGTTGATGGGACATGTCCCAAACTAACTCCATCTACTGAAAATAACTAAGTACTGAAATACTAAAAGAATGAAATAATTATGTCCTCAAATTAAGAGGACTCACCATTGAATCTGACTACTAATATCTGAGCTACTAAGCATGATAAGGAATTTGAGCATCCGAACCTATGGTATAAAACACCATAGAACAAAAGAAAAGTATGCGTCAGTACGTTTGAATGTACTGGTACACAAAGTGAGGTAAGACTGAATACAAGGGTTCATATGCATGAACTAAACTGACTGGATAACATAAACATGACTATGTTAGGATACATGCTTAAATACATAGCTGTAACTGAAATCATAAGGATTCTGAATACTGAGTTTACTGGTAACATGGATTACTGATAGCTGATATACTTGATAACTGGGTGACTGTATTTCATAGTCCTGATTCTAATAGAACTGGCTGAGTTTTGTATTGATCTAAGTGACTGTATCTGATAGTCCTGAAATCTGTAAAACTATTTAAGTTCTTTACTGAAGGCTAAGACTGAGACTGTGGGAGGTATTCATCTAACTAACATACCCCAAATAAGATATTATAGCTAAGTTGGAGTCCAATCAGTAACCCCAATTAGAAGGGTGTCAATACTGTGCCATCAATAAGGACAAGCTGCGAGTGACCCTCATCGATCAGGTACTCTAATGAGAATGGTGGGGCCCTTATCTGACAGGTTAAGCCACCTCATCAACCCTCATCTGGTAGGTTTTGATATCTTAACGTACACTAGCTACGTAGTTTTAGAACACAAAGACTACTTCTCAGAATCACATCCTCTGCTGGGAGGTGAGTTCCCATCCTTAGTTTTACTCGGTGCTAAATCCTACTCCCAATTAAATAGACACCAAACTGAGTATACTGGATTGAGCTCACTGAATTCCATTGGATGATGGAATATTAGTGAATTCTATTAACTAACTGAGTTACTGAGGACTGAACTGAATACTACTAAGTTTTCTTGAATTCTGAGACTGACTGAATTCTACTGATCGTGGCTTGACTAAGGTTATCTTAAAAACTAACATTGGCTCTAGGCACACAGCTAAATTATTGGGTGTAAATATCCCCAAGACTCAATAGCATGAAAGTAAATGAGACATGACACTACTTGAACACATGACCATAGACAACAATTCATAATACTATCATTGAGGGATTTCATAAAGTATTCGCAAGTCATAAGCTTACACAGGAATGGGAATACATAATAACGTAATATAATTCCACAAATCCATACTTATGAGAATCTCACCAAATCATTACAAGATATGGCTTTAGCATGTGAGTCATTTTGAACATGTGGGTGCATGATAAGTTCATCATATAGCTCACAAATAGGTCATAATGCACAATTCTTATTCACTTAGGCATTTTAACAATCACATGGAAACCATAACATTTTTTTAGGGCATGAATCAACAACTAATACATCATGGCTATATCAAGCACTTCAAATTTAAGGATTTCAATCCACATACTAATATAAAGTCATGAGAATTCAATAAAGATTCAATCTTGGGAAGCATATCACAACATAAACATGTGCAGAATCAACCCACAACATAGAATTTAAAATTTATATTTTGAAAAAGGTTTCTTGAACTCCAAGGGTAAAGGGGACCCTTGGATGAACACTTTACATACTTTGGTTGACAATTTCTTGAAGATTGATGAAAGAAAGCTTGAGTTCTTGAATTGAAATCAATCACCTAGGGTTTCTTGTTCTTGAGCACTTGTGAAATAATGAAAGTATTTAGCCAAAAGAGGGCTAAATTTCTTGTTATGAGGGTTGAAGGTCGGGGGAAAATGACCTAATTACCCTTAAAGACGTGATCATTTTAATGACTAAAACTGGGCACTAACGCGTTTGGCGACATGGCGCGTCGATGGCATCCATGCGATACTTGATGCGTCACGCCATGATCGTGCCGTGTCTCAGGACTTTTGACTGGTAGTCTGGTAACAATATTAACCAATGCGATAGGTGATGTGGCGCACCAAGATTGCATTGGTCCACTATTTTGGACTTCTAAACATGGTCTAAATGAGGTTTGAAAAATTCAAAACTTATTCGAAAATACCTATTGACACTTCTGATCATAAATTAATAAAAATATGGACCATTAAAGGATATTAGGGTCTCAAAATAAGATTGACAACTTTTGAAGGCTAAAATAAACTAAGTATGGAAACTTAGCTAGAATTTTCTAAGTCTGGGCCCCTTGACAAGCTTAAAGGACTAAATTAAGCTTAGAAATTTTGCGGGGTCTTACATAGTTTTATGGATTCATTGTCTTATGAGGAAATCCTGGTTGAGATATTGGATCGGTAGGTTCATAGATTGAGGACGAAGTATGTAGCCTCGATTAAGGTTCTTTGGAGAAATCAAAAGGTAGAAGAGGCTACGTGGGAAGCTGAGGAAGATATGTAGGCGAAGTATCCATTATTTTTTGCCGTGTTGGATGAAATTATGTAAGGACTTAGTCTCATTTCCCTCTTATTAAAGTTGTCATTTGATTTTTATGTATTATTCCTATTCTCGTGCTAAGAATGTCCTAACTCGTCATCCGGGGATGAATAATCCTGGGGGGGGGGGGGGGATAATATAAGAACCTTAAAATTTTGATCATTTTATTTTTGATCCTCCCATATTCATAAATTTGATTTTTGACTTGAATTATGTTTAGGAATGTTAAAAAGGTGTTTTGGTAAAGTTTCAAATTTTTTGTAAGGGGTTCAGGGCTACTTTGAAACTCCGAGGCAGTGTGCCTCTATGATATCACATGCCATGGAGGTTAGCCTCCGCGATATTGGCAGTATGGAGGTTAATCTCCGTGATAAGGCCGTGCCATAGTAATGTTTTAATTTAATCCAGTTTTTGTTTTTTTTCACTTGGGGTGAGTAGATTTTGGTCTTTTTGCCTCTTGTACGACCTATAAACATAAAATAACCCTATTCCCTTCTGTTTTAAATAATTAAATCATTTTATTTTACTCTCAAACTCAAAACCCTTGAATATTCAAGGGTTTCTAGAGAATTCATAATCCGAGCTCCGAGCTCCATACTTTAAATTATTTTTAAATTCCTAAGCATTGCAGGCATGTTTCTCTTTCCTAAACTTTAATTTTATATTGTGGCACTAAATGAATGGCTTTTATGTGATTTAAGTTGTGGGTTTTGAAATTGGGTTGAGGGATTTTGGTTGTTATTGATTGAATAACTTGTTCCATATTTTGAATTGATTATTCATGCATTAAATTCCTATTTTTGGGACTGATTTAGTGCTTTGTTTAAATGGTTGGAATGAGGGACATGGGTTTCCCCAAATTGGATGAATTTTGGCTTGGTAATTGCATTAACCTCAACCCACTTATTAAATTCTATTTTAGTACAGAAAATTGCGTGGTTTAAATTTTTTTCGAAACCCATAGCATGCATTAAAGGATAAATGGATATAAAAATAGTTTTGGATGGAATTAGTGGTCATGGATTGGAATTGAATAAAACTTAAGAGTCTAATTTGATTGTGTGAATTGGTTTGGCATAGTTAATTAGCTTGCAAGCATAATGGTATGATAATACCAAGTGGAAAATGCTTTAATGAATTGGATAAAAGGATCAGTTTATGTGCAAATTTTTTTAATTTGGGCTTAAAGGGGGTTGCATTGTTCGCCGTGAAGGTGGAGGTCCTGGGGGGACCGATAATGGAAACCACATTTTTCGGCGTGGGATTATATATGACCGTGTGCATAGTTCACACACACACACACACACACTATATATATATATATGTTGGAGTCTCAGTGGCTTCTGCCCTTCCTTAAATTTCCTCAGTTTGTGCGACTACATGCACTGGGACCTTCCAGTTGGGGAAGTTAAACCCATATAGCCTGTGGGTGACCTTTCTGGTTAGTTTTTTTAAACTCTTATGATCATGAACTTCTACCCTATCCCGACATCCTATATATGTATATATGAATGTGTGCATGTAGTTTGACTGATTTTGGACATGACATTATTTTATCACTTTTACTGAGTTACATTCCAGTTTTTTTCCCACTGACCATCCTAGGACGCTGTATAATTTCATGATGTAGGGTCTAAAGACTCTTTTGTTACCTCTGTGCAATGTTAGGTGGTGCAATTATCGGTTAAGTTGTTGTGAAGTGGTGAGCCTCTATTATTCGGAAAGCTTTACCATTTCATTAGGTTTATTTTCATACTTCAAAGATTTTTAGTTTTCTTTGGGTCATAGTCGAGGATATGTCCCGGCCTATTTGGTATTCTGGTTTTAGAGGCTTTCATGGACAAGTTTGGGTTGGATATTGGTTTTGATTCTTAGACTTTACACTTGGTTTATTTATTTCATTTTATTACTACCTTGACTGGCTTCCGCTTTATTTATTATTATTATTATTATTATTATTATTATTATTATTATTATTATTATTGTTATTATTGTTGTTGTTGTTGTTGTTGTTGTTGTTGTTGTTGTTGTTGTTGTTGTTCTCTTGAGGTTAGGTTAAGGGAGCGGTCTCTGATCTAGGGTAAGCTTGAGATACCCATCACGGTTAGGCTATGTTTTGGGTCGTGACATATAATGATTTTCATTAGCTTTCCAAATTGTACTTTACATCAACATTCGATGTTCTACTATGGCAAATTTCCTATCACTTTAACCATTTATGTTCCATTCATAAATTTCTTGTCCATTATAGCTATTAGAGATCACAATTTCTTGTTCCTCTAATAAAACATCTTGAGGAGTAGGTTTGGGATAGTAGTACATACTATGGAAACATCTTGAGGAGTAGGTCTGGGATAGTAGTACATACTATGGACTGATTTTCTCGTATGTTTTTCTAAGATTTTATTAATCTCACTTGGGACTTCATAATTATCATTTTTAAAATTATTATCAGTGCTTGAAGGACTAATTTTCAATACATTAAATTTTTCTTCTAATAATTTTTCTAGATCATTAAGATCTTTTTTAATTCAATTTTTTTAATGTCCGGGGATGGTGGTGGTGGTGGGTTGAATACTTGTAGTGGAAATTGAGACATTCTCTTTTCTTTTATTATCACTAGAATCTATCACATAAAATAAATAAAGAAAATAGATTCTAGTGATACTAAAAGAAAAGTGCAAGTCTTAATTACCACTACAATTATTCAACCCTTTCCCCCCTGCCTGACATAAAAAAATTTAAATTAAAAAAAAAGTCTTAATGATCTAGAAAAATTTTTAGAAGAAAAATTTAATGGATTGAAAAATAGTCCTTTGATAACCCATAATAATTTTAAAAATGTTAATTATGAAGTCCCTAGTGAGATTAATAAAATCTCAGAAAAACATGTTAGAAAATTGATTGAAAGAATGTACTACTATTCCAAGCCTACTCCTCAAGATGTTTTATTAAAGGAACATGAAATAGTGATATCTAATAGTTATAATGGGAAAAAAATTTATGAATGAAACATAGAAAGTAGTACATCGAATGTTGATGTACAATACAATTTACAAAGCAAAGGAAAATCATGTTAGAACTATTGTAGAAATAATTACTGTAGGATTTACTGACCAATTAAAAGATTGGTGGGATAATTATCTAACCCTGGATCAGCGTTATAAAATATTTCAATAGATTAAGCAAGAAGATAGTCAACCGATCCAAAATGCAGTGTACACTTTAGTCCTTAATATTAGAAACATTTCTCAGGAAGATGGTCGGGAAATAGTGAAACTATTAGGATTATATTTTAAAAGTTAAACTGTGAAACTCTTACATCCTTTAGATGGTATAAATAAGTATTTTTATCTAGAGTTATGGAATTACCAAAATATAATAATTCTCATTGAAAGTCTAAATTCATAGACAGATTACCAACCCTCTTTGTGGAAAGAGTTAGAAAAGCTCTTAGAGGATTAACGACTAGTATAAATTATGATGATTATACCAATGAAAAATTGATTAATATATGCACTGAAGAAGGGGTATCCTTATGTAATGAGATCAAGTTGAATCAACAAATCAAAAGACATCGTCTTAATGAAAGACAACAATTAGGCGAATTTTGTGAATAATTTGCTATTGACATTCCTAAAAATTCTAGAGAGCCTTATAGGCATAAGAAGTGAAAGGAATTTTATGATAATAAAAATAGGAGAATTGATAAAACATCTATAAAAAATGAAAAATTTTAAAACAAGAAAATATTATGTTAAGTCCAAAAAGCCTAATGCCAGTTACAGATGTGGTAGAGTAGGTCATTATGCCAAATATTGTAAAGTCAAGGATAAGATCAAGATTCTAAACATAAATGAGGAGATAAAAAAATCTTTGTGGATAATTCAATGAAGTTCTTCTCTAAAAAATTCAAGTCCGGATCAAAAGTGATAATGAGGATTCTTCTACAGATGAGGATTTAAGATTCCTTCATAATGAGGATTATATGTCCTCTGAAGATGATTGTATGCCTTGTCAACTAGGGCATTCTTATGATAACACGGGCGATGATGATGAATTTTATAATATTTACTTTCAATTTAAGAATTTAAATACCAATGTCCTTGAAAATGATAAATTAGCAGAACTTTTAGCAATTATCAAAGATCTCGAGATACGATCTCAAATAATAGAATAGATTTAAAAACCCTCTATTAGTTCCACTAAAAAACATTGAAAAATTCCTTATTAAAAAGGACCTTATACTATGTCTGAAGTTCAAAGAATTCTTAAAGAAAAATAGCGAATTGCTAATACTCCAACAACAATTCATGATTTGAAGATAGAGATTGATAATCTCAAGAAAGAAATTGCTATTCATAAAGGTAACAATATGGTGTTGGATAAAAGAATTTGTGATTTAGAAAATCAAATTACTGCCACAGGGACTATACATAACACATCGGATATGTCAAAAGAGGGATTTCTCCAAATTTTTGAAGTTATAGAACTATAAAAATTTTACTCGAAAATTATTCTTTTAATCGACTATAATTTAAGAAAGAAATTACAAATCTTATTGATAGTGGGGCAGATTGTAACTGTATACAAGAAGGCTTAATACCTTCTAAACATTTTTATACAACCATCCATGTTTTAAGAAATACTAATGGTCATAGAATGGGAGTTGAGTACAAAATTTTCAAGGCATATATTTGTTAAGGTAAATCATGTATGCTAGAAACATTTATTTTGGTAATAGATATTAGAGAAGAAATTATTTTAGGTGTCCATGGTTTCTTTATTTATATCCTATTATCAGGTGGGATGAAACTGAAATAACTGGAATAGTTGGTAATAAAGAGATCAAATCTGAATTTATTTCACCACCCTATTCAAGATTTTCAAATGTAATAAAATAAAAAATACTTTCAAAAGTATACTAGCTGATTTTCTAAAAAGTGAAATCTATAGTTTAACAATAGAAGAGACTTTACAAAATCCTAAATTGAGTGAAAAAGTTGAATTTTTGAAAAATTAATTTTCCTTAGAAATTGTGGAGTCCACCTAAATACATTCTGACCAAGAAAAAACATGTAGTCAGTCTTCTATACGAAGAAAACTTTAAACAAGATAATATTCCCACTAAAGCAAGGCTATGCCAAGTGAACTCAAAATATTTAGGACTATGCAAAAAAGAAATTGGTTACAAGAAATAGGAGTTCCAAGATTAGTCATTAATCAGGATAGTGGCAGATTCAAATTGTCGAAGCTGATAAATACAAAACTGCTTTTAATGTCCCTATGGAAATCGAATGGAATGTCATGCATTTTGAATTTAAAAGTGCACCCTCTGAATTTCAAAATATTATGAATGACAGATTCATGCCTTATATCAATTTTATTATGACCCGAACTAGGGCCTGGCCGTGACAGACATCCCGAACCATGAAGGCCCGGACGTCCTACTCTATTTGATCTAGTAATCATGAACAACATTCATATCATAAAAGCAAACGTAAAAATATAATCTGATACAAAAACTTGGTCATTAACTCTGGGTTTCAAGACATATGAAAGAAAAATGCAATTCAAAAAATCTGAATAAGATCTGACTCAGTCTGCAAAATCTCTACTACATCTCAAAACTATTCTGAAAACAGGGACAAGGCTCCCAATAGACCAAAATAATGGAATAACATGATTTAAAATAATAGGCCTTCCGGAACAAAGAAGGCTCACCACTGCATGGATCACTTCTCTCTGGAATACTCTACTGATTAGCCAGACCCTTATACTGAGCCTCCATACTTGGGAGGTAGGGGGACAATACAGATGTACTAGTACGCAGAGCAAATCCAAAATAATAATTTATATTCAACATATATGAGAACAATTTAAAATAGTTCATAAACATATCATATAGTAAGAAATCTCATGGGCATTTCTGAAAGACTCTGAAAGAAAATCATCTGAACTCTGAGACATTCTTTGTTTTACTTCTGCGCTAGGTGTTATACCCTACAACTCTTAAATTCCACGGGCTATATGAAATCTACCATTGATTCGGCAGGGAAGCCTCCAACCCAAGAGTGCGGCAAGGATTGGAGTCTCTGACTCTTCTACGCTACACGACCTTTGCCAGCATAAAAATAATATACTCGAATCGACAAATCACAGTTTTAGTCTAAGAGTTACTTGAACTTAAACCTTCTTCGGGTAACCACCTAACCCTTTTTAAGCCGAGTTTTAACTCTTTAAAACATGCATTCTCTGAAATCGAACTCTGAAAATATACTCTGTTATGGCATACATACTTATGGTATCGTCATACCATTGACTTTCAAGTCACATCTCTGAGACATTATTAGCATATAATAATCTTTGTTTCAAAACGTAAAGCTGGGACCACCATATCAATAAATCATTTTAAGAAACTCTTTCTTAAAGTTCATGTAAACATATGCAAGAAACTCTCTTTGTCAACATTTCAACAATTCAAGGTGGTCATGTCAAATTTCTCAATTATAGCCATTTCTTTTTCTGTAACACAAGAACATCATAGTAACATCAAGAAACACACTCTCATTATTTCTAAATTATTGAGAAAACTACTTTCAAATCACAAGGCATGCATTTCAACTCTTTTCCGACAAAACAATAATCTTTAATTCAACATACGAGAGGGGTTTCATAATATGTGCTCTCAATCAATCTTCAATCTCAGTTTTCATACATATATATGTACTTCTAAATCAATTCAAGAGGGAAAGACCTAAAGGCGAAATCATCAATATCATAAAAACATTTATAATGAATAATTAAAACATAGATTCCAAAAATCCCTTTAAAATTCATGCTTGATAATCTTTAAATCATGATCTAGTGTTTACAAGCCCATGTAGTTTTTAGGATAAACCCCACATACCTTAAATTAGAAGCTTTTGAATGATCTTTAGCTTTTGGGATGCTATACGTACAATTGATAGGTGCTTCTTGAAGCCCTAGCAATGGGGATTTCGAATATTGAAGAATTAAGGAAAACCCACGGTTAAATCTTGAGTTATTTGGGTTTTTAGTTTGAAACCCTAGAGAGTGTTCTTGAGTAATTGATTGTGAATGTATTCTGGTTTCTTTGGGATTAAATCCCGTGTTTAGGCCGATAAGGGGTTGGAAAATACCATTTTTGCCCTTAAAGAGACGGAATAAAATATAAATGGAGCCCGATTTTATGGGCCACTGTGATGCGCCACTATCGCCATGGCTCACTAGAAATTGATGAATGGGATTTTTAGGGTCACCGCGATGTGGAGCCATCGCGTTGTCCCACTGGTTGAGACCTAGAACTTCACTGCGATGTGCCACAATCACGCTAGGCTTCTGAAATTTGACAATCGTTAAATAGACCCCCTCCGTCATATGCCAAGCACTAAAATGACGGTGTTTTATGACTAGGGCTTAAATTAGCCATAACATCTTGCCCGGGTATTAGATTTGGGCGAATCTTATATCGATGGAAAGCTCATTCAATTTACCACACTACATAATTGATTAACATGAAAAATTTGTATAGGATTTATAGCTTTTGGATTATCTATGCATAGAAACATCAATTTTCATTCTAGCCCAAAATGTGGGGTTTTACAAATTTCATAATAGTCAACATTAACATATATTAATATTTTCAAAAACAGCGGAAATATATTTTAAACATCTTGATTTATTTTAAAATATTATTATATAAAATGGATTAGTAATATCTAAACCCAAGATATCTTTTTTTCAAACAAAAGTTAGAATTTTAGGACATACTATCGAAAATGGTAAGATAGTTTTCATAAATAGAAGCATTGAATTTACTTCAAAGTTTCTAGATGTTATTACCGATAAAACCCAACTGCAGAGATTTTTGAAAAGTTTTAATTATATCTCTCCTTTTAAAAAGAATCTTGCTAAAGATACATCTATGGTTATATAACTGATTGAAAATGTAATACCACATACTTTTCCTAGCTTAATTTCGTCCCTAGAAGGTCGAAGATTAGCTTCTAAAATAAATACCTTTTTATTTTATATGGAATTTTCTAGATTTTGACTTTCCATTGTGTGGAAAATTGAATAAAATCTCCATTGATACCAAATTCACACATATTCGACACTCGGTTGAGGAATTGGAGCATTTTTAAGTTGACAGTGTCCCACTTGACCAACCACCACATCGCGGAGAAGGATAATTTCATAATTGTCAATTCCAGTGGACCTCCACGACATTGGCGTGTTGCGGAGAATTCCAAATTCTCAATTGTCGAAATCTAGTAGCCCAATGGGATATTGGCGCATCGCGCTAGTGGCCAAAATGACAGTCCAAAGGGGCACCACGATTTTGGCGCATCGTGGTAAATGCCTAGTTCCCGCTCATCCTTTTCCAGTGAGACACCGCGATAGTAGTGCATTGCGGTGGCCTATTAAATCAGAATTTTTGCTTTTTTTTCTAGTTTCGTTTAGAAGTTTTATAGGGGAATTTTGATCAATCCCCAAGGCCCAATTTATGTAAAACACAATATTAAGCATATTCCCAAGCACTTTATGCTTATTTAATCAATTTTATCTTAAAAAAAAATCCTAGAACTCAAGAGATTCATCTCGAAGAAATTAAAATCCTCCATATTTCTCCAAGAAAGCACTAAATTGAGGATTTCCAAGACAAGATAATCAAGAACTCAAATAGGAATCAGTAATTCAAGTTTCTTCATCTAATCATCAATCAAGGTATGTGGGGTTTTTCGACAAGGATAATGCTCTCATTCTTGTGTCCAAAACTTATTTTAATTATAAATTACTGAATTTTATGTGATTTTCCATGAAATTAAAATTAGGGTTTACACCCAATATTGCTATTTATCAGATTATGAGATTTCAAGGGATTTAGAAGTTGAATTGCATATCTATGTTCATATTTTCATGCATATTGCAAAAATTTCCAAATTTTAAGTTGATTTATAAATGTTTACATTACCAAGCATGAATATTATGATGTTTTAACATGAATTTGATGCATGGGTCACTAAGCCCTAAATAAAGATTGTTATTTCAAGATTGATTGTGCTATGAGAACTTTATGACTAGACTCTTTTCAGATTATTGATAAAGATTTGACCTTTTGGTCTCAAGATAGATATGAAATCTTTTACAAATTTAAATTACAAATTTAGCTTTACAGATATACAGTTGGTTTTCGTTATAAACTATTATACTATTTTAGAAGTGGATTTCCATCAAATGAGCATATAGATTTAATGGGTGTAGCATTTAGCACCGAGATGGGTACGCTACTACAGTTTAATACCCCAGAACTATATCCCAACATAGAATTTATTGTTCCCACTTCTACGTGGATGATAGATATGTGATCACTTAGATAGGTTATACTCCTTGGCAAGAGTATGACTTTTCTCCCTAACGTGAGTATTCCTCCTTAGGGGGACAAGAATGTTGAACTCCATGAATGCTCACATGGTTTATGTCGATTAGAAGAATATCCCATGCAGAATAAGTTTACAAATTTCTAAACCCTTAAGATAAAGTGTTTTCCTCATAAATAAGCTTCGGATAAAGTATTTTTCCTTGTAGAACAATTTTCCCTAATAGTAAAGTTGAACAGAAAAGCTTTTAGAAAACTAAGTGTAAAGGCTCACAAAGTTTACTTATATTATGCTTTACAAAAAGATATTATCTATAGATTCCAGCTTTCAGATTTCAGTTATAGAAGTGAGTCCTTTTTACATTTAGACAATATGATTAACAGATAGAATACTAACACAACTTTCAGAACTAAATGTTATGACTCACTAGATTTTCAAGAATGATTTGTTATTCATGATTTCAGATTTTAGTATTTCAGATTTTCCAGCTTATGTGAGTCATTTACATTTCGCATGCATTATTTTACAAATTATGATGTCTAGATGATGTTTTACTTATGCATTTCACTCTCATATACTCAGTACATCCTCAAAGTACTAATTCACATATATGTCTATGTGCTACATTGTCTCATAATGTAGGTATCAGTTCAGTTGTAGCACGCATACCATATTTAGATAGTTTACAGCTTCCAGTCAGTAGGTGATGAGTCCTCTTGATTCAAGGTCTCGAATCAGTCATATAGTTAGAGCAATATTGTATTTTTCTTTATTCAATTGTATTTATTTGGGATAGCTGGGGGTCATGTCCCAGCTACCTATAGTCAATACTAGTAGAGGCTTCATAGACTGTCAGTAGAGTTAATGTATTTGATTCTAGTAATGTTTTGTAAAAGAAGAGTTGTAATCATTTTAGTTTAATTTTGTATTGACCAGATTCATAAAAGCGTCACCTTAAGCTTGTTTCATTAAGATTTATGTATTTATTTAGTTGCTTATGAGTTATACAAGTAGACGGGTTAGCTTGGGATCACTTGTGGTCCTAAGCATCGTGTGACATCTCGAGATAGATTTTTGGGGCGTTACAAACTTGGTATCAGAGTACAAGGTTCAAGTGTCCTAGGGTGTCTGTGAAGTTGTGTCAAGTAGAGTTTTGCAAAACGGTATAAAGACGTCTGTACTTTTCTTCGAGAGGCTATAAGGTATTTAAGAAAAGTTTCCCTCCTTTCATACTCTAGATCTTCCTATAAAGTTGTTCCTTCTGAAACTTCTATCTACTCATGTCTTACCCCAAAATTCCCCGTCTATGAATTATTCTTTAGATAACACGATTAGCCGATTCTAATTTCCTCCCCAAATAATGCTCTAAAATTTACCATCAGTAATCTTAGAAGTAAAACCAAAGGGCTTGAGAGGAGCTCTCTGGTGTGTCATAAGTCCCTTAAGTTAAAATTTATGTCCTCATCCTTATGAGATGTTCATTTGAGATAAAATTAGATATGTATTTATATTGCCTATTAGCCCTTTTCAATACAGATAATGCTAATGAGAGGAGATAGTGTAAACCTAGATTGTTAAATATAATATGCATTTGAGGGATATTATGAACTTCAATGTTATGATTTATGAATAGTAGAACCTTATAATAGTTGGAAGTATGGGTATAGAAAAGTTGTGGCAAGAAAGTGGAAATAACGATTGATATAAAGTATAGAGATAAATTTATGCATGTTCTCGAGATGTGTTAAGGTAATATGTCCTTGTGTGTTATTTTAGTGGAGGGTAAATAAAGAGTTATTAGTTAAGATGAATTATTGCTTTCTCAAAGTATGGAAGGAGTTATTGATGGTATTTATTGTGCTTGAAAAGTATAGGATATTAATGAAGTTCTAGTGGACTAGTGTTTCTTGATTTTTATTATATAGCTTCCAAATGAGAATTGTATGTGAGGTTGGGTTATAAATCATGTTTAGCACTAGACATTGAGTTTGAAAAGTTGATGGTCATCAAGGTGGATCTAGTAGGCTTGAGCAGTATATGCAAGAGTTTGAGTCCATTTAAATCATAATTAAGTATGATGTTGTATGTATAATGAAGAAGTATGCCCAAGGTGACATGGGGTTGCATTATCTTTTAAGGTTATTATGTTTTGTGTTTGGTTAGTAGTACCATTGAGTTGCTAATAGGAAGGAGACTAGCTATATATATAGTATATGATGTTCTTAATAACTAAGTTTAGGAGTTGAATTATAGATATATAGTGTTGAGCCTTTTTGTATGATCTTGATTCTCATGTTTTAGAAATATAAGTTTAGAGATGCAATATTAGTAGGCTATGATGGAGGTAGTATGGCTTATTAAAGGTTGAAGATATCCGTGTTAAGTGTTAGAATCTAAGTTTGAATCTTTAAAGATTGAGCGAATATAAATGAGAGTTGAAGCTCTAGAAGGTGTGAACTCAAGATGTGGTGATACTCATAAAGATTCTAAGTTAGTCCATGTTCATGATATTATATGATAATTAGTGGGGCTGTAGAAAGATAGAGTTGTATCTCAAAAAGAAGTATTAAGGGTGGGTTTTACACTTTCAGGTGTAGTCTTTCAGAGCAAGTTTGTTATTTGCGTGTATCATTGTGTTCCAGACTCTAAAGTATAGTGAATGTAGTCCAGTTTAGAGTTTAGTGAAGGGTTTCTCAGACTTAGAATGATGGCTTAAAGCTAAGGGGGAGATGATAGAATGAGTAACCAAGTCAAGCTCTTAGATTCTAGTAGTGATGCCAGTATGTTATAGAACATCAGAAAGGAGGAATGATGCTCAACCCCGTTCTTATTTTAGTATGGATATTTCAGTTATCCCAATATCTACACATGCCTTACGTGTCAGTCCCATGATCATAGTTCATGTTCATGTGTTTAATATAGAATCATGTACTCACCCAGTTCCTAGTATGAGGAGTTTCAGTTTATCCAGCAGTCAAAATCATATTCCATAAATTATGAACTCCAAATTCAAGTCATGCAGCTCATGACTTATGTACACATGCTTACAGTATGTTCAGTTCTAGTACTCATGTAACACCCTTAACAATCAGCGAAATTCAGAGTTATATCATGTACGTCCTCAGCTTAGATCTCTTTAATGAATCCATGTCATGAATACTCTATTTCTCGGTCCTCGATAAAGTGTCAAGTTATGCTTAGTATTCCTTCATGTTTCAGGCCCTGGTATTCCAACCTTTCAGTGACCTTTCCTTAGGTCAAGATAGTGATGATGAACAATTGCATAGATGGGAGAGAGTAAATATGTTATGTTGGAAAAAATGGTTGTATACTAGTTTTATGAAAGTCTATAAATGAAGAAATATTGAGGTAAAGCTTTTTTGTGTATGACTTGGTTAGTTGAGAATATTTCTATAGGTGTTTTCCTAGAATTAGTACATGGAAGTTTCTATTGATGGAGGTTTTTAGGATACGATAGAGATGTTCTTATGAATATTTATTTAGAAGTGGATATGTGGTTATATAAGAGGATAGGTGTGTTGTGCATTAAGGAACTTCCAGTAAGAGGTTGAATTTAGTTATTAAAGTGATAAGAAGAATCATCTTAGAGTGAGTAGTTATGACAATGATTGGGTTATTAGATCTATAGTTCAGACTAGTGTTACGGTGTTATGTGCAGTACCTTGTGATTTCAGTTAGGCTTGACCATGATGAGAGGATTTAATTCAGTTTAGACTTTAATGGATGGATTTATCAATGCCCATGTGAGAATTACAAGTTGCATCAAGTGAATGTGGTATTTAAAGGGGAATAGTATAGTTGAGGGAGTTCTTGAGAAGTGTTGCTAAGCTTGAAAGTAAGAATTTGCATTGCTTAAGGCCTAGTAATTCTATCCTAGCTTATGATTTATAGATCTATGTTCCATGCTATAGAGTGGTAGCTATGTTGTGATTTCTTATTCAGATGTTTTGTTTAGATTATGCCCACAGTTCCTTACTCCCTAATATCATTAGAAATTTCTTAGAAGAGTGTTGGAGAAATACTTCATCTGAGTATGAGCATTTAGTATGGTTCAGTTCATATAGCCATCAATCTAGTTTAACAATCAGATAGACAAAGTTCTATAGTTTTCCATCTTCTGATTTAGTCTAGTTTTACTACCTGAAATTTTGGGAGTATGGCCATTTCAAGAGGTAGTTTGTTCGCATCTAGGTAAATTACAAAATTCAACCTAGTATATGCATCAGGCATTGCAACCTAGTATAGGCATCCGCAGGCAGCATCCGCAGCCGCATCCGTAGGCAGCAACAGTAGTAGTGTTATTATAATATCAATATTATTATAATATTATTATTGTTATTATTACTTTTGTTGTTATTATTATTATTGTTATTATTATTATTATTGTTATTATTATTAATAGTACTATTATTATTATTATATTATTATTATTATTGTTGTTTTTGTTATTTGTCACCCAAAAATTCAAAGGTCATGATGACACTCGTCGCGGTGAATCTTTACGAGTAAGCGTATTATCTAAACTGATATACAAAGGGGAAAAGACAGAAATACCTCCAAGGTAAAACTTCTAGAATGAAGCTAAACCACATAAGTATGATAAACACGGAAGAGTACAAAATCAACAATACAACCATAATTACAAAATCTAATGTCAACAGTATAAGTACGTATCTAGTACAACTCAAATCCAAATGAAATACATAAGATAACCAAATATAAAATAAACTTTGTCTCGGAAATTATAGTAAAGGCATAGTTTATAAGAAAGGTAGTAGAATACATTTGGACGCCTAAAAGCCAACCACTAACTTGAAAGCACCAAATGTAGCCTGAATCAATCAAGCTGGGGAATACTCAAACTAGGACCTACACTGAAACGACGCAGTAGGCGTGAGTACGATCCACTTGTACTCAGTAGGTATCATAGGCTGACTGCGCAAAGTAGACCATAAATCATATAAAATACATACTAAGGGAGCGTCCCCTGCAATAAGAAAAAGTCCCACAATGGTAGCCCACACTGCTTGCACTAACAGTTCTAATATATATATCTCATATATTGCAATAACACAACAAAGTGGAGCACGAGTATATATTATATCACATATAAGTAAGGACAAGAAATAACATGTAAATATAAGATTGTTAAGTACAACTAATGGAAGATAGCACAAATAAGATATGACAAGTCAATATGGCAATTCAAACACAACATAAATACAATACGGTAAGTGAAATGTATAAGATGATGATGATGATGCATGAGGTTGCCGCACAACCTCCATATACACCCACGAAGGCAAGCCTCCCAATGTGAGACCCATGGGGGTTCGTCAAACCATATATGATCCATAATCCATATCTATATCTCTTTCCTGGCACATTCCTCGGGAAGAGTCTTATAAGGTGTTTCAATATCTCATCCCCGGCACATCCACCAAGGAGAGTTTTATAAAAGATATTGCTAGTGTTTCTAAGGTGTTGCCACAGTGGTAGGGGTGGACATAAAATCAAAAAATGAACTGAACCGAATTATTTTGGCTTTTCTGTTTCGGTATTTTGTTTTTTCAGTTCGACTTTGGTATATTTTTTTATAAATTCGATATTTTGGTTCGGATTTTGGTTTTTAGGTTGACGTTAATTGGTTTAAGCCAAAATAAATCAAATTTTTTAATATACATTTTAATTATTATATATATATATATATATAATATTAAAAGTGTGAAGACCTTTAGAAAAGGGAATTGAACTTTTTATCCTTTATTAAAAGACATTTCGTTAGACAAAATCGTCTTTTCACTATATTTTGTTTACTTTTTAAAAATTAAAAATCCATTCAAATTTAGTTATTAAATCTTTCCTTATTTGAATTATGTACCTAAAATTTATGACTATAAAATAATTAAATTATATTTTAGGTAAACTTTTACCACTTTTAGCTCCTTTAGGTTTAGAACTTTTTAGCTATATATATATATATATATATATAAAAGACCCTTCAACATGTCAAAAAGAAAGTAGCAACAAGAAGGTTTGATAGTTTGTTTTGTTATGGTTGTTTCACATTCTTAGTAATGCTTTTGTCTGTGTTTTTCATCTCTTTTCATGTTCTAGATTTGAGACGAAAGAAAAAGGGAGGCACTGCTCAAAAAATTAAGAGAAAAGTTGAAAAGACTTACACTATTGGTATTATTAGCAAAATATTTAGTATTTATTTCAACAGAAATTTGTACTTTATAATATGTTTTTGACTTTGTTACATATTGTTCCTTGTTTTTTTTCTTATTTTTATTTTGATTTATACATAATAAACAATTGATAATATTTTTTCATAATTTTTTGTGTTTCTCTTTCAGTTAGAAGTTTCTCATAGAGAAAATCAAAATGGCCGCCGAATGAAGTTCAAAAAATCAAAGATATATATATATATATATATATATATATAATGTAGTTTTTTTGGTAAACAAAATAGAAGTTGTTGTCATGGAAATTGTCGAATCAATATATTTGAAAAAGTAAAAGTTGTTTACTGATATAAATACGGTCGTATGAGTACCACAATGTGGTATCATGAAATAAGACCCAACATGGGTGTGTTGGCCATGAATTTGTCAAAAAAAAAATAAAAGATATGACCGTATGAGCAACATACATGACCACTACTTACTATATATTTTTTGAAAAAATGAAAATCTTTCTGACACCGAAGGGGGCTCTGAAATTATATTATTCATTCTCAATCTTAATTTCTTTCCTTTAATATTTGTTTCATGATGTCTTTCGTTTTAGATCAAATATTTGAACACTTTCAGCATTCCTTCCTTTGTTGTTGTTTAGTTGAGTTTTTGAGTCAAAAATGTTTATTTTAAAATTAAGGTATTTGATCAAATTTTTTAATGTTATTTTATCGCATAATAATGTTGAACAAGAAAAAAACTCTTTAAATATTGATTGAGTTTAATACATTAGAAAAATAATTTAAACTTTTTATCTTTCATTAAAGTGCTTCACAATAGATAAAACTATCTTTTTACTTATTTTCTCAAATTATTTTAATTAAACTGTCCAAGGAACTAAAAAGTGACAAAATTTGAGAAAAAAATTCATAGCTCAATAGTGAGAGAAAAAAGAGTTTCATATCTAAAAGGAATTAAGTACTAGGTGGTATGGATTGTGTATACTTACCCTCCCCAGACCCAACTGAGTGAGAATATACTGGATATGTTGTTATTGTTACCAAACACAACAACTTTAGTTTCTAATTTCAAAAAATTATCATTCTCATGACCAAACGAGTCAAAATTTTAAAAAGAAGTCTCACACAACTTTTAAAGGAAAAAGCTATGCATGAAAAGAAAAAAAATAATTGTTTTAGGACTTTCAACTTAATTAAAAAGAAGAAAAAATTGTTTTAGGACTTTCAACTTAATTAAAAATTTTATTTGATTCAGGTGAAAAATCATAATATTTAACATTTCCAAATCAATTAACATTTTACCTTATATATAACAAGAATGTTTACAATATTTATATGAAAACTGCTACAAAATAAAAATAAATATTTTAAAACTACAATATTATTTTCTTCTAAACTTATAGTCCTAATATTTAGGTCCAAATAAAATTCGAAGAATCTTTACTGCAATTTCTTTCACATAATGGAAAAACTTTTGCAATAATCAATGTAAAATACACGTGCAAAGCACGTATACTCATCTAGTATATATTAATGTATATATATATAATATATATATATATATATATAAATTTATTATTTAATATTTATAATGTATAAACTCATTAGCTATTTAGGCTTTAGCTACAAACCACTACTGCCTACAACCCAAAGCCCCAAATCCAAATACATTCAGCAATCAGGATTGAAATTTACTTTTTGCATTGATTTTTGTAACCGAAAGTTAATAGATAATCCTCCTTCTGATTTTTGCATTGGTGGTGATTATTCTCATTTGTCACCTAGAAGACTTTACAAGTTTATATTGATTTTTCTTTAACGTAAGAAAGTTAAACTAGTCCAATTTACAAATATAACTTAGCCAATTTAACAAGGTGAAAATTAAAAAATTAAAATTATTAAACCGAATAGAATCGAACCGGACCGAACCAAATCAAACTAATTCGATTTGGTTTTAGTTACACCTAATTTCATAATCAAAAATCAGAAAAATCGAAAGAAAAAAACAAAACCCGAACTGAAGTACCGAACGCTCACCCCTACACGGTGGTACCAATTGTTTCATGAATGAGTATGATATGAGGATGTAATGCTCATAGCCAATCACAGTGAGTATCTCCAAAACCAACCACAATGATATTTTCCACAACCAATCATAATATTACATTTCCACAATCATGTGAGCCATTATCTACTCATTATTTTCGTCAATCAATGAATTTCTACATGTTTCATATGCCAACAAGCATGAATATATCACAATACGCCAATAGTACCACAAAAAGGCATTTTCAGCAACATAATACAATTACTCACATGTATTTTAGGCTATCAATATCACATAGGATCCCACACGGTTATACATATCGCACGATATCTCAATTTCAATAATTACATCACATATAGGACTCCACACGAGCACAACACATAGATATCCATTTATCATGATTAGTTCATACCCTTAATACATATTTTTATCAATATTTACTACCCATCCCAGTCTGAAAGAGTTAATCCATAACCTACCTCGAAGGTCAAAATAGATTCGCAATATTTCAACCACCAAACCATACTTCTCACGAATGGTTCCAAAATTAACTAAAACCAAGAAATCCTACTTCTCACGAATGATTTCAAAATTAACTAAAACCAAGAAATATAGAATTGATGCATCAAAACAATGCTATCAATACTTATATTGCCTACTTTTAGTTCGGGATTAAAATGGACCCCCAAAATGGGTTTACAAAAAAAGAAAAAAAATTTAACTTTACTTCAAAAACATGTTTCATATACCTTTAGAAATCTACAACTAAAAATTCAAGTCAAATCGAGTAAAAAACGAGGCTCAAATCGAAGAAAATTTATTTTTGAGCTTTATCGGGTAAAATCTTTGAAATTCTTTTTAAAATCAAGAATCAAAGTTGTTTTGAAGATTAAGTCAAAGAAAACTAGTAATTATAGGATTAAGAACATTATTCAAGTGAAAAAGTTTAGAATTTGAGGCTAAATCAAGTACTAAGATTTTGGAGTTTTTGAACAATTAATCAATAAATTTGATAAAGAAAAGGGTGAATTCTCACCTTAAATCCATAAGAGAATGAAGAAATAGATGTTAATATAGCTTTTCAAGCACCCACAAGCTTCACTTTTAAGCTCTCACACTATTTTAGGGTTTAGCTCTCAAGAGGTAAGATGAAAATGAGCAAAAATTGGATAAAAAAAGGCTATTTATAGTCATACCAGGTTACTAGGTGACACATTCCTCAAATGAGTTTTACCCTTTGTGATCCAGGTTACATTGCACCAAATTTTCTAAGTACAAACGAACTTCAACGAGGTACTCGAAATTTTTTTGAAATTTGATATATGAAAGCGAACTATCTAATCACATTGAATTTGATGCTCCAGACTCCATGGCGATATCAGAATTTCAAAAAAAAAAACTCATTTTCACAAAGTTAACCCCCAAAATTCAAAATCACAATTTTTCAAACTAAGGGTCAAAATGAGATTAAAGGCCATAAAACCACACCAACCATATTACCACCGTAAAATCGACGTTCAGGATCTGCTAGCGCAGTTGGTTCATCCATCCATTGCATAGATCAAAAGACAAGTAGTTCAAAATAAGTCTCTCGAAGCCACCAAAAATCACAATATCGCATAAAAGGTACCAAAGTGCATAGAGAATCATGTCAATCATCCCCACACCCTATAAATACCACAATGTAACTATGGAGAGCGGTTAAATAGTCAAATCATAAATAATCACAAATTTTATGTATTTCATCAATTTTTTTATCATTACATCATCCACTACTAGAAATCTAGTTTGTCCTCGAACTAAAGGCAAAAGAAACCTGAATCCACAAAGAGATAGGGATAAGAACTATGCATATTAGACTCAACCTCCTAAGTAGCCTCATCTTCAGGTCGATATCTCTACTAAACCTAAATAACAGGATAACTTTAGAATGCAAGAGTCTAATATAAATATCTAGCCAATATGGAGACCAGCTTCTTAACAAAAGACAACCACTTATCTGACTGAATCGACTCCCAATGAATGACATGATACTCAATCGAAATGTGACGGTAAAGCATTAAAATAAGAAAAACTGGATGAACAGTTGATAAATCTGTAGGCAAAGCTAACTCATAAGCCACATCACTAATAGTCTAACGAATCTCAAATGGACCACGATACATGAGGCCAATCTTTCCCCTCTTCCCAAACCTCATCGCACCCTTCATAGGTGAAACTCGAAAAAAAACATGATCACTAACCCTAAATCTCAAGGCACGAAGCCTACGATCTGCATAGCACTTCTTTCTACTCTGAGTCGCTCTAAGTCTATCCTTAATGATCTAGACTCTATTCAAAGACTCATGAAGTAAGTCTGTACCTCGAGGTCTTACCTTTGAAACATCAAACCAACCCACTAGAAAGTGTCAACGCCTCAAAAAGAGCCATATCAATACTGGAATGATAGTAGTTATTATACATATGCACGAAGCATATCCTTCAAAACTTAAATAGTCCGCTCTGACTAACCGTCATTTCGGGGGTGGAACCTTATTCTAAGATCAACCCGAGTACCTAAATCATAGGCCAACCTCTCAGTAATGAATAAAACCTGAATCGAAATGATATGAGTCAACTTGGACAATCTATCCATAATGACTCAAACACTATCAAAACTAAGAGATGTACAAGGAAAACCAGTCACAAAATCCATAATGATCTGTTCCTACTTCTACTCAGGAACAGATAACCATTGAAGTAACCCAATAGGCCTCAAATGCTCGACCTTTATCTGTTGATAACATAGATAATGGACCATGAAATTTGCTGCATCTCGCCTCATACCACCCCACCTATAATGCTATCATAAGTCACGATAAATCTTAGTCATACCTAGATAGATTGTATATCTAGAATAATGGGTCTCCTCCAAGATCAACCTGATCCAATCACCCGCTCTCGGTGCACAAACTCATCCCCCAATCCTCAAAATACCATTCAAATCAAGTGAGGCTCCCTTAGCCTCACCACTCAACACTTTATCTCTAATCGATCTCAATCTGACATTATTAAACTGATGAGCTCGAATGTACTCCATTAAAAAAGATCTAGTCTCAACAAAAGCCAAAACACGCCTAGGTGTCAAAATATCAAGCCTAATCATCTGGTTTGCTAAAGACTGAACCTCTAAGGCTAAAGGACTCTCCTGGGTTAAAAGATGCACCAAGCTATCCATGCTAGTCAACTTCTATCTCAAGGCATCTACAACCACATTAGCCTTGCCTGAATGATAGAAATGATCATGTCATAAATGATAGAAATGATCATGTCATAATCCCGAAGTAACTCAGGCCAATAGCACAACCTCATATTAAGATATCGGTGGGTGAAGAAGTAACAAAGGCTATGATAATCCAAGAAATTCTAAAAATGAACTCCATACAAGTAGTGCCTCTACAACTTCAAAGAAAACATAACCACCCACAACTCCAAATTATGGGTAGGGTAATTTCTCTTATGAGGCTTCAACTGGCAAGACACATAAGCAATCACTTGCCCTTCTGCATCAACACAATAATGAATCCAATACTCGAACCATTATAAAATATTATAAAGCCCACACCCTCCTTAGGCAAAGTCATATAGGAGTTGAAGTCAACAAATCCTTGAGCGTTGGAAAGCTCACCTCACAAGCATCAGACCACTAAAAATTTTTTTTCTTAAAAGTCAACTTAGTCAAATGAGCTGCAATAGAAGAAAAACCCTCAATAAAATGAATATAATAACCAGCCAAGCCAACAAAAATCTAAATCTCAGTGTGAAAAGTAGGTTTAGCCTAATTAACCACTGCAATTTTGGCTGGATCAACTATAATGCCATCCTTAGTCACTATTGGACCCAAGAAAGAAATAGACTCCAACCAAAACTCACACTTGGAGAACTTAGCATACAACTTCTCATCCCTCAATCTTTGAAGCACAATCCACAAATGCTCTTCATGACCAGCCTCACTTTTGGAATAGACCAAGAAATCATCTATAAATACAATAATAAAAAAGTCAAGATACGATAAAAAAACTCAGTTCATCAACTCCATGAACGTGGAATGGGTATTGGTCAACCTAAAGGACATGGCGAAGAACTCATAATGACCATATTGAGTCCAAAAGGTCATCTTCAAAAAGTTCAAAGCTTTAATCCTCAACTGGTGATAACCGAATCTCAAATCGATCATCAAAAACACTGCAGCACCCTGAAGCTGATCAAATAAATCACCAACACGAGGAAGAGGACACTTATTCTTGACTATCACCTTATTCAATTGTCAATAATCAATACACTTCGAATAGACCCATCTTTTTTCTTCATAAACAAAATAGGCTCACCCCAATGTAATACACTAGGTTGATTAAATACCTTATCCAACAACTCGTGCAACTGATCGTTCAATTTATTTAACTCGGTTGTGGATATACTATAATGAGAAATAGAAATGGGCTTGGTGCCGGAATCAACATCAATAGAAAAATCAATACCACGATCCACAGGTATACTAGGCAAATCAGTAGAGAACACATCCATAAACTCTTGCACATCACAAATAAAATTCAAAGAAGGAGGCAAAATAACACTAGTATTATAAATATGAGACAAATAAGATAATCATTCCCTCTCAACCAATTTATGAGCTTGAACATATTATATGATCCTCTTAGAACCCGAATGAAGCGCACTCTTCCAAGTTATCCTTGGCACACCCGGTAAAGATAAAGTCACAGTCTTAGCATAACAATCTAAAATAGCATGATAAGGCATCAACCAATCCATACCTAAAATAGAATTGAAAGCAACCATATCTAACACAAGCAAATCTATCAGGGTCGTATGCCTAGCAAAAGTCACAATACAAGATTGGTACACTCGATCCACCACTGAAAAATCACCTATCGGGGTAGATACACGAATAGGCATGGCTAGAGTCTCATCGATAGAATCCAAACGTAAAGCAAAATATACAAACGCATAGGAGAAAGTTGATCTGGGATCAAATAAAACAGATGTAGGTGTAAAATAAATAAGGATGATACCTATAATAACAGCATCTGAAGCCTCTGCTTAGGTCTGGCTGGTATAGCATAGCACTGACCATAACTCTGCCCCTCATAACTCTGGTAGCACCCCTACCCCTCACAACTGAAATAAAAGTGTCTTTAATTATACAGTGAGGGAAGTCCTTAGACATATGGCCAATCTCATCACACACAAGCAACCTCTACTACCCGACTTAATAAAAAAAGGTAAAAATAAGCCCAAACAAATATCCTGAACTGCTGAAGATCCACACTTAAACTCCACAAAGCTGCCTGCACCGACCTCTTTTGATATCTACAAAAACCTCTAAAATCTTGACCATGAGAAACTTGACCTCTGAACTTACCAAAATGGTGCACCTTCTTAGCGCCTCCTTGAGATGCTCGGAGAATACCCTTAGTCATCTTAGCATGATCCACTATACTCTGAAAAGATTCCCCAATTACAACCATCTGTGATATAGCCAAAGGAAGAGAGATATCTAAACCCTTTACAAACTTTTGAATCTTCTCAAACCCGACAAAAATACTAGCATAGGAATATTTGGACAATGTATGGAAGTGCGCCTCATTCTCTACTACAATCATGGAGCCCTGCTCCAAGTAGTCAAACTCATCATGCATCTAATCCTTCAGATTGTAAGACATAAACCTCTTAAGAAATACATCAGCAAACTAATTCTATGTCTTATAGGGAGAATCAAGAGGTCTGTAACTAATCAGTGACCTCTAATAGTCTCTAGCTCTATCTTTCAACTGATAGGTAGTATAAGTAACCCTATACAACTGAAGTGATCCCAAATTATACAACACTATTGAATTTAGGAGGACCCAAATGTGTAAACCTCTCAAACCTCTTTTGATCCTTAAATGAAATAACAATACTCACATCAAAAAGAGGAATAGTGAATCTAGCAGGCTGAGATCCCATCTGAAAAGGTAACACAGATAAAGGGTGAACTCCCAACCACAGGATAACATGCTCAGATATCGGTGCTAAAACAAAAATAGGACTCGAGGTCTAAGGAGTACCCAAAATAGAAACAGGTGCAACAAAAGGATCCACACTCTGAACTGGAGGAACCCAACATAATCAAAGGAGAGCCCTCTAAAAAGGTCAGCAAATGCATTAACAATCCCTTCAAAATCAGGGCATAAAAACTCTGAAGAACTACAGTAGAACCCACACCTCTAACTTGCTCAACATGAGGCTCAGGAAAGAGTCCCCTAGCGCTCTTCCTAAATAGGGCTGATTATGGGGCTATTTACTCTCTTGAGTCCATCCACGACTCGAGGCTCACCCTCTAGTATAAGTTTCTGCATCTCTAACCTCGCGGGACCTAGTTAACACTATTTGCATAGAAAGAGTGAAACATAACTCAGAACACAAGGTATGAAAAAAATATGCATAATAAGGAATAAAATAAGGAATATTTCCTAAAGATATTCTATAGCCTCTCAAATATAGATGTGTATATCTACATATCAATCCACGTGACTCTATTAGATATTCTGTTCTTACACCATTGAGACCAAAGAAACTTGGCTGCTCTGATACCAATTTTCACGGCCTAAAAATCCAAGGTTCATAATGGCATTCATCGTAGTGAACCTTTATGAGTAAGCCTATCACCCAAACTGATACACAAAGGGGAAAGACAGAAACACAACCAAGGATAAGCTTCTAGAACGAAGTCGAACCATATAAGTATGATAAATGCAGAAGAGTACAAAATCAACAATACAACCATAATTCCAAAAACCTAATTTCAATAGTATATGAATGTATCTAGTACAATTTGAATCCGAATAAAATATATAAGATGTCTAAATATAAGAGTAACTCTTCCTCAGAAATGAAAGTAAAGACATAGTCTATAAGAAAGGTAGAAGAATAAATTTGGATTCCTGAAAGTCAACCACTACCTTGAAAGCACCAAATGTTGCTTGAATTAACCAAGTTGGAGTGTACTCAAACTCGGACCAGCATTGAAAAGGCATAGTAGGCATGAATACAGTCCACTTGTACTCAGTAGGTATCACAGGATAACTGAGAAAAGTAGAAAATAAAGCATACAAAATACATATAAGGGCACATCACCTGCAATTAAAAAATGTCCTACAATGGTAGCCGACACCACTTTTACAAATAGTTCTTGTCATGGCCCAAACCAGGGCCTAGCTGTGATGCGTATCTTAAGTCCGTCGTGGAATGGAGACCACCCCCTTTCCTAGTCAAATAATGCATACACACTAACAAAGACTGAATCTCAAACATATAACTACATAAAAAGGATAAAATTAAAGACATTTATGATATGTCAAAAACTAACAACCAATACCCAAGTCCACGGTAATACCCATAAATCCTCAAACCAATTGAACATCAATAAATCTTGGGAAATGCCCCCGATAATAGCCAAAATAATTCCTAAGGAAAGAGTCAATAACATGACAAACCGTAAAATATGAAATGAGGTCTTTCAAAGTATGGAAACTCACCACTTCAGTCTGACTCATGAACTATCCATGAACATTAGATCATTGTGCAGGAAAAATAGAAGTATTTTTGGTACCTGCATCACATAGGGATACAACACCTGGAGATGGTTAGTAGGTTTAGCACTAGAATGTAACTCGGGGATAAGGGGTAAAATAGGATATTAATAAATATATCAAAATAAGTCAAAAATCCAAATGCACATAAGGATATGCATATTCATATATATAATATGTGGGGATATAAAACAAGGCTTAGCATGAAATTTTAAAATCATAGCCTAGATCATGTAGCATAACGATCATAATAAGGAACCCACAGGCTGTATGGGCCCAGCTCTTCCCAGTTGGAAGTCCCTCAGTACGTGTGGCCAATGAACTATAGGATAACCATACGTGCATATGCCTTATCGAGGACTCGAACCTCCCAAAATAGATCAAAGGTGACCTAAGCACCAATTTGTATAACATGGGTAACTCAAACCACCAAATCATAAAATAAGAAAGACTCGAACCTCCCAGTCATTTGGACCCCCACACTAGCTAGTGTAGTTTCCAGTATTGGTCTCTCGGGACCTCCACTTCCAGGGCCCGACTACACAACCTTCTTTTAAGACCAATTAAAACATTTAACACATATTGCCAATTTATTGAACCAATTATTCATTAAGGTATCTCATTGGTATCGTTATACCAACTCTACTTGCAATTTCATTATAATGTCATATCCATTAACCATCAAGGAATTCATGACCCCTTAGGTTCGATTATTCATTAATACGGGGAATCTATGTACCCCAAAGTTCAATCAAATCAATTAATGATTAATTAACCTTTTATGCCAATGCATTTGTATAAGTAAGCAAGTCACGACAAAACCATATTCGACCTGAATTTCACAATTTGAGTTGAGGGAACACAATTTCCAAATTCATATGTCAAGAAAAAATTCATCACAATTGGGAAAAACATAACCCATTAGTTTATTCACCATACCCATGAACCCCATAAGTTCAAAATCATCAATAAAGCATGAATAATGCATAATAAATCTTGAGAAATCAATTTAAGAGTCAATCATATCAAAATCCTCAACCCATGACAAAACCCACGTTTAAATTCATATTATCAGTCACGTAATTACATGCCTAAAAAAAATTTAAGGGTAGAGTTAGATACCAGAAATAGCAAGAATTGTGGAGAAAATTTGCTCTTGGAAGCTCTAATTGACCAATCTCTTGGTAAACCCTATCGCTTGACAGAATTTGAGAGAGAAAAGAGTGTGTTTTTATTTGATAAGGGATAAAGTAAAGCCCCAAAGTTGTTTTATGGATGGGGGTTTTAATTGGGGAATATGGGAAATGACCAAAGTGCCTTTTTAAATAAAGCTGAAAGTCACCGACAGTCATTACAAGTGACCTTAAGAGTTGTAGGGTCACCCTAACACTCGTGATATCCAACTGTAGGCTGTACAGTGTCTATGGGCACCCACACTGGTCTGGTTACGAGTCGCTCCATACGACTCATAATAAGATATTACGACCCGTTAAGCTCACTCGTACTTAGGATAGAATCATTGGATACATTCACTGGTATATATTATATCACATATAAGAAGGGATAAGAAGAACATGTACATGCAAGATTGTCAAGTACAACTAATAGAAGATCGCATAAATAAGATATGATAAGTCAATATGACAATTAAAACACAACATAAACACAATAAGTTAAGTAAAATATATAAGATGATGTTGATGATGATAATGCACAAGGTCATGTTGATGATGATAATGCACAAGGTCATCTTACAACCTCCCTATACACCCACAGAGGCAAAATTCTTGTATCGGAACCATGGGGGTTTGTCATCCCATATACAACCACAATACATATCCATATCTACTTCTCGACACATCTCTCAGGAAGAGTTTTATAAGGTGTTGCAATGTCTCCTCCCCAGCACATCCCCCTGGAAGGGTTTTATAAAAGATGTTTCCATAGTGGTACCATTTGTTTCATGAATAAGTATGACATGAAGATGGAATGCTCACAACTAATCACAATGAGTATTTTCACAACCAACCACAATGATATATTTCCAAAACCAATCACAACGTTACATTTCCACAACCACGCGAGTCAATATCCACTTATTATTCCGTCCATCCATGAATTTCCATATGTTTCAAATAACAATAAGTATTAATATATCAAAATACACCAACGGTACCACAAAAAGGCATTTTTAACAACATAATACAATTACTTACATTTATTTTAGGCTATCAACATCGCATAAGACCCCACACGGTCATACATATCACACAATATCTAAATTTCAATAATTACATCACATAAAGGCCTCCACACAGTCACAACACATAGATTGCTATTTATCATGATTAGTTCCCACCCTTAACATGCATTTTGTACCAATATTTACTACCCAACCAAATC
This sequence comes from Capsicum annuum, assembly GCF_002878395.1. NCBI lineage: Eukaryota > Viridiplantae > Streptophyta > Magnoliopsida > Solanales > Solanaceae > Capsicum > Capsicum annuum. Next base: position 28,562,124 of record NC_061120.1, on the reverse strand, counting down.
TAAAAGAGTTAAGTCATAACCTACCGCAAAGATTGAAATAGGTCTATGACACTTCAACCGTAAAGCCTTACTTCTCACCAACATCCCAAAATCAACAACAATAAATATAGAATCATGTGTTAAAATAAGGCTGGCGATACTCATATTGCCTTATTTTAGTTTGGGGTCAAAACGGACCCTCAAAATGAGTTTTTGAAAAAAAAAAAGGTAAAATCATAGTTGTATATAAAAAATATATTCCCCATACCTTTAGAAATCTACAGATGAAAACTCAAGTCAAATAGAGTAAGAAAAAAGGTTCAAATTGAAGAAAAATTATTTTTGAGCTTTACTAGGTAAACCCTTTGAAATCCTTTTTAAAATCAAGAATCAAAGTTGTTTTGAAGATGAAATCGGGGAACAACTAGTAATTATAGGATTAAGAACATCATTCAAGTGAAAAAGGTTTAGAATTTGGGGCTAAATCAAGTACTAAGATTTTTGTGGGTTTTGAACAATTAACCAAGAAATTTGATAAAGAAAAGGATGAATTCTTATTTTAAATCCGTAAGAGAATTAAGACATAGATGTTAATCTAGCTTCCTAAGAACCCACAACCTTCACTTTTAAGTTCTCACACTATTTAGGGTTTAGCTCTCAAAAGGCTAGATGAAAAATGAGCAAAAATTAGGCAAAAGGAGGCTATTTATACCCATATCAGGTTACTAGGTGCATGAGTCATACAACACATTCCTCAAATGAGTTTTACCCTTTTTGATCCAGGTTGCACCAACAACCTAGTGCACTAGATTTTATAAGTCCAAAATGGACTTCGACGGGGTGCTTCAAATTCGTTTGAAATCTAATATATGCAAAAGAACTATTTCATCACACTGAATTTGACGATGTGAACTCAATAATGATATCAAATTTTTTTTAAAATGTTATTTTCATAGAGTCAACCCCCAAAATTCAAAATCATAATTTTCCAAATCGAGGGTCAAAATAAGCTTTAAATGTCATAAAACTACACCATGTCACCACCCTAAAATCGATGTTCTAGATCTACTGGTGCAATCCGTTCAACCTTCCATCGTACGGATCAAAAGATAACTACATAAATCTAAAATAAGACTCTTGAAGCCATAAAAGCCATGATATCACATAAATGGTACCAAATGCATAGGGAATTATGCCAATCACTCCCATACCCAGAAATACCACAACGCAACTACGGGGAGGGTTAAAATAGTCAAATCACATAAATTATCAAATTTCACATATTTCATCAAATTTCAAGTTGTTACATTATTATTATTATTATTAGAAAAGGGAATCAAAACCACCTTAATTAATATTCAAAAAGTCGAAGACACACCTAAATTATTGAAGTGACCTAATGCACACCTCTACTTATCAAAAGTAAATTTAATACCACCTTATAAGATGATGTGGCACAAAAATAAAAATAATTTTTAAAAAAGCGTATTTTGAGGTTTTTTTTTCAAAATTAATATTTTTTGAGATATATCCTCTATCACCGCCCACCAGCCTCATACTTTTTATCATCTATAATTCTCTACCCCCCTCTCTATTTTTACTGTTACAAGCTTCCTCACTTTTTATCTGAGGAAAAAATATTAGCAGATTACTGTTATAGGTGTTTAACCTCTTTGTATTTAGTAAGAATTTAAAGAATACCTAGAATAGATTTTTTAACTTCTCAAGTTGATGTTGAATTTGATTGTTTGAGTTGTAATAATTAATATTTGTTTTGGCTTAATGTTTTCACCATTTGTAAGAATTTCAACTTTGATTGATGTGGTGGATTTATTGGGTGATGGACGATGAAGAAGAAAGAATTGAAGGTGGTGATGAAGAAGAAATTGATAGCAATAATGGTGGTTTAAGGAGAAGAAGAAGGATTGAAGGTGATATAGAGAAGGTGAAAAGAAAAGAAATGGTGATGATGATGGCCAGACACAATTTTTTAGATGAGATGAGATATGGAGTTGATAGGGTTAGGAATGAAGAAGATGTATTATTGGTATTTTTAATGGTTAATTAGGGATTAATTAGTATAAAATATAATTAACAAAATAAAGTTAATAAACAAATTAAAAAAGGAGAAAAAATAATAACAATTATAATTTTTGACATGGCGCTGACGTGATGTTGATGTGGCAGGTGAGTGTAAAACACCACATGTTGTGAGAGTGGTTTATACTTTTCAGGTTGGTATTTAATTCAGTTTTAATATGTATAGGGTTGTAATGAGCTACTTCAATAGTTTAACTGTGTCTTCGTCTTTTCGGATGTAGTCTAAGGTGATTTTGATATTTTTTTCCTTATTATTATTATTATTATTATTATTATTATTATTATTATTATCATTATTATTATGATAATGATGATAATGATGATGATGATGATGATAATGATGATGAGATGAGGATATAATGACACTCATAGTGAAATTTAGAAATTTCTGCGTTTGGACCATTCTATTCTTTTTCGTGGTTGCTACATATTGATTTTGGGATATGGAGATGTTTGACATATTTTTCAAGGCCTTCGAGAAAGTTTTGAGTGAGTTTATGGTTATTTTGAGGCTAAGAATCAACAATTGAGTTCAATGAACATTTCTTGATTCAAGTGTTGGATGGTAAGTTGGACTACACCATTAGATCTGAAATGTCGAATTTGGATTTGTAACGGGGTTGGTTCGATCTAGAAATCTTTATATCTAATTTCGATCCTTTATTTGAAAAATAGTACGAATGGATCTCGAGGGTTAATTTTGTGAAAATAATCCTTTTTCAAAAATTCAACATCGTCATTGAGTTCGGAATGTTAAATTTAGCCTAGTAACAAAGTTCGTTTGAACACATGGGATTTTGAACAAATTTTAAGGATTCGATAAAAAACTTGACCTTTATGCTAAGTTTTTGGAACAAGGCATCATCTAGTGGAGCCACTTAAGCAACCAATTGGTCGCTAAAGCGAAAGCAACTTAAGCGCCCAGAGGCCTAAAGCAAATGACGCATAAGCGCTCAGGGATCGCTTTAGTAGTTATTTAGCCGCTAAAGCAGCCCACCTGTATATAAATCTTTTTTCATAATTTTTTTCATCATTTTTGAACCTTTGAACTTTGGGTTTGGGCGATTTTTAAGGATTGCTTCACCGTTTGATCTTGGGTAAACTCCAAAACCTTATTTTTATTACTTTTCATTGATTTATATCATCATTACACTCTTTAATCGTGGTTTTAAAAAGAAAATTTAGGGATTTTGCAGGTAAAGTTTAATAAAGATTTTTCTTTGATGTTTTTAACCCATTTTTGTATAGGTTTTCTCCCGTGGGTTACTATAACCTTAGGGGGTCTATTTTTGTAATGCCCCAAAACCTAGTCCCGGAATGTCATACGATGCTCAATAATACGAGTAGTCCCAAGCTAACCCTGTAAGCCTACTACTAAGTCTATATCTCATATTAAAGTAATTTAATCAGATAGAAATACTAAAATACTGAATTAAATCAAAACTGTCTGAGATCAACTGAATATACTGTCGGGATAACTAATACTGAAAGTCTGAAAATAATATCTAGTAGTCTGACAAGCCTCTATTACTAAGAAACTAGAGATCCATTGGCACAAACCCCCAACTGACTTGAACTAAACTGAAAATAACTAATCAAATACTATGAAAGCTGGAAATCTGGATAAATGGGCCCTCGAACCATGAGGACTCACCAACTGACGGGATGTAGATAGAGATGCCTGAAATCACTTGCGCTGCTGAGACTGAGCACCTAAACCTACATTATTAAACAATGTAGCACATAGACATATATGTGGATTAGTTCTTTGAGGATTTACTGAGCATGTGGGGGTGAAAGCATAAGTAAAAATAACATCTCAATGTTATCAAAATTAATAGAATATTCATGCTATATGTAATGACTCACATGGCTGGAATAACTAAAAGCTGAAAATTACAGATCATGAAAAAACATATTGTATAAAAACTAGCAAGCTATCATATTTCAAGTCTAAAAATTGAACTATCACATGTCATTCTTTCCTATTAGACTGTAGGAAATTATAGTAAAAGCTTTTCTATTAGGGACTTTACTGTAAAGAAAATACTTTTTAAAACAAAACTATTTTGAAGATATTTTACTATTAGGGAGGTTCTTCTAACCGACATAAACCATTTAAGCTATCATGGAGTTCAACGTCTTGTTCCCCTAAGGGAAAAACGTCATGTTGGAGAGAGGTGTCATACTTTTGCCAAGGAGTATAACCTGAGCTAAGTGCTCAACTAAAAATTCTTTATCTCGGAGCCCGAAAGGTTGACTTAAAAATCTTCAAAGTTTAAAGGGAGTCAAAATGACTATATCCCTCAACTCTTGCTATATTTTTATGTTCTAACTGCTTCAAGTACGTACTAAGGACTAGACTGAGCTAGAAATATTTTGGATATTACAATATCTCCCCTTTGGGAACATTTGTCCACGAATGAGACTAATGAAGCTGAGATGCTGAAAAACTGAGGCTATAATTGGCATGCACAACTGAAAGCATGACTAAATTGATTTGCAAGTGCAAGAATTATCAAGAGAATGGCTATGTAAAGCTAAAACGTTGAATGAAAAGAGATGATCTAGGGAAACTTGTTACCTTGAACTGAATCTAAATCTGCAGCCAAAAGATGAGGGTACTTGGTTTGCATGTCTGCCTCCACTTCCCAAGTGGCTCCCTCAATGGATTGATTCTGCCAAAGAACCTTGACCAAGGGAACTTCTTTGTTCCTTAGTGTACGAATCTGGCGATCAAGGATCTCAACTGTAAGCTCTTCATAAGAGAGGCTATCATAAATATTTGTACAATATAAAGGTACTACAATCGCTGGATCACCAATCTACTTCTTTAACAAGGACACGTGGAACACATGGTGAATGGAGGACAAATCTGTAAGCAGCTCAAACTCATATGCCACCTTCCCGATATAGCTCAATATCTTGTAGGGACCAACATAGCGGGGACTAATCTTCCCTATTTTACCAAATCGTTTCACCCTCTTCATGGGTAAAACTCTTAAGTAAACTAAATCACCAACTTCAAACTCTAGATCTCTTGTCGTCACGTCTACATAATATTTCTAAAGACTCTGAGCTCTCAAAACAACTGAACTTTCTTCATTACTTGTAATACCACATCAGGCCCTATCAATACGGACTTACCCACTTCGAACCAACCAATAGGGTATCTACATCTCCTCCCATAGAGAGCCTTAAATGGGGACATCTGAATGCTAGCATAATAATTATTATTGTAAGAAAACTCAATCAACAATAATTGCTCATCCCAACTACCCTTGAACTCAAGAACACATGCCCTTAACATATTTTCTAGAGTTTAAATGGTCCTTTCTGCCTGACCATCTGTCTGAGGATGAAAAGCTGAACTAAGGTGAACTCTAGTACCAATACCCTTCTAAAAGGCTTTCCAAAAATGAGAGGTAAACTGAGTACCCCTATATGAAATAATAGACAAAGGAACTCTATGCAATCTGACCAACTCCTAAATATACAACTTAGCATAATCTTCTGCTGAGTAGGACGTATGAACTGGGAGAAAATAGGATGATTTGGTCAACCTGTCTTCAATAACCCAAATCGAATCATTCTGGCGATGCAAATGAGGTAACCCTATTATGAAATCCTTGTTCACTTCTTCCCACTTCTAAGTGAGGATACTAAACTCTTTCAAGGTACCACCAGGCCTTTGGTGTTCCACCGTGACCTATTGGCAAATAGAACACCTAGCTACAAACTCCACAATATATTTTTTATACCACTCAACCAATAGATTTCCCATAAATCACGACATATTTTAGAAGCACCAGGGTGAATGAAGTAACGCACACCATGCGCTTCAGCCATAATTCGCTATCTCAAATCATCAACGCCTGACACATACAATCTACACTAGTATCTCAACACACCATCTCCCCCTTGGGAGAAAACCTCTACCTTCTGATCTCTAACGGACTCCCTTAACTTAATTAGGATGGGGTTCCAATCTTATTTCTCCTTTACCTCGAAAACCAATAAAGATTCTACACTACTCTACACCCAAACGCTACCCTCAGCCGATTCAACTAAACGAACACCCAATCTAGCCAATCGATGAACTTCTCGAGCTAACTTATTCTTATCACTCTCTATATAAGCAACACTACCAATAGATAGTTTACTAAGGGCATCTACCATAACATTGGCCTTGCCTGGATGTTATAAAATACTCATGTCATAATCTTTCAACAATTCTAACCACCTTCTCTGACAGAGATTCAACTCTCTCTGTGTAAATACATACTATAGTGCTTCCATATTTTCAAAGCAAACACAATACCAACTAACTCAAGATCATGAGTAGAATAATCCTTTTCGTAAGGCTTAAGCTATCTAGAGGCATAGGCTATGACCTTACCTCTTTTTATCAAAACAAAACCCAAACCAACTCTAGAGGCATTACAATAGACAATGGACCCATCCATACCATCAGGTAATGCTAAGACTAGTACTGAAGTGAGTCGAGTCTTCAACTCCTGAAAACTCTTCTCATAAGAATATGACCACTGAAAATTAACTTTCTTCTAAGTTAATCTGGTCATGGGAGATGCAATGGATTAAAACCCCTTAACAAACCATCTATAATAGCCAGCGAAACCCAAGAAACTTCTAATTTTGGATAGAGAAATAGGTCTATGCCAGTTTTCTCACTGCTTTAGTCATTTGGGGATCAACTCTAATGCCATCGCCGAAAATAATATGATCGAGGAAAGCTACTGACCTTAGCCAAAATTAACACTTATTTAATTTAGTGAATAATCGGTGATCTCTAAGAGTTTGCAACACAATTCTAAGATGGTCTACATGATCATCCTCACTATGAGAATAGACAAGGATACCATAGATAAAGACTATGACAAATATGTCTAGGTACTATTTAAACACATTCTTCATCAAGTCCATAAAGACTGCTGGGGCATTTGGTAGCCCGAAAGAAATGACTAGGAATTCAAAATAACCATAACGGGTTTTGAAAGCTATCTTAGGATATCACATTCCCTTACTCTAAGCTGTTGATAGCCGGATCCAAGGTCTATCTTGGAAAAACAACTTGCACCTTGGATTTGATCAAATAAGTCATCAATTCTGGGGAGAGGATATATGTTTTTAACAGTCTTTATTCAGTTGACGATAGTCAATGTACCTTCGCAAAGAACCATCTTTCTGATGTACGAATAGGATAGAAGGGCCTAATAGAGAAATAATGAGCCTTATGAAACCCATATCTAAGAGGTCTTTGAGTTTCTCTTTCAACTCTTTAAGCTTGGAAGAAGCCATATAATATAGAGGAGTAGAGATAGTTTGAGTATCAGGAAGAAAATCAATTTTAAATTCTATTTCCCTTTTCAGAGGTACCCCTAGCAACTCTTCAAGAAAAAATCTGGAAACCTACTTACTACCCGAACTGACTGAATGGTTGGAGCCTCAGACATAGTGTCTTTGACTCAAAATAGATGATAGATACATCGTTTTAATATCAACTTTCTAACTCTAAGATAAGATATGAAATGACTCTTAGGAGACACTGAATTACCTTCCCACTTGAAGACTGGCTCGTCAGGAAACTAAAACTTCACCACTCGGGTGTGACAATCTATAGATGCATAATAGGAATGGAGCCAATCCATACCAAGAATAAGGTCAAAGTCAACCATGTCTAATTCTATCAAGTCTGCTAACATGATTTTATAAAGGACAAAAATAGGACACTATTTATAGATTCGCTTGGCAACAACTGACTCACCAACTGGAGTGGAAGTGAAGAAGGGCTTAGAAAAATTTTCAGGATCTATCCTAAAATTTACCGCAACTAATGTAGTCACATAAGAGAAATTTGACCCTGGGTCTAACAGCACATAAACATCAAAATAAAAGACACAAAGCGTACCAGTAACAACATCAGGGGACCTTTTCTGCTCCTGGTGGGATGGTAAAGCATAGAATCGATTCTGGCACTGACCACCACTAATAATTGATGATACTGCCTGGGGAGGGGCCGAGCGAGCTACAGGAGCTGGTGTACTAGTATCTTGAGTCTGGAGAGGAGCATCTCAGCTTCCTTGCTTAGCATGCGAGTATCTCTTGATACCATAGGCCAACTAACCATATCCAAAACAAACATTCAATCCCAACAAGCACTCACTGAGATGATTTTTACCATATCTAGCACATGCAGGATAGCTAGGCCTTCAGCCCATGCTATTCTAAAATCTGGATATCAAAGTCCTATCCCACTTTTTCTGCTTGGTTTTGGGTGCAGGGGCACTAGATGAAGATGGTGCTCGTAAAGAAGGACGACTCTGAAACTATGAAAGATTTCTTCCGGCAAATCTTGCCTGACCATACTCAAATTGCCCAGTTCTAAACTTTTTATTTCCTCTATCTCTTTCTTTTAAATTTTCTACCTCAATCTATTGGGCATGAGTCATCAATCTATCTAGATCCACATCTCCAATAAGTATGGTAGTCCTATACTCTTTGACTACCAATCCAGACACTCCAGTAATAAACTTACTCATACTAGATCTAGTGGCAGTCATCAAATTAGGAGCATACTTGGACAATTGGTTGAACTAAAGGCAGTACTCTTTCACTATTATTGAGCCCTACCGCAGGTTCATGAACACCTAAATCTTTTCTTCTCATAAATCACACAGAAAAAACCTGTCTAGAAATGTATCTCGAAATACCTGCCAATATATAGGAGCTGCATTCTCACCCCTGCCCTTCTTCCATATAACAACCCAATCATAAGTAATATCCTTCAGCCTATAAGACGCCAATTCCACACTCTCCTCTTCATTAATATGCATAACTTGGGTGATATTTTCACCTCATCAAGATAGAACTATGGGTCCTCACCTACCTTTGACCCAAAGAATTTGGGCGAATTCATTCTTATGAAGTCACAAAGTCTAGCTACAACTAAATCACCCTCTTGATGAGGTGGAACTACATCCTGGTTATTGGCCTAAACATTAGCAGTCATAGCTTGGGCCAATGCCTGAAAGGCAGCCTGAAATTTGGCATGAGACACATTCTTATTCAAAGGATCAACAAACTGGGGTGGTTGGTTATCATTTCTGTAGGCATTAACAATGTGAGGAGGCATATTCTATCATAAAATAGCATGAGTTAAAAGTGGATAGAGATATTTGTAAGTACGATGGATTATGAAATAAGAAGATAAATTTCTAAAATGTCCCCTAGCCCCTTGCTTATAAATATGACGTGCTTCACACCCATGATCAAGACTCTACTAATGGGGCTTTTCTGACTTCCATGGACTCTTTAAACCTTAGGATATGATACTAAGTTTGTAACGCCTCAAAACCTAGTGCCAGAACGTCAAAAGGTGCTCAATATTACGAGTAGTTCCAAGCTAACCCTTTAAGCCTGCTACTAAGTCTATGTCTCATATTAAAGTTATTTAATTAGATAAAAATACTAAAATACAGAATTATATCAAAACTGTCTGAGATCAAATAAATATACTATCTGGATAATTGATGCTAAAAGTCTCAAAATAATAGCTGGTAGTCTGACAAACCTCTAGTACTAAGGAATTAGAGAGACATTGGGAAAAACCCCAAACTAACTTGGACTAAACTGAAAGCAACTAATCAAATACTATGAAAGCTATAAATCTTGATAAATGGGCCCTCGAACCATGAGGACTCACCAACTATCGATATGTAGATAGAGACACCTGAAATCACTCACACTGCTGAGACTGAGCACCTGAACCTACATTATTCAACAATGTAGAACATAGACATATATGTGGATTAGTACTTTGAGGATTTACTAGGCATGTGGGGGTGAATGCATAAGTAAAAGTAACATCTCAATGTTTTCAAAATTCATAGAATATGCATGCTATATGTAATGACTCATAGCTGGAATAATTGAAAGCTGAAAATTATAGATCATGAATAATAAAACATACTGTATAAAAACTAGTGAACCTTCATGTTTCAAGTCTAAAAATTGAGCTGTCACCTATCATTCTTTCCTGTTAGACTGTAGGAAATTATAGTAAAAGCTTTTCTATTAGGGACTTTACTGAAAAGAAAATACTTTTTATAACAAAACTATTCTATAGATCTTTTACTTTCAGTGAGGTTCTTGTAACTAAAATAAACCATGTAAGCTATCATGGAGTCTAACGTCTTGTTCCCTTAAGGGGGAAACCTCACGTTGGGGAGAAGTGTCATATTCTTGCCAAGGAGTATAACTTGAGCTAAGTGATCACATCTGTAACTATTATCTCTATAGAAATGGGAATACTGAATTTTTATCTACGTTGGCTCATAGTTCTAGAAAAGAAGGATTCGCTAAACCCACACTTTCCGCTAGGTGATAAATACTACTCCCTTAATTATATGCTCATTCTATATGAAATCCACTTTTAAAAGTCTCACTCTTTCATACTGAAAGCTAACTATGCATCTATTCATTCAAAACTAAATTTAAGTTGTACAGTAGATTCCATGTCCTAGCTAAAGGTTTTAGATCAAATCTTTATTCAAAGTTGTCTATAAACATATCATGGGATGTTTAAATGCATAATCATTCTTGAAATAGCCATAATTAACTAAGTCTTGATAACCCTTGCTTTAATTTTATGTCAAAACATCATAATGTTTATTCTTGATAATGTAAATATTCATAGATCAACTCAAATCTAGAAAATATAGTTATATGCATGAATTTACGAGAGTAAACATGCCATTCAACATCAAAATCACTCAAAACATCAAAATCTTCATATGGCAATAAATAGTTATGAACCGTAAATTGAAATTCATGCAAAATCATGTATATTTGTAAATAAAAAACTAGTTTTGAGAACAAGGATGAAAGATTTATCCTTGTTCAAAATTCCGCATACCTTAATTGATGAACTAGATAAAGAAGCTTGATTTTGAAATTCCATTGCTCTCTTGAAAGTTGATTCTTGGAACTCTTAAATTGGAAACCTGGAATTTTGAACTATTTTGGGAAAAGAATGGTGGAAATTTGGGGATACTTGAAGTTGAATATTGAAGCCTAGGGTTTTCCTTTAGAAGGATTTGATGAGTAATGAGCATATTTTACTCAATAATATACTTAATTATCTGTTTTCACGGTTTGGGGATGAGGGAAAAAGACTAATCTGCCCTTGGAATTTAAAATCCATAATTGGGTTGTAGATTAAGGCTTCACTAATATGCGGTGAGTGGGTCATCGTGATACCCACTGCGATGCGGTGGAATTGCAGTGACTCACTGAATTATGACAATTGCTGTTTTGAGATTCATCATGATGCGGTGCAATCGCGGTGACCCTCTAGAAATTGACAAATACTGAATTGGCCTCCACCGCAACATGGTGGAATCGCGATGGCTTGCTGGAATGAAAGTCCAAACAGTGCCCAAACCTTATCCAAAAATTTTAAAAATTACCCAAGACATGTTATTTACATCCCCAAATATAACTCAACTAAAAATTCATTGTCTCAGAGGTTGAAAGGTTGACTTAAAAAACTTTGAAGTTTAAATAGGATCAAAATGACTATGTTCCTCAACTCTTAGCTGTATTTTTAGTTTCTAAGTTCTTCTAGTACGTACTAAGGGCTGGATTGAGCTAGAATTATTCAGGGTATTATAGTTTTTAAAACAAAATTTTAATTCTACCTTTTTTTCTCTAATTTGTTGTTCGAACTCATTTTGGATCCTTCTTAAATTGGGTCAATATGAGTATCATTAGCTTTTTTTTGACTTGTAGATGTCATTATTAGTAAATTAGATGCATTTGGTATTAATTCGAGCGAGTTGAGCTTTCGATTGAGCTTTTGGATGGTGTTTGAGCTTGTGAATCTTTATTTAAGTTGAGTTGAGATTTACCTTAACTTTTTTTAAAGTGTTTATGTGTTAAATGCTTGTTTGTTTGTGTGTGGTGATTTATTTATGATTAGGAGTCCCGCTTAGATGAAATGAAAAGTATCTTTGTGGATACTGGAGTCTTTGATCATGTCATATTTATAGTGACTGAATAATTATCCTTAGAGTTTGAATCTTATTTAGCGGACTTTATTGTCATGACTGGGTTTAGTGACCTCTTGGGCATAATTATGTCATATTGATAGTGACAAAATAATTAGGTTTTAGAAATATCTTGGAGTTTAAGTATACCTTAATTAGGTGATGAGACTTAGTGTATGGAACAAACTAGGTTTGGGTAGTTCTGTGATATATTATTATTGAAATTTTTGGTTATTTTATGTTATCCATGTAGGGTTTATATGAACATATTAATGGACTTGAGTAACTATTTATGTTCGTGTGTTTGAGTGGGGGCTTATATACTATTGCTTATTGATTTGAGAGGATATATTATTTTGTTGTCTATGTGGGGACTTGACTTGGTGTTATTGGTCATGCTGTGTGCTAAACTCAAGGCCGTGTGTTAACCTCATACATCAGCAATATTATCACCATATCATTATCATCAGTATCATTATCTTATATATTACATTTGCTTTATTGGGTTGATGTTGTGATTGAATTTATGTATTGACTTCTTATATGTCTACTTGCTCTATGTCCTATTACTTATACTTGACCATATTGTATATACATATTCTTCTCTATTATACTTACATGTGATATAATGTATACTTGTGTTATACTTATTGTATTGTTGTTGTATTTGTGATATATATTAGAACTTTTAGAGCAAGTGGTGTGGACTACCATTGTGGGACATTTTTTGATTGCAAGTGATGTGCCCATAGTGTGCATTTTGTGTACCTTATTTTATACTTTGCTTGGTCGGCCTATGATACCTACTGAGCACAAGTAGATCGTACTCATTCTTATTGTACCCTTTTGGTGCATATTTAGGTTCAGGTGCGCCCCACATTACTTGACTCGAGCGATTATTGGAGCTTTTAAGGTAGTTTATTATTTTTAGATGTCCGGATGTTTTTTGTTGCCTTTCTCTACATACTATGTCTTATTTTTATTTTAGAGACAGAGTTTCTCTGGTATTTGGATATCTTATGTATTTTATTTGGATTCAAATTGTACTGTATACGTTCTTATACTATTAACTCCTGATTTTGGGAATTATGGCTGCGTTGGTATGTTTCTTTTCACATATATTATACTTGTATGGTTCAGCTTCATTCTAGAAGTCTTACCTTGGGATTATTATTGTCCCCTTTCCCCTTACCCCTTTTGTGTATAATTAAGGTGATAAGCTTACTTGTCAAGGTTCATCGCGATGCCATCATGATCTTTTGGATTTTGGTTTATGATAAATTGGTATTAGGGTAACCTAGTTTCATTGATCTTAATGGTGTAAGAATGAGATGTTTAATAAAGTCTCGTGAATTGGTACATAAACGTCTGTATCTATCTTTGAGAGGCTATAGGATGTCTTTAGGAAAACAATCCTCATTTTATTCCTTATCGTGCATATTTTTTGTATCCCTTGAACTCTAAGTTATGTTTCACTCTTTCTATGAAGATGGTGTTGATTAGGTCCCGCGGGGTTAAAGATATGGAGCCTTCTTCTAGAGAGCAATCCTTAAGTTATAGATGGACTCAACAAAATAGATGGGTTAATGGATCATCCCCATCTAGAAGGAGTTCTAGAGGGATCTCCCCTAGGCCTCGAGTTGAGTACGTTGGAGGTGTAAGTTCATTCTTAGATCCTTAGAGTTCATCTAACATAGTTTTGGAGAGGTTGTTGTTATTGACCCACTTAGAGGTTCTCCTTTGGTTATGCCGTTTTTTTTTTTCAATTCCCAGTATGGATCCTTCTGTGGTACCTACTTCAGTTTTGGGTACTCTTCTGACCCTGAGTACTATTCCTCCTTCTGCACTGATATCTGAGTATGTTGCACCAGGATTAGGAGTTCAGCTTTTATCTATGTTACCTTCTCAAATAGGATCTTAACCTACAGATTCACCATACCTCCTCATGTTATTAGTACAGTGATGTCTTTTGAGTATTAGAAGAGGTTTAAAAGATTTACTCATTTGGGTCCTTCCAGATTTAGTGGTGCTGTGAGCGAGGATGCCTATGAGTTCTTGATTGATTATCGAGAGAAGTTGCATAACTTAGTTTCTCTTGAGTCGCATGGAGTGTCTTATACTACATATTAGTTGAGAGATGATGTGAGAGATTGGTAAAGGTTGTTTATTAGTTGTAGATGTCTTAATGCTCCTGAGTTGACTTGGAATCAATTTACTAATACCTTTCTGGAGACATTTGTGCCTTATAATTTGAGATATCAGATGTGTGATAAGTTTGATCATTTTGATCAGGGCTCCATGAACATTGCAGAGTATGAGGCACACTTTTATGTCTTGTCTAGATATTCTTATGCCAGTATTTCCACCAAGACTGAGAAGATTTATTAGTTTATAAAGGGCTTAGATGTTTCTCTTCAGTTGGCTACTTCTCATATGGTCATATTCGGGCTATTTTTAGTGCATTTTGGATCATGCCAAGATGAAAAAGGGTATACTTAGAGCATGTTACGGAGACGCCAAGAAGGTACGCCATTTAGGTAAGGTCAAAGGTCAGGCTTCTTGTGGTAGAATTTTTAGAGGTTCTTGTAGTTATCAGGATAGAGCAGTGTAGGAGACCTTACATATTTCAAGTGGTGGATCTTTAGGTTAAGCAGTTCAAAGGGGACATTCGAGCCCAGTGGTTTCTTTTCTTATTGATGAGGCTTATTTTGTGTGTTGCGAGGTTAGCCATTTGGCCAAGGACTACCCCCATCATGTGATTAGGGCTACTTTTATTTTAACAGTGAGAGGTGAGGGTCGTGGTCGTGGTGATCGTGGCCAGTGTTATGCCATACCCGCCAGGACTGAGGCGGAGGCTTCTGATAATGTGATCTCAGGTATCATCCCTATTTGTTTTAGATCTACATCTACGTTATTTAAACTCGGATTGACTTTCTCTTATATGTCTACATATTTTTTTTAGGGTTTTGATCTATTAGTGAGCCTCTTGACATGCCTATTCATGTATCTACCCTTGTAGGAGATTCTTTAGTGGTGAATCAGGTGTACCAATCTTGTGTTGTAACTATTTTGTGGTTGTGAGACATGGGTAGATTTGGTTGCATTAGATATGGTTGATTTTGATTTTATTTTTGGTATGGATTGGTTGGATCCTTATCTTACTATCTTAGATTATTTTGCTAAGATTGTGACTTTAGCTCCGCTGGGTGTACCAAGGATAGCTTGGAAGGGTGTATTTCATTCGATTGTTAAGAGGGTTATCTCTTATGTTTAGGCTCGTAGATTGGTTAAGAGGGGATGTTTATCTTATTTTGCTCATATTCATGATATTAGTGTTATTTCTCTCCTTCCTTAGATTCTGTCTATGTTGTCTATGAGTTTGTGGATGTGTTCCTTATGAATTTGCCTAGTATGCCTCCAAATCGTGATGTTGATTTTGTTATTGATATTGAGTCAGGCACCAAGCCCATTTATATTCCTCTTTGTAGGATGGCCCCAACCAATTTACAGAAATTAAAGGATCAGTTATAGATGTTATTAGATAAGGGATTTATCTAACCTAGTGTATCATCTTGAAGTGCGTCTGTCTTGTTTTTGAAGAAAAAAGATGGGTCTATGTGTATGTGTATTGATTATCGGTAGTTGAACAAGGTGACGGTTAAGAATAAGTATCCTCCTTTTCATAGATGATTTATTTGATCAGCTTCAGGTGTTGTGGTGTTTTCAAAGATTAATTTGAGATATAGTTATCACCGATTGAGGATTAGAGCTTTAGATATTTCGAAGATAGCTTTCAGACTCGATATAGTTATCATGAGTTCTTGGTTATGTCCTTTGGGTTGACCAATGCCCCTGCTGCGTTCATGGAGTTGATAAGTAGGTATTTTGACCATATCTCATCTCCTTTTTTTATTGTATTTATAGATAATATCTTGGTTTATTCCAAGAGTGAGGCTGAGCATGAGGAATATTTATGGATTATGTTTTAGAAAATGAGGAATGAGAAGTTGTATGCTAAGTTCTCCAAGTGTAAATTTTTGTTAGATTTTATTTCTTTCTTAGGCCACGTGGTGACTAAGGAAGGTATTATTGTCTAACCAGCTAAGGTTACAGCGGTTCATGATTGGGCTAAACCTACTTCACCCACTGAGATTTTAAGTTTTATTGGTTTGGCTAGTTATTATCGGTATTTTATTGAGTGTTTTTCATCTATTACAGCTCTGTTAACTAAGTTGACTTAGAAGAAAATTTCTTTTTAGTGGTTCAATACTTGTGAGGCTAGCTATCAAAAGCTCAAGGATTTGTTGACTTCAACTCCTATCTTGACCTTGCCTAAGGAGGGCATGGGTTTTACCATCTATTGTGATGCTTTAGGTGTTGGGTTAGGTTTTGTGTTGATGCAGGAGGGAAAAGTTATTATGTATGTTTCTCATCAGTTGAGGCCCCATGAGAGAAATTATCCTTCCTATGATTTAGAGTTATGTGCGGTTATTTTTGCCTTGAAATTGTGGAGGCACTACTTGTATGGAGCCTATTGTGAGATCTTCTCAGATCATTATAGCCTTTAATACTTCTTAACCCAGTGAAATTTGAATATGAGGCAGCGTCATTATCTTGAGTTGCTTAAGGACTATGACTTGACTATTCTCTACCATCAATATGGTTGTGCATCTTTTGACCTGGGAGAGGCTTTTGTCCTTTGAGGTTTAGTCTTTCGCTAACTAAATAGTTAGGCTTGATATTTTGACCCCTAGATGTATTTTGGCCTTGGTAGAGGCTAGGTCTTCTTTGATGGAGTAGATTCGAGCTCACCAGATAATGATGTGAGTTTGAGATCAATTAGAAGTAAGGTGTTAAGTGGCGAGGCTAAGAAAGCCTTACTTGATTCAGATAGAGTTTTGAGGATTGGTGGTCGAGTTTTTGTGTCGAGAGTAGGTGATTAGATTAGATTAATTTTGAAGGAGGCCTATTGTTCTAGATAGATTATTTATTCGAGTGTGATAGATCTATCATGAATTGAGGCAGCATTACTGGTCTAGTAGTAGAACGAAGGATATAGCAGACTTTGTAGCTCATTGCCTTTGCTGCCAATAAGCAAAAGTTAAGCATATGAGACAGGGTGGTTTGCTTCAGAGGTTACCAATTCTTAAGTGGAAGTGGGAATTGATCACTATGGACTTCGTGACTGGGTTGCCTCTACTTCTCATGGTTCCAATAATGTTTGGGTCATCATGGATTAATTGACCAAGTCCATAATGATCAATTCCCACTTCCACTTCCAAGTCAGACCATTTCATACCAATTCAAGTTTTTTTCAATGCCGAGAGGTTGGTTTGTATCCAAATTTGTGAGATTGTGCATCTTCATGGTGTACCTTTGTCTATCATTTTAGATCGAGGCTCTGTGTTTACTTGTTACTTTTAGAAAACCTTTCAGGATAAGTTGGGCACACAAGTTGATCTTAGCACAACGTTTCACCCCCAGAGTAATGGCCAGTCAGAGCAGACTATCCATATTTTAGAGAATATGTGTCGCACTTGTGTGATGGATTTTGGTGGTCAATGAGACCAGCATTTTCCTTTAGCATAGTTTCCTTATAATAACGGCTTCCATTCTAGTATTGTTGTGGATCCTTTTGAGGCAATTATGGTAGGCCTTATCGCTCGCCATCTGGTTCATTTGATGTTTCTGAGGTTAGACCTCAAGGTACAGAGTTGCTTCGTAAGTCTTTGGATAGCGTTTGGGTTATTCAGGATAGACTTCGAGCGGCTCAGAGTAGGCAAAAGTGTTATGCAGACCATAGACTCTGTGCCTTGAGATTTGGTGTTGAAGACTGGATTTTCCTTTGAGTTTCAGCCATGAAAGGTGTAATGAGGTTTGGGAAGAGGGGCAAGCTTAGCCCCAGGTATATTGGTCCATCAAAGTTCTTTGGACCATTAGTGATGTGGCCTATCAGTTAGGTTTTCCCCCAAATTTATTTGTTGTTCATCCAGTTTTTCATGTTTCTATGCTTCGCCATTATATTCCCAATGAGTCATATGTCATTTTTTGGGAGTCGGTTCAGTAAGATGAGCAATTGTCTTTTGTTGAGGAGCCGATCTCTATTTTGGCCAGGTATGTTAGGCGGTTACGCTCTAGAGTTATCCCTATGGTTAAGGTTTAGTGGCAACATCGACCTGTAGATGAGGCTACTTGGGAGGTAGAGTCTGATATGCGTAATTCTTACCCCCAGCTCTTCGTTGATTCAGGTATTTCTTTGCCTTAGGTCGAGGACGAACTAGACTTTTAGTGATGGATAATGTAATGACCTCAAAATTTTATAAAATATGTGAAATATGTATTTCTATGTGATTTGACTGTTTTACCCTCCCCATAGTTGCATTGTGGTATTTTTAGGGTTTGTGTGTGATTGGCACAGTTCTCCATGTATTCTGGTAACTTTTGTGCGATATTGTGGTTTTTGGTGGCTTCAAGAGCCTTATTGGTGGCTTTGAGAGCCTTATTATAGATCTGTGTCATTATCTTTTGATCCGTGCAATAGATGTCTGAACGAACTGTGCCAACAGATCTGGACCATCGATTTTAAGGTGGTAACATATTTGGTTTGGTTTTACGACTTGTAAATATCATTTCGACCCTCAGCTTGAAAAATTATAATTTTGGATTTTGGGGGTCAACTTTGTGAAAATGATGTCTTTTCAAAAATCTAATATCGTAATTGAGTCTGGAGCGTCGAATTTAGTATGGTTGCATTGTTCATTTGCTTATGTCGAATTTTGAATGGATCCTGACGCCTTAGAGAAAACTTAAAATATTTTCAAGTTTCAGGTATCATCTATGTCGCCTGCGATCATACCTCTTGTAAAAGGGTATTGTAATCGCACAGAGGGAGTGTTGCAATCGCAACATCTTCTTCTGAGGCAGGGCGTGTGATCACACACGTAGGAGTGCAATAGCGATACTTGATTACCTGGTATAGGTATAAATAGAACCCTTAGGTCGCGATTTTAGGCATTTTCCACCTTGCCTCTTGAGAGATAAACCCTAAAATAGTGTGAAAGCTTAAAAGTGAAGCTTGTGGGTGCTTGGGAAGCTAGATTAATGCCTATTTCTTGATTCTATTACGGATTTAAGGTGAGATTTCATCCTTTTCTTACTCTAATTCTTGATTTATTGTTCAAAACCCCAAAAACCTTATTACTTGATTTATCCTCAAATTTCACTCCTTTTCACTTGAATCGTTTTTCTAATACTATAATCACTTATTTTTCCTTAATTTATCCTTCAAAACATCTTCGTTTCTTGTCATATTTTAATCACTTATTTTTCCTTAATTTATCCTTCAAAACATCTTTGTTTCTTATCATATTTTAAAGGTTACGGTAAAACATCTTCGTTTCTTATCGTATTTTAAAGGTTACGGTAAAGGTTAAAAATAGTTTTTCCTTAATTTGAACCTCATTTTTAACTCGAGTTTACTTGGGTTTTCAACTACATATTCCTAAAGACATGGGAAACACATTTTTGAAGAAAAGTTCCAATTTTTTTCTTTCTTTTTGAAAATCTATTTCGGGGGTCCATTTTGATCCTGAATCAAAAGTAGGCAATATGAATATTGTTGACTTTGTTTTGGCGCATAGTTTCAATATTTATTGATTTTAGCAAATGTAACACCCCAAATTTTTGGGCTAGAATTTAAATCATTGTTCCTATGCGTATAGACTTGAACCCAATTATTCTATTTATATACATGTCTGATTAGTAAATATATGATATGGGAATATCTTTGTATATTGATAGAGGTCATAATACCCTCCTAACTCAAAGACGAGTTGAGGACTTTTCTATCAATAGAGTTTTGACAAATGCTCCAGCAAGGGTCAACTTTAAATGAGTGTATCTCCCAGCATATCTTGATTAAGGTGTCCTACTATATACCAAAAGAAAGATATTTGAATCTTCTTTCCAACGCATTTAGTTTCACCTTAATGTGATATCGGAGTGGAAAGTTATACTCATTTTACCTCAGTATGTCTGTCTGTCAACAAAGTGATGACTTGAGTTGATAAGCCGTCAACTAAGTGACAACTTAGCAGCCAAGTCCTCAGCCTAAACCAGAGAGTCATCAACTTCAGCTTCAAAGTGACGACTTGAGGTAATAAGTCATCAACTAAGTGACGACTTATCAACCAAGTCATCACCTATAAGCATCTAAGCTACAAAAGTGACGACTTGAGTTGATAAGCCATCAACTAGATGATAAGTTATCAGCTCAAGTCATTAACTAAAAATTTCAGCAACTCTTATTTAGCTTTAGAGGGGTATTTTGGTCTTTTCCTCACCTCAAACCCTACCTCCCATGACATAAATCATCAAATAAACGTACTTAGCTATTATCAATCAATTTTGAAAGCCATTAATCCTCTTTATTACCAAGAACAAGATTAGAGTTTCTTCTTAAGGTCAAATCCCAAGAACATCAAGACTCCAATACATTCTCTTCAAGATAATCAAGAAATTGTGTTTCCTAATCCAAGAACATTAAAAAAAAGTTGATTCTCTTTCAAAATTAAAACTTTTAGGTATGTGTGATGTTTATCCATGGGTCCTTTTCACCCATGGAGTCCAAGAATCCCTTTTTATATTAAATTATGAGTTTTTTCATGTTTTAAATGAATTATCTTGATGAAACTCTTATGAATTTAATTATCAATGGTGTTTTCAAGTATTTTTCAATGGAAGTTGCCCTTACATGTTTGAATGATGGAAATTTCATTGTTAAATCCCTAAGTATGGTTTTAGTATTGCAATTATGCTATTCCCATATGTTTCACTCATTCCTATGCTTAAGTCCATGAATTTCTTGCCATTTAAATTTCAAGTTAAGAATATAATTGGTTTTAAGTGGAATGCATTATAGTATGTTTTAAATATTGTGATTTCCATATCATGTTCATGAGAATTCATAATAAATCCTCAGTTTATTATTTTGTCATGTGATTGTGCTATCTCATCATGTTTAAAAGTATCCCCATGTTAAAGTCTTGATCCCCATGTGTTTGATGAAATTCCAAAGTGATGGATTTTGAGTAATAATTCCTTATTATTATTTCAAATGCTTTAATGTGTTCCTGTTGTTATTGTTATAGAGTCTTGGGGGTTATGAATACCCAAAACTTAGTTTTTTACTTGGTCTTAGTATTTTCGAAATAGGTTCAGATATGTATAAGTGTTATCAGTTTAGTCAGCTATCATAATCAGTCCAACTTCGATCAGTTCAGTAATCTGAGTTAATTCAGTTGGGAGTAGGATTTAGCAGCGAGCAAACCCAGGGATGGGGGCTCACCTGTCAGTAGAGGGTGTGACCCTTAAGCTGGGTTCAAGAACTACGTAGCCAGCATAGGTTGAGATGTAAACCTACCAGTTGAGGGTTGATAAAGTGTTTACTTGCCAGATGAGGGTAATATATATCTCATTAGGGCACCTGCCAGATGAGGGTGACTCTTCTGCTTGTTAGTACTCGTGGAACGGTACTAACACCCTTCTAACTGGGGTTACAGGTTGGACCCCAATTAGCTTAGATTGGGGCATGTCGGTTAGATGACACCTCTCATAATTTCAATTTTAGTATTCAGTTTAGGACTCCGTTCAATTTTGTTTGACCATAACATAAAGTTATCCGATTTCAGTATTTTAGTTTATAAACTATTTCAAAAACATGTTTTATGCTTTCCCATGCATACTTAAAATTTTCAGTTTTCATGTATCTATGCATCAGTTATCGCATGCTATTCAGCTAGTTAGTATAGTCTTGTTTAATCAGATTTCAGTATTTCCACGCATGTCTACTATTACTATTTCTATGCACAGTTAGTCCATGCATTCAGCCTAACCTCATCTCACATACCAATACATTCAAAGTACTGATAGCATACTCGTTTCTTGCGCTATGATGTTTAATATCATATGTTCAGACACTCAGTTTCCTGACTGTGCTTAGACAGATCAGATTTTCAGAAGCAACCGTGGTGAGTCCTCATATTTTGAGGACATGAATTCTTTATTTCAGTTTATCTTAGTAGTTCAGTATTTTATTTAGATAGAGTTAGTTGGGAGTTTGTCCCATTAGCTCCACAGTCAGTCAGTTAGAGGCTTTTCAAACACTTTCAGATAGTCAGTTAGATTATTAGTTTTATCATTTTTTAGATAGTTGTTTTAAGTCCTACGATTGAGTAATGTTTTCGGTATTTAAAAACTTAAGGCGTATTTAGTTATCCCGCACATATGTATTTTGTTACTATTATTCAGTACTCACAGTAGGTACCAGTTCATGGGTTAGCTTATGGTCTTTTGGGATCATAAGCATCGTGTGGCATACAGTGTGTATTTTTGGGGTGTTACAGTTAATTTCAGAATTATTTGTGAGAAGTAGGGCTTTGTGGTTGAAGTATAGAGGATCAATTTTGGCATTCGAGATCGATTATAGTTTAAATCTTCAGACTGGATTGGTTAGTTAATTTGTATACCAAAGTGCATGTTAAGGGTGGGAACTAATCATGAAACATCGCTACCTATATGTTGTACCCATGTGGGGGCCTAAATATTATGTAATTATTGAATCTGAGATATCATGTGATATGTGTGACCGTGTGAGGTCTTACATTGTTAGAAATGCCTATTGTGGTGTCTTTGGCGTATTGTGATATATTCATACCTTGTGGGCTCATGAATCATATGAAAAATTCATGGATAATGCAAATAATGAGTAGATATTGATTCACGTGGTTGTGAAATTATAACAATGTGGTTGGTTATGGAAATACATCATATTAATTGGTTATAGAAATACATCATAGAGATTGATTATGGAAATACTCATTTTAAATGGTTGTGAACATTGCATCATCATTCTCATGTCATCATACGCATCATTTCACTTGTTTGTTTTACTTCTTTATATTTACTTGTTGTCTTATATGTGTACTTGATTTTGTATTTCATGTTATGTATGTGCTTTGGAAATACTGAAAATATTGGAAATACTGAAAATACGAAAACACCAAAGGTTATGTGCCAACCACAAGTTGTATGCCAACCTCAAGGTTGTGTGCCAAACTCAAGACTGTGTGTCAAACTCAAAGTTGTGTGCTAAACTCAAGGTTGTGTGTTAACCTCATGCATCATCATAATTATCAGATCATCATCGTCATTAGCATCATTATCTTATATATTGCATTTGCTTTATTGGGTTGATGTTATGATTGAATTTACGCATTGACTTGTTGTATGTCTACTTGCTCTATATCATGTTACTTATACTTGATCATCCTGTATATACATGTTCTTTTCTATTTATACATGCATGTGATATAATCTATACTTTGTTATACTTGTTGTATTATTGTTCTATTTGTGATATATATCAGAATTGTTTGTGCAAGCGGTGTGGGCTACCAGTGTGGGACATTTTCTGATTGCATGTGATGTGTTCTTAGTGTGTATTTTGTGTACCTTATTTTCTACTTTGTTTAGTCAGCCTATGATACCTGCTGAGTACAAGTGGATCGTACTTATTCCTACTATACCCTTTCGGTGTAGATCCAGGTTCGGGTGCGCCCTATGTTTCTTGACTCAGATAATTGTTGGAGCTTTCAAGGTAGTTGATGATTTTTAGGCATCCAGATGTCTTCTACTGCCTTTCTCTACAGACTATGTCTTTTTTCATTTAGAAATAGAGTTTCTATTGTATTTGGATATCTTATGTATTTCATTTGAATTCAAGTTGTACTAGATACATTCTCGCACTGTTGACACATGGTTTTGGAAGTTATGGATGCATTATTATGTTTCTTTCTGTATTTATTATACTTGTATGGGTCGGCTTCGTTCTAGAAGCCTTACCTTGGAATTATTATTTTCTTTTTCCTCTTTGTGTATTGATTAGGTGATAGGCTTGTCAAGGTTTGCTGCGACAAGTGCCCGTGACATATACTGATTTAGAGGTTGGAACATTATAAAATATGGGATATGACTGAGGCTTGATAGGAGAGATAGATATGTAGCCCTGTTGTTAGTATGAGATACACTAGTGTATGAGTGCACTCTTTTCCTATTTTCGTCCCATATTATTTGGTTGATTATAATTGATTAAGCCTATTATATCATGCTAGCGAATCTTCTTCATAATGACTTGCCTTATTTTATGGATTATAGATTGAATGGTGTTGACTCACCTAGATTGATGTGTCTATCTTGTATTGGGTAAATATGTTGACCGTTGTGTTGGGTTACCCTGATAGAAAGAAATGATGAAATTGCGGAATATAGATTGTTGGAAAATCTTGGATAGTTGGGTTGGTGGTTCTCGTCATCACTTTGAATTAGGATTGGTTTTCGGCGATGCTTGTTCAGTACATGTTACTTCGTACTCATCCTTGCTTTTATTTTTCTTTTTCTTCTACACACGCGTTCAGGTATTGGTTCATTTAGGTAAATGGTAGACGACGTTTCGTCGGAGTTGACGTTACGGAGATTGACGTAGTAGCTAATGGAATTTGAAATATCTTGGATCTCTCTATTTATGTCTTATGTTTTATTTGCATCTAAGCCATTTTAGACGATTGTAATTATTAGTTGAATATGTACTAGAGGCTTGTACTGATGACAATCAAACCTAGGATGTATCTTTGAGACTCGTGTCTCATATATATATATATATATATGTGTGTGTGTGTGTGTGTGTGTATGTATAGTTGAGATTTTTCTGTTTCTTTTGTTTCCGCTCTTTAACTTTTGTTCTTTGGGTTGAGTTAGGCTTACTTTTTTGGTGGGTACAACAAGTGTCATCATGTGCCTATTTTTTTATCATGACATTTTATTAGTAGTAGTATTACTATTACTACTGCTGTAATTTGTTAACACTACTATGTTAATAATAAGAAATATTATCATTGTTACGATTTATTAATATTGAAATTTAGAATTGGTAGTGATCAATCTTATTATTGTTTTCAAACAATATTATCATCACTGAATTTTCCTAACTTATAGAGATATAACTTTTCCCTCTAACTTATGGCCTTGTCATTACGTTTCTCATCACCACCTTTGTTTTTTTATAGTTTGATCAAAGGAATGACACACTGAACATATAGTCCACTAATTAATAAACTCCGAGAGAAATTAAAAAAAAAAATCTTGTTGGAAGCATCATTTTTAAATGAGCCATGTAAGTACAAATTCAAATTTAATTAAATTCAGATAAAATATCAAATATCGAATGAATTTTGGCGTTCTTTTTTTAAAAAAAAAAAAAAACAGTAATAGAGAAAATTACTAGACAATTTTTTTTTCTAAAAAAGAAAATAAATAAAAAGGAAACAAAATCGAAAAGCATCCAAGAAAGGCTAGGTGAAATAATAGGGAGGAAATGAAATGTTCTGTTCACTTATCATCATTTGAATATAGATGAAATAAAGAAGGGAAACTCATATATCATTTTTTTTAGATATATTATATGAAAAAAAAATAATCATATAAACACATTCACGATCCATTTGGAGGGGGGTGCGCGGATTAGGTAGATTAAATAGATTTAGTAGGTTTCTAGTGAATCTATTTTTCTTAGTGCGTGGATATTTTGTTTTAATATCTTTTAATAATTTACTTTTTGCGTAAGATATATTCATTTATTATTTTATCCTGTAGTAATTACAGAGTTACAAATTCTTGTATAATAATTTATCCTATCTGTACTATCATATATATCTAATTCTAGATTTTCAATGTTATTTATTATCTTGTGTTGTTCTTCTCGTAGTGAGTTTTTTAAATTATATAAACTATCACATGTATTTTTATCTAAATTTTCTAAGGTTTTTTCTATCCATGCTAATTTTTCTTTTAGGTCTTCTATTATTTTTCTAATTCGGTTTCTATAACTAATTTCATTATTTAGATTTTCTTGATTTTCTCTAGTTTGTCTAATATATTCTAACATGTTTTTAGTCTGAATAATATTCTTCTGGGTAAATTTCTTCGTATAACTGTTCTAGATAATTTGTAGTTTCAATTTCATAGTTTATTACTTCTTCTAATATTATTTTCTTAATATCCATAATTTCTATATTTTTAAGTATATATAATATCAAAACTTTAAGATAATCTAAATGATCTATTTTTTAAAATTGGTTTTATAATATTTTGTAGTTGTTTGTTCTAGTCTTAGTGGTTTTTGCATATTTCTATTAAGAAATTTTATATCTTTGTTTTCCATGTATTTATCTATATTTATCTTTACCTGTTTTTCTAGTAACTGCATATTTTTTATATCTTTTTCTAAAAATTTTATGTAACTTATCATCGTAAATATTTGTAAGAGTAGTTAGGTAGATATGGTATATAGCTTACTCTAGTCATGTAATATTCACCAAAAGCTTTTTCTAATATTATTTTTCTTATATCTGCTACTTTTATATTTCTAAGTGCATACAAAATAAGTATTTTGAATTTATCTACCATCACATCAGATATATTATCATTCATTTTCATAAATTTGCTTTTTTCAAAATATTCCCTTCAACCATGTACATAAAATATAGTCATCTTAGCTTACTATATACTAGATTATTCTTAAATAATATGTTCTTCCGTCACTATTAACATGGTAATCCAGATACTGTTTCCCTTAAACAGCGCCTCTACTCTGGTTACTCCCCGCCACGGCTTCTTGCCTCATTGGTTTCACCTTTAGGATGGCATAGTCCTTAGGGATATTTCTCCGTTTCCTCTTTGTTAATAAACTTCTTAACATATTATTCTTCGAATAATTCTACTATAAAGTAACTAATATGAATTTATTTTATCATATCATGATTGTTGGGAATTATGAAATTAGCTATTCATAATTATAAATAGATATACCTGTTCGGGTAGCTTTGATGTTTCTGAGTTTTGTTGTTCCATAGCTTTTTCCATTGGAGTATGTTTATCTAATTAACTGAGTAATATTTTTTTTTGTGGAATGGAGAGAGAGATTTGCTTCAACGCATGAAGGCTTGCCTTTGCAAAGCCTTCTGCCTTTGTATTTATAGAACGGAAATATGAATTTACATATCTCTTGTTTCTAAAGTAATGAAAAGTCAAAACAGTGGGGCCTATCCCCATCTAACTTTCCCTAAATTTCTAATCTACGTAAAGTTTCTTACAATGTGATTTAATTTCTGAAACTAAAATCAAACTAAAGCCTAGGAAAGTCAAAAAGGTATCTAACTTAAAGTAAATGCTAATTAATGTCCTACTATTACATTTCAAGACTTTTGTATAATAATTCTGTCTCTGTACAGTATCTTGTCTCCGTTGGTTTTTGTCGTATTTGCTCCATTATTGCTCTGTATCTGCTCCATTATTGATCTGTATCTGCTCCATTATTGCTTTCTTTCCAGCTGGCATTTTATCTTCTTTTATTCTAGATGTACCTCTGGAATAATATTATCTTCTCCATTGCACCTTGAACATTGGTGGTCTGGATATTTATGTCCGATTATCTTACAGTATCTGGTTAGCAGTCCGTCTGAAATAAATCCCTTTCTTATTGCTCTCGCGGTAGATTGTTTTTCTGGGTTAAGTAGCGTCAATATCCACTGTCTCACGTCTTCCATATCTGCTTGTCTTAGTTCTTTCGAATTTGAATATATCATTTGGTGGTCTCTTGAATAGTAGCTCCATATTGGATTTCCGTTAGCGTAGTTATTTGCTAGTTCTTGTATGATCGTAGCTAGTCCAATAAGTCTTTTATTTGCATAAAAATCTGGTATCTCGATTCTAGGTATCTCCGGTTGTCGCGATATATCTTCTGGTATAATCATATCTCTTGTCAGTCCTATCTTTACAACTTGTATCACTGGTTTTATCTCATCATATAATATCTCTGCTGGTGCAGTATAACACTTTATATAAAATAAATTTCCTTTTGTTATTCTTTTATAGGTAGTGAATATCTTATATAATTCCTCCATAGCTGTTAGCTCTTCTCCGTCTTGGGTGTATATGGTATTTAGTAGTCCATAGTCAAAACAAGTTTTAACTAGGCTTGGGTTAGTTTTGGGTAGTGCTATCAGTTTATTGTATCCTTGTAATTTTTGGGTTATATAATTGGTATTTGGTTCTTGGATATTTGTAGCTCTGGGGTTATGGTTTAGAAAGGTTTGGACTCTATATATATTTTCTATGTATTTTTGGGCTGTGTAGTTGTATATTTTCTTGTCTTGGTTTAGGCTGTCTCGGTATGTGTTAACTTGTGGGGGTATGAATAAATGGTCTTTTTGTGTTTTTTGGGTAAATGGTTTTTCAAATATTTTATTCATATTTGCATTTTGGTATCTTGGCCTGTTAACTCCTTTGCTTGTACCTGCAGAAGTAGATTGATAAATGTTATGGGTTTTATGGAGTGTCCCAACGTCTCCTTCTAGCTCTGGATTTTTAATGTCTTCCGATCGACATAGCTCTGCACACTGCTGAGTTAGCTGATTTGTAGCTATAGACTTCAGTTTATCTTCATTAGTCTTTAGCTTTTCTATCTCATTTCCCATACTGTCCACTTTCATAGAAAGCGTAGTTAGGGTGTTAAGTATCTTTTCTAGAGTATCTTCCTCTACTAGTTCAGTCTGTGTAGCTTTGTCTTGATATGTAATCTGCAATAACATTTTTGTTAGTACTGATCACTTCAATTGTAAATGTGAAATTTAATATATTTAAAACTAGTCTTCGAATCTCTTTTGTTGTAACTGAATTTTGTATTTTCTTTGTTAGCCACCAGCGTACCTGTGTATTATCTGTTCTTACAATAAATTTGTTATATACAATATATGGCTCAAATGCTAATAAACATTTATATAATGAACATAATTCTTTCCTATTTATTTCCCATTTTATTTCTGTCTCGTTGAACGTACCTGAGTAGTATCTACAATGATGTTCTATTTTTTCTGCTTCATATCGATATTTAAGTACTCCTCCGTAACTATATTCACTTGCATCTGCTTCTACTATATATATAAATTTTTTATTTTCATCTGGAAATTGTAATTTTGGTAATTCCTTACAAAGTAATTTTATTTTTTGAACTTGTTTTTTATCTTTTTCATCATAATTATATTCTATATCCTTTTTTAATTTTTTCTGCAGTGGTTTTAAGGTTTCTGCTAATTTTGGAATATATTCTCTTACTTGATTTACTAATCCTAAAAATGATTGTAATTTCTTTTTTGTATCTAATTCTTCTTTCGAATTTATTATTTTTTGTACTATATGTTGTTGCATTTTTACTCCACTTTTATCTATTTGTATTCCTAAAAATTCTATCTGGTTTTTCATAATTTCAGCTTTCTTTTTGCTTAGACTTATTCCTGATTTTTCTATTATATCTGTGAATTGTTCTAATAATTTTAAATGTTCTTCTTTAGTTTTTGTATATAATAATATATCATCTATATATACTATGCAATTAGATAATTGTTTAAAATAATTATCCATAAAATGTTGATATCTACCTGGTGCATTTTTATATCCAAATGGTAACACATTCCATTCATAAAATCCTTGTGGTACCGTGAATGCGGTTAATTCTTTAGATTCTTCTTCTAGCTTTAGGTGGTAAAATCCTGATTTACAATCAAATTTACTAAAATAATTATATCCTTGGATTTGTCTTATTTTTAATATCTTATTTGGTATCGGATAATTATATGTTATAGTTTTTGCATTTAAATTTCTATAATCAATAACCATTCTACTTTTTCCTCTTTTTTGTTCACTATGTTTATTTACTATAAATGCTGGACTATTATGTTTACTATTGCTTTTTTGTATATATTGTTTTTCCAATAATTCATCTATGTGCATTTTAAATTCTTTTAAATCATCAAAATTATATGTTAATGGTTTTTGTGTTATTATGCTATTTTTATCTATTAATTCTATTTTTATAGTAGTTTTGTGTTTTTCCCATCCTTTTAATGGATCTTCACTATATAATTTTTCTAATTTTTTCTGAATTATTTCTATTTTATTTATTGAAAATATAGTTATTTCTGTTTTATTTATCGAAAATACTACTAGTTCTACTGTATCTTCAGTATTATTTATATTTTCTAACTTTTGTGTAATTTTTTCACTTCCTTTTATCCAATCAGTTTTCTTTCTTATTTTATTATTAACTCTTTTTGCTCTTACTTTTTGTTTGCATGGTGTTGTAAACCACCAGTCTGTTTTGGTTATTATATGTGGGTATAATTTATCTAAAAATGGCATTCCTAAGAGTATATCTTTTGATGTTAATTCATAGTTATAAATTTCCTCTATTGTTAATATCTTATCCCATACTTGCATTTTTACATTCCTAGCTTTATGAGTAATTAGGCTTCCTTCATTATTAAATCCTTTAACTATTATTGGTGTTTTTAGTTTATCCCATTTGCTTTCTGGTAAGCAGCTTCGGCTCCTGTATCTATCATAGGCGTATAATATCTACTGTAATATCCTTCTACTACTATCTTTATTAATACATGTATCTTTATTTCATGTTAAGGCTCTTTTTAAGAATAACTTTTCTTGGTTATATGTTAAGGTTAATTGTGTATGTTCTATATTATATGGTTTTACTTGTTCTAACCATTTTATTCCTAATATTATGTCTGCTTTTTGCATTTCTTCTTTTACTTCGAATTCTATTTTTATTTTTCTAACTCCTAATATTATTTCTTTTTCTGCTATATTTTTATTATTTATTAAACTTCTTGGTAGATCTGGGCATATATCATTGTCAGTTTTTATTTCTTCACTTTTTACTAGATATTTTGCTATATGATTTTCTTCTTGTCCTGTATTTAAAAGTATTAAATATTCTTTTTCATTTATTTTTCCCGTTATGTAATATTGGTTTAAATTATTTATTGAATTTGTTTCATAACTTGTTCTTTTTGATGAGCTTGATGATTCTGGCTTTTCGTTAGCTATTCTTTTAGTTGTACTAATTCTATCATTTACTATTTCTAAATTTTCTTCTGTATCTATGTCTCTATAGGTATAATCATTATAATCTATTGTTTTTACTATTTGTTCGAATGGGCTTTCTATTTGTATTTTGTTAATCTTATTTTTTCCTGTTATTTTATGTTTTGTTGTTAATACATATAGATTTTTACATCTTGCTGTAAATATTTTACTTCCTGGGGTTAATTCTATTCCCGATATTTTCCAATATAATACTAATGATTTATCTATATTCCTATCTGTTACTGCTACTGAATAATTTGCACTTATTATAAATTTAAATTTTTGGTATATTAGATTTCCTTTTACGGCAGTTATTATGCTTTTTTCTATAGGTTTTATAATTCTATCGTCTGCTAAATATAATTCTATTGGTGTATCTATTCCTTCTCTAAAACATGCTTTTATTAATATCTCTGTACCTCCAAGGTGTACATATTTTATTGGATCTCCTTTACTTTTTATATCATTTATTTCTTTATTAATTATTCTTTTTGTTACCAGTGGTATACTAGCTTTTCCTTTTGCATATCTGCAGTCTATTACATGTTCTTTTTGACATACTACATAATATTCATCTTTTTTCCTAGTAAAAATATTTTTTATTGTTGGTATTTTAAATATTTTTTCTACACTTAAATCTAATTCTTTTCCTTTTATTTCATCAAATATATTACTGTCAAATATTATCTTTTGTTCTGTTCCCTCATCATTTAAATATTCTTCCTTTGTTATTATTTTTATATCTTCTTCAGTCATTTGATTCATCTATTTCGCTATCTATTTCATTATCTGTTTCGTTTTCTGAAATTTCATATATACTATCTTCACTTTCTAATTCATAATCTATGTAATCTATCTGCATATATTCGGTATTTTCTATTTTTATTTCTGATATTTGTTTATTTTTTGGATTTTTAGGTAATTTACAATCTCTAGCTAAATGTCCTAACTTTCCACAATTATAACAAGTACATTCTTTTATAGATTTCTTTTTTCTATATGGTCTTTTATGTTTATAATTTTTTACATAATATCTTTTTCTTGGTTTCTTATATTTATATTTTAATTTTTTATATTTCTTGTATTTCTTATGTCTTTTTCTTTTCTTATAATATCTTTCTTCGCATCCAAATTGGGGTGCTATTTTATTTTTGCAACAGGCTAAATTTCTTATTAATGTTTTTTCCATTTTTAATTCTTCTCTATATTTTTCACATAAGTTTCTATACCATTGTTGTAAATATTTTATTCTTGCTCCTAACGTATCTACTATTTTTGCTTCTTCCCAACTTTTTATTATTTTCGAACTAAATGGTTCGGGTAATTTATTAAAATATAACTTTCTTATTTCTTTACTTTCTTCTATACTATATGCTCCTTTGTAATAATATTCTTTAAATGCGCAAGTATATTCATCTATATAACACATATTACATATTGCTAATTTTAACATTAAATTTCTATTTGTATCTTTTTCTTCATTTTGTTCTTCTTCGATTGTTGTTGTACTTCCAAATTCATCTTTTATAGCTGTTTCATATTTTTTTAATAATTCTATAGGTGTTAGTTTAGTTGTTGTTGATGATGTTCCTTCTATAGGTTTATTAGTTCTTAATACTTTTTTGCTATTTTCGGTTAGATTTGCAAACCATAGTTTTACTGATCCTATTAGTGTTTTTTCTATATATTCCGGTGCATCTGTTATATTTATATTATTATCTAATAATTGTTTTGTCATATATCCTATCCATAATTGTATTGTCTTTTCTGTATCTATTACACAGTCTAGATCTAAAAAGTTATAATTTTTATTCACTATTTGTTTTGGTATCCATTTATCATATTCATTATATTTTTTAAACTTATTCTTATAATATATGGGTTTTCTTTTTTCTGTTGTTTTAGGTATTATATTTTCATTTTCTTTTTTATCAAGAGTATTTATTTCTGTTTGGGTACTTTCTAAGTTTTCCTCATAAATTTTTTGTTCTTCATTGATTTCTAAATTTTTTGTATTTGTTAATATTTCCGTGTATGTTTCACTATCTTCGGACTCATAATTATCTGTCTCTTCAATATCTATATTATTTATTTCTAATTCTTCGTTTTTTATTTCTAATTTTTCCTTAAATTGATTTATCTCATTTAGTTATTTCTGTTCTCTGTCTTTTTCTTCTTTTTCTTTTTGTCTTTGTTCATACAGTTCTTTTAACATTTGTAATTCTTTTTCTAATTCAGCAATTCTACTATTTTTGGTTTCTTCTATTTTTCGTATTTCTTCCGTAGTTTGTTGTTTTATTTTTTCTATTTCTTTTTTCCTATCTATCTCTTCATTTTCTTTTTCTATTCTTACCATTGCGGTTAATTTATCTTCTAATTTTAATTCTTCTTTTTCTAACATTAAATATAAATGTTCACCTATTTTCTTATATCTTCGCCCTAGATTAGAAAATACTATTTTTATTTTTGATCCTTCGTAGTTTTCATATATTTTTTCATCTATTATAAATTCTTCTTTATTCATTTTATTGTGAATAGGTCATGTTGATATATATATTCTAAACTATCTATTTGTGATTCTAATTTTGATATTTCATCTTTTTGTGTATTTATTGAATTTTTACTAACTCCGGCAAATATATTATAATGTAGTCTTTCTATTCTTATTTTTAATTCTTTACGTTTTTCAGAGATAATTTGTTTTAATTCTTTATATTGTTGTATTTTATTCATTTTAAATTATATTTATAATATCTCGGTGGATATCTAAATCTAATTTTATCATAATTAGGTGGTATATGTTTCATTCTTCTAGATTTTAAATGTGTTATTAATTTTGATTCAATACTAGATATTAATGTAATTAAGTAGGCTAATTTTTGTGGATTTTCTTTTGTTTTATTTAGACTTATATATTCTGAATAATTACTAATTAAAGATATTTTAATTTTTCTAAAAGCTTCTCTATTTTTAAATGGTCTTCGCATAATTAATTTTCTATTTTTGTGGGTAAATATTTTAATTCTAAATCTAATTTTGACTCTAACTCTAAATCTAATTTTAATTTTGACTCTAACATATATATCTCTTCCGTACGTTTTAAATTGCTGAGCTCTGATACCATTTGTAGGGGGGTGCGCGGATTAGGTAGATTAAATAGATTTAGTAGGTTATATTGGGGTAATTACATATATCAAAAAAAAATATGAGTTTATAATATTTAAAAAGAGAAATAAACTATAATAGAAAAGAACAACAAAAGAATTAATAGCAAGGAGAATGAAGAAAAGTCACAAGTATATATACTATTTATAAATATTATTTAAACTTTTTTTCCTTCATTAAAGTCTCTATTTTAGACCAAATCATTTTTTTACTATTTTCCTGATATTTAAGAGTTGAAAATTATTTAAATATTTATAGCAAAACCTTTCATTATTAGATGTCATCAGAATTAATCATAACTAATACATTTTTCGTTAGTTTAAAAATTCTAAAGCAACTAAAGTTAATTTTAAGAGGAATTGAAAAATCTAGAAATAAATATAAAAGTGTTAGAATAAGAAAAATATAAGAAGTACTAAATTTTTTAAAAGTTTTAAGTAATCAAAGATTTTTTAAAGATTCAACTTTAAAAATAACAAAAGACTTTAAATATAGACTGCATGAGAAATGCAAGAGTAAAGATCCATTAACCACTTGAAATTTTTTGTGGTAAAATATATATATGCTTTCAATAAAATGTATGATATATTTACACTATTATATTAAAATGCGAAAGATTTCTGAGAAGGAGTTAAACTTTTTATACTTCATTAAAACGTTTCACTATAAATAAAATCTTTTAATTTTAAATAATAAAAAATTATACATGCAATTAAACTACTTAGTCATAAGAACCGAAACTTCTGGACTTTTTCTGCTTTAACAGTTAACAAAATACAGATGGTAATACTTCAACGTAGCATATTTTGAATATAGACTAGTGAATGTTTTCAATAAATAAATACTTTTTTACTGTAATGAATTTAGAATTTCTAAAATATGATTATATCATTTAAAAAAATAGAAGGAAAAATTGTATCTAGTGAGAATTTATCTCTACTCTTCAAGATAAACAACTTAATCTTAAATCACGGACACCGTTTTATTTTAGTATTGATGCGGACTGTTAATATTATATTAATTGTAGAAAATATATACGTAAAATATCTAATTTAATGAATAGATCACGAATTCATGTGCCCCAACTTTTGTATATAAATTCACCTTTATTTTTTCATATCCTTCTATAAATAAGCACGCCGTCTGTCAACCTCCATTGCGCTTGCGGCTATACCCCAACCTCACTTGTTTTTACCCTTGATAAATTTTCTTATTTCTCAACTAGGGGGCCGTGGAAGCATGAGAGGCATTTTCTACTTTTAACGGATAGAAACATCTCTTTTTTATACCTCCTAATTGAATTCGTCAAAGAAAATAACAAACATAGTGATTTAAGGCATTTAGGGGTCGTTTGTTAGGGTATATTAGGAGAAATGATTCATGTATTATGTATGATATTATTTAGTACAATGTTTTATAGAATATTGAACGTATGTATTAGTTATACACCCTACTTGGTATTATTGGGTGTATAACTAGGGCCATTTTGCAAATTGGCACTTTGAAAACTTTTTAAAGTTTTTCGATACAAGTCTTGAAAAAAATTAAGTATTTAGACACTAGGATGACATCATCGCTTCTTATATACAACTCTAGCACACAAGTTTTAAACTTTACACTTTAGTCCCCCACATCATCCATTTAATATTTAATAATTTTCACCATTTTTTATATTTCCAACATTTTTCATATTTTCCTATTTTAATAAGAAAAATTATTCAAGAAGCCACCAATAGGAGCTCCCATTTTTCACCCATATTTTTCGATTCTGGCAATTTTTCCAACAAATCTTGATCATCACAACTGAAAATCTCCATTCTTGGTCATTGCCTCCATTGTTGTTCCATCTTTTTTGAAAAAAATTATAAAAAATATTTTTTTTCACCATTTTACTAGCTTGAAAAGTTTTTCAAATCCACTTAATACCTCGTCATTAGAAATATATATTTTAGTAGTTTATAAGCCATACACATACATTTCTCCATCCCAGTGCTAGGAGGGCATCGATTATATCCAAAATTCAATTATTTTAATTTTTTTACGGAGGTTTTCATACCAGTGATCGACCAGTTATAGACAGATACCTTAATCTATTATCGATTAGTATGGTTTAAAATGGTAGTAGCTGAGGTAGTTATCGCGGGTGGTGATTATATGGGTGTGTGGGAAGAGGGTCTCAACTATTGGAAGTGAAAATCATCTAACAAGAAGACAGTGCCCGTCCCGCTACATCGCAATGGTTCGTACGACGAGATGGTTAAAAGCGTAATTGAGAGAGGAGAATTAGATTGCGAGCCAAAGAACGGTGTAATTAGCTATCTAATGAATGGGCGGGGTAAAATATATCCCACAATCATAAAAAATGATCGGCATGTGTCCTTATACATTTGAATGTCGCTGTCGATGGCTCTAGGCCGTTACTGAGGATAAATGTCGTCTTGGGGTCTCTGACAATCCTACCACTACACTTGATAATCGACTATCATGATTCATTTGAAGATGGGAGTTTGGATGTTCATCCAATGGATACGGAAGATCATTCATGGAATTAGAAGATCCAAATTTCTTTCATTAAGAGAGAGAAGAGTGCAGATTGGGATCATAAACCAACCACACCTTCTCCGGTGAAACTAATTTTCACATAAATCAAATATTTAGCGGAAAAAAGGAACTGAAATTGTTGTTGGACTAGAATTGGTGAAAAAATTCTTTTGATTATACTACGTTGAAGAGTTGCAGTAAATTCTTTAAGGAGAAATGCATTTGTCCTAGTTGTACGTGGATGTTGCGGGTGAAGAAGTATGAATGCACAAACAGATTTCTCATCAATAAATATGTAGGCAATAACACTTGCAACATCAAATACGTCAGGCGCAACCATAAGAAAATCACGGCTAAAGTCATTACATCGCTCTGTGTGAATATGTATCGCGAAGGAAAGGGTTCGAACATCTAACGACCTGAAAATAGGTCCCGAGACATCACACGATGCTCGAGACTATGAGTAGCATTGAGCTAACCTTGTAAGTCTTCTACTAAATCTGAAGCTCATAATAAAGCAAATGTAGATATATTTAGTCAAAGCTAAAATACAGAAATCTGTATGAGCTAAGCTGAAACCTTCTAAATATAATATCTGAAAATTCTAAACATAAGAATCTAATCAATCAATACTAGAAATCTGAATCATATCTGGTAGCCTAACAAGCCTCTACTACTAATAACTAGAGAGCCACTGGTACAAGTCCTCAGCTGACTCAAACTAACTTAAAAAATACTGAATCAACTACTATAATAAACTAGAAAATATGAATGACTGGGTCCCCGAACTATATGGACTCACCAACTATCGTGATGTAGATGGAGATACTCGAAATCACTCATGCTGCTGAAATTGAGCACCTGAACCTACATTATGAGACAATGTAGCACATAGATGTATATGTGGATCAGTACATCTGGATTGTACTGAGTATATGGAGGTGAATGCATAAGTAAATCAATATCTCAATATTATTATAAATTTGTAAAAGAATGTATGCTAAATGTAGATGACTCACATAAGCTGAAAAATCTAAAAACTGAAAATCATAATCATGATAGCAAAACAAGATGCATAAATCCAGTGAGTCATAACATTTAGTTTCTAAAAGATATACTGGTATCTTGTCATTAAATCATGTTGTCTAAGTGTAGAAAGGACTCCCTTCCGTATCTGTAAACTGAAATCTGAAATCTGAAATCTCATAGCTAATATCATATGCAAAACAATATCTGAATAAAACTGTGAACCTTTACACTTGATTTTTAAAAGTTTTTCTGTTAGTATGTACTCTTTTCTGTAGGCTATAGGAAGGTTCTTCTAACTGACATAAACCATGTGAGCTAACATGGAGTCCAACGTTTAGTTTTCTTATAGGAAAACCTCATGTTGGAGAGAGGTGTCATACTCTTGCCAAGGAGTATAACCTAATCTACGTGATCACATCTGTAACTGTTATTCATATAAAAATGGAAATAATCTGATAATCTGTACCTACATTGGCTCGTAGTTATGGGGCATGTAAATATACCCAAGTTGGTGCTAAATACTACTCCCTTTAATCTGTATGCTCATTCTGTAGGAAATCCACTTTAAAACTAGTATAAATGCTTTATAATAAAAACCAACTGTATATCTGTTAATTTAAACTATAACTGAAACTGTAAAGTGGATTCCAAGTCTAAGCTGAGATCAAAAGATTAAATCTTTATTAAAATCTGAAAATAACTAGTCACGGGATGCTTAAAGCATAGTCATTCTTGAAATATCAATTCAAACTAGGGCTTAGTAACCCACACATCAAATTCATGTCAAATCATAAAAAAGTTCATTTTTAATAGTGAAAGCATCGAAATTCAATTCTAAATCTGAAAATTTATATCATACGCATGAGAATACGAAAATAGCCATGAAATTCATCATTTAAATCACTTAAAATTTCATAATCATCAAATGACAATATTTGGGTATGAACCCTAAATTGAAATTCATGGGTAATCATACAAAATCATGTAACTTTGTAATTAAAAACTAGTTTTGGGCACAAGGATGAAAGAATTATCCTTGTTGAAAACCAAATACCTTAATTGATGAAATTGATAAAGAAGCTTGAATTCGAATTCCTATTTATTCTCTTGAAGATAGATTCTTGGATATCTTGAATTGGAAATCTTAAATTTTGGGTTATCTTGAAAAAAGAATGGTGGAATTTGGATTTCTTTGGAATTAAGATTTGAGTTCTAGGGTTTCCTTAAGAGGAAGTTGATGTAAAGTGAACATATTAGGCTTAGAATAGGTTTAATTCTCTGTTATTCACGATTTGGGGTCTTGGAAAAAGACTAAATTGCCCTTTAAAAATTTAACTCAGAACTGAAAGTCCCAATTTTTGGACCCACCGCGATGCGCCATTACGCGGTGGTTCACTGGAAAAGGGATGAGTGCCATTTTGGCCTCTGGAGTGACGCGGCGTAATCGTATTACGCCACTGGAAAAGGACGAGTGTCATTTTTCACTCCACTATGATGCTATGTCTATCCAATTTGGATTGCGGGCGAGATCCAGGCTAATCGCGGTGCGCTACTAGATAAGGACGAACAGAAACTGGAGCTTCACCGCAATGCGGGCTAACCACGGTGCTCCACTGGAAATTGGACAATTGCGATTCTGCACCTCACTGCGGCGTGATGCTTATCGCGGTGCTATACTATTTTCACTAAAATCGTCATAACTTCTCAATCGTATATCGGATTAAGACTAGATTGGTATCGTTGGAAAGCTGATTTAATTATCTACAAATTGGTGGGTCTAGATCTAGAAAATTCAATATGCATCAAGAGTTAAAACATTTTTAAAGCTAACCTTTGACACACTGGAAGCTAAACTGAGCTAGGAAAAACTACAGGGTATTACAATATCTCCCCCCTGGGAACATTAGGCCTCGAATGAGACATGTTGAACTAAAGATGCTGAGAATCTAAGATGACTAAAACAAACTGCATGAATGAACCTAAAATTCACTGAGCGACTGAATTAATCTGCGAATATATGAATTTACATGAAAATAACTATATAGCTGAATCTGAGACTGGAAAAAGAAATGAATCAAGGAAGATTGTTAGC
This sequence comes from Capsicum annuum, assembly GCF_002878395.1. NCBI lineage: Eukaryota > Viridiplantae > Streptophyta > Magnoliopsida > Solanales > Solanaceae > Capsicum > Capsicum annuum. The sequence goes on along the minus strand of NC_061120.1, from coordinate 28,522,098 downwards.
TTCAGCTAAATCTGAGTTCGTGGAGAAAAGGTGAGGATACTTGGTACACATGTCTGCTTCTGCTTCCCAAGTATCACCCTCAACAAACTGATTTTACCATAGAACTTTGACCAAGGGAACTCATTTGTTCCTTAGTTTACAGATCTGATGATCAAGAATCTCTACTAGAACTTCTTTGGATGAAAAGATATTCTAAATATCATTTCTTTCTAGAGGGACTAGAACAGCTGAATCACCCATGCACTTCTTCAATAAAGACACATGGAACGCTGGGTGAACTGACGACAAGTCTTCAAGTAGCTCAAGCTCATACGCTACCTTCCCCACATGACTTAAAATCTTGTAGGGGCCTACATACCGGGTACTAAGCTTCCCCTTTTTAACAAATCTCTTCACCCCCTTCATAGGTGAAACCTTCAAATACACAAGATTATCTCCTTCAATCTCTCTTAAATCTAAGCTGTTTTCAATCTCTCTCGAATCAACTGAACTATCTCCATGGCTTCAAACACCATATTTGGACCAATCAATGTGGCCTCACCTCCTTCGAACCAACTGACGGGTGATCGATATCTCTGCCTATAAAGAGCCTCAAATGGGGCCATTTGAATACTAGAATGGTAAATATTATTGTTGGCAAACTCGATCAATGACAAGTGTTCATCCCAACTGCCTTTGAAATCAAGAGCTCATGCCCTCAACATATCCTTTATGGTCTGTATGGTCCTCTCTGCCTGACCATCTTTCTGTGGATGAAAATCTAAACTGAGTTGAACTTGGATACCAAGACCCTTCTGAAAGGCTTTCCAAATCTGAGAGGTAAACTGAGTACCCCTATCTGAGACAATGAACAAGGAAACTCCATGCAATCTAACCAACTCTCTGATATACAGCTTAGTGTAATCTTCAACTGTGTAGGGCATGTGAGCTGACAAGAAATGGGCTGATTTGGTCAATGTGTCTACGATAACCTAAATCGAATCATGCTAACAACGCGAAGGGGGTAATCAAGTTACAAAGTCCATATTCACCTCTTCCCACTTCCAAGTGGGAATACCAAACTCCTACAAAGTGCCACCAGGGTTTCGGTGCTCTACCTTAACCTGTTGATAAGTAGCACACTTTGATACAAATTTTGGATATCTTTCTTCATACCACTCTACCAATAGACTTCCCAAAGATCGCAGTGTATCTTGGTGGCTCCTAAATGAATGGCATAACGCGCACCATGCATTTGTGCCATAATCCGCTGCCTCAAATTGTCAACACATGGCACACACAATCTACTCTGATATCTTAATACACCATGTCCCCCTTGGGAGAAAACCTCTATGTTTTGGTCTTTAATTGAACCCTTCTGTTTGACCAAACTAGGATCATTATCCTGCTTCTCTTTTACTTCAGAAACTAAAGAAGATTCTGAACTACTCTAAACCCAAACAGTTTCTTCAACTAAGTCAACCAACCTTACACCCAATCTAGCTAACTGGTGAACTTCCCAAACTAACTATCTCTTATCATGCTCCACATGAGCAACACTGCCCATCGCCAATCTACTAAGGGCATCTGCCACTACATTGGCCTTGCCCAAATGATATAATACACTCATATCATAATCCTTTAATAATTCTAACTACATTTTATGATGAAGGCTTAACTCCCTCTGAGTAAACACATACGGCAAACTTTTGTGGTCCGTAAACCCATCAATATGCACCCCATAAAGATAATGCCTTATGATCTTTAAGGCAAACACAACAACAGCTACCTCAAGGTCATTTCTTTTTTAGAGGCTTAGTTGTATAGAGGCATAGGCTATAACCTTACCTCTCTACATCAAAACACAACCCAGGTAGCGCTAAAACTGAGGCTAAAGTAAGTCGAGTCTTTAACTCCTAAAAACTCTTCTCACGGGAATCTGACCACTGAAACTTTACTTTCTTCTGAGTTAATCTAAACATGGGGGATGCAATAGAAGAAAAACCCTCAACAAACTATCTATAATAGCCAACTAAACCCAAGAAACTTCTGATGCCTGACAGAGAAATAGGTTTAGGCTAGTTTCTTACTACTTCTGTCTTTTAGGGATCAACTCTAATACCATCACTGGAAATAATATGATCGAGAAAAGCTACTGATCTTAGCCAAAATTCACATTTGCTGAATTTGGCAAACAACTGTGATCCTTAAGAGTTTGCAACACAGTTCTAAGATGGTCTGCATGATCATCCTCACTACGATAATAGATAAGAATATCATTGATAAAGACTATGACAAACATGTCCAAATAATGTTTGAACACTCTATTCATCAAGTCCACGAAGGCTACTGGGGCATTGGTAAGACCAAATGACATGATTAGAAACTTGAAATGACCGTAATGGGTTTTAAAAGCTATCTTTGGAATATCACATTCCATTACTCTAAGCTGATAATAGCCGGATCTAAGGTCTATCTTAGAGAAATAACTTGCACCTTGGAGCTGGTCGAATAAGTCATCAATCCTAGGAAGAGGATGTTTGTTTTTAACTGTGACTTTATTCAGTTGACGATAGTCAATGTACATTCGCAAGGAACTATCTTTCTTTCGCACAAATAGGATAGGAGTGCCCCATGGAGAGACACTGGGTCTTATGAAACCTTTGTCTAAGAGGTTTTTAAAATTCTCTTTAACTCTTTAAGCTCGGATGGAGCCATATAATATGGAGGAATAGAGATGGGATGAGTATCTGGAAGATTTTCAATACCAAATTCTATTTCCCTATCGGGAGGTACCCCTGGCAAATCTTCGGGGAAAATATCAAGAAAGTAATTGACTACACGAACTGACTGAATTGTTGGAGTCTTAGACTTAGTGTCTTTGACTCGAACTAGATGATAGATACACCCTTTTGAGATCAACTTTCTGGCTTTAATATAGGAAATGAAATGACTCTTGGAAGACACTAAATTACCTTCTTACTCAAAGATTGGCTCATCTGGAAATTGAAACTTTACCACTCCGATGTGACAATCTATAGATGCATAACAAGAACGGAGCCAATCCGTACTAAGAATAAGGTCAAAATCAACCATATCTAACTCTATTAAATCTGCTAATATGATTTTGTGAAAGACAATAATAGGAAACTTTCTATAGATCTATTTGGCAACAACTGACTCACCTACTAGGGTAGAAACTAAGAAGGGCTCAGGGATCTTTTCAGGACCTATGTCAAAATTTACTGCAACTAGTGGGGTAACATAAGAGAAATTTGACCCAGGGTATAATAACACATAAACATCAAAATGAAAGACATGAAGCATACCAGTAACAACATCTGGTGAATCCTCCTACTTCTGACGAGATGGTAAAGAATAAAACTGATTCTGGAGCTAACTGCCAGTGGTACTGGATGATGTGCCCTAAGGAGAAACTGGGTGACCTAGAGGGGCTAGTGCGCTAGTAGCCTGAGTCTAGGGACGAACATCCCTATTTCCCTGCTTAGTATGCGAGCACTCTTTGAGTTTATAACTTAACTTACCACAACCATAAAAACCTTTCTATCCCAGCAAACACTCACCAAGATGATTCTTACCACACTTAGCACATAGAGGATAATTGGGTTTTCGACTCATACTATCACTCTTTGAGTTTATAACTTAACTTACCACAACCATAAAAACCTTTCTATCCCAGCAAACACTCACCAAGATGATTCTTACCACACTTAGCACATAGAGGATAATTGGGTTTTCGACTCATACTATTTTAAGATCTAGATATAAAAGCTTACCGCACTGCTCCTGCATCGTTCTAGGGGTAGAAGCACTAGCTGAAGATGGTGCGGTCATAGATAAACGATTCTAAAACTGCAAATGATTTCCCCTGCCAAACTTTGTCTGGTTATACTCAAACTTCCTAGTCCTAGCCTTCTTATTTCCCCTCTCCCTTCCCTTTAAATTTTCTACCTCAATTTGCTGAGCATGAATCATCAACCTAGTAAGATCTATGTCACCAATAAGCATGGCAGTCCTACACTCCTTGACTACCAAATAAGATACTCCAGTAAAAAACTTACTCATACTCGCTCTAGGGTTAGCCATTGTATCAGGGGCATACTAAGACAACTGATTGAACTTAAGGCAGTACTCTTTCACTATCATCTAGCCCTTCCTCAAGTCCACAAACACCTTTACCTTAGCTTCTCTCATTTTATGTAGAAAGAACTTGTTTAGAAATGCATCCTGAAACATCTACCAACTCATAGGAGCTGCATTCTCACCTCTACCATTCTTCCACATAACCACCCAATCATACACTACATCCTTCAACCTATAGGATGCCGACTCTATACTCTCTTTCTCTCAAACATGCATAATGTAAGTGATCTTTTTCACCTCATCTAAGTATAGTTGTGGATCCTTACCTACTTTTGACCCAAAGAACTCAGGTGGATTAATTCTCATGAACTCTCAAATTCTAGCTGCTGCTAAATCCCCATTCTGCTAAAGTGGGACTGTCCCTGATGGTTTCCCTGAACATTAGCGGTCAAAGCTTGGGCTAACACCTGAAAGGTAGCTTAAAATTCAGCATGGGATATATTCTCATTTAGAGGTCAGCGGGTTGGGGTGGCTTGTTATCATTTATGTGGGCATTTGCTCGACGAGAAGGCATATTCAGCTGTCATATAAGAGAACAAGTTAAAATCAGATAAAGATACTATAAGCACGATAGATCATGAAAAAAAAAGATACTTTGATGAAAATGTCTCATAGCCTCTTGCTTATAAATGTGGAATGATTCACACACATGATTAGGACTCCACATAACACGGCTTGTCTGACTCCCAAAGACTCTTATAATCTTAGACTCTGATACCATGTTTATAATACCTCAAAAATGGGTCCTAAGATATCACATAGTGCGAGACTATGAGTAGCCTCAAGCTAACCCTGTAAGCCTTCTGCTAAATTTAAAGCCCATAATAAAGAAAATGTAGATATATATAGTCAAAGCTATAATGCAGAATTCTATATGGATCTAAAACAGTCTGAATATAATATTTAAAAATACTAAATGAAAGAATCTAATCAATCAATACTATAAATCTGAATCATATCTGGTAATCTGACAAGCCTCTACTACTAATAACTAGAGAGCCACTGGGACAAGTCCTCAACTGACTCAAACTGACTGAAAAATACTGAATCAACTACTATAATAACAAGAAAATCTGAATGACTGGGTCCCTGAACTATGAGGACTCACCAACTGTCGAGATATAGATGGAGATGCTCGAAATAACTCATGTTGCTGAAACTGAGCACCTAAACCTACATTATGAGACAATGTAGCACATGGACGTATATATAGATCAGTACTTCTGGATTATACTGAGTATATAGGGGTGAATACATAGGTAAATTAATATCTCAATATTATTATAAATTTGTAAAAAAATGTATGCTAAATGTAGATGACTCACATAAGCTGGAATATCTGAAAACTAAAAATCATAATCATGAATAGGAAAACATGTTGTATAAATCTAGTGAGTCATAACATTTAGTTTCTAAAAGCTATATAGTATTTTGTCTTTAAATAATGTTGTCTAAGTGCAGAAAGGACTCGCTTTTGTATCTGTAAACTAAAATTTGAAATCTCATAGCTAATATCATATGCAAAGCAATATCTGAATAAAACTGCAAGCCTTGGTTTCTAAAAGCTTTTCTATTAGTCTTTACTAATTTCTATAGGTTGTAGGGAGGTTCTTCTAATTGATATAAACCATATGAGCTAACATAGAGTCCAATGTCTAGTTTTCTTATGGGAAAACCCCACGTTGGGGAGAGGTGTCATACTTTTGCCAAGGAGTATAACCTAATCTAAATGATCACATCTGTAACTGTCATCCATATAGAAATGGGAATAGACTGATAATCTGTACCTATGTTGGCTCGTAGTTCTAGGCTATGTAAACATACTCAACTCGGTGCTAAATACTACTCCATTTAATCTATATTCTCATTATGTAGGAAATCCACTTTGAAACTAGTATAAATGATTTATAATGAAAATCAACTGTATATCTATTAATTTAAAATGTAATTAAAACTGTAAAGTGGATTCAAAGTCTAAGTTGAGATCAAAAGATCAAATCTTTATTAACATCTGAAAATAACTAGTCACGGGATGCTTAAAGCATAGTCATTCTTGAAATATCAACATTCAAACTAGGGCTTAGTAAACCACGCATAAAATTTATGTCAAATTATAATAAAGTTCATGCTTAATATTGAAAGCATTGAACTTCAATTCTAAATCTGGAAATTTATATCATACGCATGAGAATACGAAAATAGCCATGAAATTCATCATCTAAATCACTTAAAATCTCATAATTGTCAAATAGCAATATTTGGGTATGAACCCTAAATTGAAAGTAATGGGTAATCATACAAAATCATGTAACGTTGTAATTAAAAACTATCTTTGGGCACAAGGATGAAAGAATTATCCTTGTTAAAAACCCCACATACCTTAATTGATGAAATTAATAAAGAAGCTTGAACTTGAATTCCTATTTGTGCTCTTAAAGATAGATTCTTGAATATCTTGAATTAGTAATCTTGTATTTTGGGTTATCTTGGAAAAAGAATGGTGGAATTTGGATTTCTTGGGAATCAAGATTTGAGTTCTAGGGTTTCCTTGAGAGGAAGTTAATGAAAAGTGAACATATTAGGCTTAAAATAGGTTTAATTCTCTGTTATTCACTATTTAGAGGCTTTGGGAAAGAATAAATTGCCTTTTAAAAATTTAACTCGAAACTGGAAGTCCCAATTTTTGGCCCCACTGCGACGCGACGCGCCGTTATTGCGGTGGCTCACTGTAAAAGGGACGAGTTCCATTTTATCCTCTGGCATGACACGGCGTAATGGCGTTGCGCCAGTAGAAAAAGACAAGTGCCATTTTGCACTCCACCATAATGCGGTGTCTATCCAATTGGGATTTCTGGTGTGATCCAGGCTATTTTCGGTGAGCTATTGGAAAGGGACGAACAAGAACTAGAGCTTCACCGCGACTCAGGCTAATCACGGTGCTCCACTAGAAATCGAACAATTGCAATTCTGCACCTCACTGCGATGCGATGCCTATCACGGTGCTATACTGTTTTCACTAAAATCACCATAACTTCTCAACCGTATATTGGATTAAGGTAAAATTGGTATAATTGGAAAGAAGATTCAATTATCTACACATTGGTGGGTCTAGATCTGGAAAATTCTCTAGGAATCAAGAGTTATATATTTTTAAAGCTAACTCTTGACATGCTAGAAGCTAAACTAATCTAGGAAAAAGTACAAAGTATTACAAGACATTAGTGAGATTTGGAGGATCATTTTTAAGAACTTTAGCAGTAGACTAACCTATTAGAAATATTGGATGGGGTGTATGATTGCCAAGGAAATGGCTCTAGGGACACCTGAGCATGGGTATTCCTGCCTACTAACTTTTTCATACATGATCAATTCTCTTAATATTGGCACTACCTATTCCATCATGGTGAACAAGTATGATTGTAGGTTTATATACTACATTTTATCCTTTTGCCCTTGTATTAGGGGATTCTCCCATATGAGAAAGGTTATTGCAGTTGACAGTATTTACACGGTAAGTATGAGGGTGTGCTGCTAAGCGCGGTTGCACAGGATACCAACAACCATATTTGTCCCATTGTCTTTTGCATCATTAACAAGGAGAACGATGTATCTTAGACGTTCTTCTTTGAGAAGCTGAAGTCTACAGTGGTCGATAGACCAGATTTGTACTTTATCTCCAATAAGCATAATAGCATCGCCAGCGGCATCACGAGGGCTTACAACCATGCTCATCACAGGTATTGCATTAGGTACCTAGGTGAAAATCTCTGGGTAAATCACTGAAGCGGAGATCACCTCTATCTATTCTACCACGCGGCAAACACATATTCTTCCTAGGAGTTTAGAGACCATTTTGAGGAATTCAAGAATTATTATCCAGAGGCATCCTTTTTCCTCAAGCAGGATCTTAGTTTTACGAAATAAAGTAGGGTCATATTTCCCCATCAATAGGTTTGATGTGACGACCACAAATATTACTTGGACGATCAACTCCATGTTGATTGGCGAAAGGGAGTACCCCATGAAATCTATATTCAATTTAATTACTAAGAGGTTTGGTGACAAATTCATGGAGAGGCATGCATATGTCCTCAAATATAGGGATAATAAATTTGTGCCTGCCACTAAAAAGATCTTAAGGAACAATATGAGTGAGGGCGACTCCTTATATATGGAGAATATAAGCGGGGAATATAGGCAATTCATAGTGTTCGGCAGTGGTTGTACAGCCAAAGTCGACCTATTGAAAAAGTCATATTCTTGTAGGAAGTTTGACTTGGTCAAAATACCATGCGCTCACACGATGGCCACTTTGTGATTGAAGCACGGTGATGATTATGGTTTGAGAGTCTATGAGTTCTCTTCGTCCATGTATAAAGTGGAAGAGTACCTTTTTACGTATTCGAAATCAATTAATGTTGTCCCTTTAGAGTCCAAATGGGCGTGCCACAAGAATTACTAAACGTGAACACCATTCCACCCCTTGTCAACACCAAGCTCGGAAGAAAGAAATGAAATGCGTTAAGGGCGTGGGCGAGGCTTTCAACTCGAAGAAAAGGAAAAAGTGTTCACTGTGCAAGAGACCCGGGCACAAGAGAACCACTTGTAACAACAACAAATCATAGTTAGACATGTATGAATTTGTGTTTTTATAAGTCATGGCAGTATATGCATTTTGACAACCCTGTAGTGGTCTGACTAATTAATGACAGTCTTATCGATTTTACTTTGTGTCTATTATCGTCCTTTTAAGTTATTGCATATATTGTGTGTCAAGTCTGTTGGGAGTATTTGTTATATACCACATAGTTTATTATCGATCCTATTTCAAGTCTATTAAAACCCTAATTATTCAAACGAACAGATGAACAGTCGAGCATTTATAACATATCAAAAAAGTTGTTGCACGTCCACTCACACTATAGCACCTCGAGTATGTACCCCCGAATGCTACACGATGCTCATAATCTCAAGGGACCACAAGCTAACCCATTACTGGTACCTACTACAATAACTAAATAATAATACTGTAATTATGTAAAAATTAGGTAGAAACTTGCCATAAGGTTCAAAATTGAAAATAAATTCTAAGTACGGTACATTAATACCAAAACTAAACATCTGTCTATAAATACTCTAGTCTGAAAATCCTCTACTGTCTAACTAAGGAGTTGATGGGACAAGTCCCTTACTAACTCCGACTACTAAAATAAATTGAGTACTGAAATATTGGAATAATAAATCTGTCCTCAAACAATGAGGACTCACCACTAAGTCTGCTGCTGATGGATCGGGCTGCTAAGTATGATAGGGAGTCCGTGCGTCTGAACCTATGATATAAGACATCATAGCACAAAAACAGGTATGCGTTAGTACTTTGAATGTGCTGGTATGCTAAGTGAGGTAGGCTGAGATGCATGGGTTCATATTCATGAACAATATTAACTGAATAACATGTGTATAACTGAATGAGAGTACATGCATAAATATGTAAGCTTCAACTGAGGTCATAATAACACTAGATACTGAGTTCTAAATTACTGATTTACAGATATCTGAGTTTACTGATACTATATAACTAATAGCTGAATGGTTGTATCTGACAGTCCTGATTTTATGGAACTGTGTTTAGTTCCATACTCAACTAAGTGACTGTGTCTGACAGTCCTAATTTTGTAGAACTGAATTGAGTTTCATACTAAGACTGGAACTAAAACTGAGACTATAGGAGGTAATCATCTAACTGACATGCTCTTTTCTAAATAGATTAGGGTCCAACCTATAACCCCAGTTGGAAGAGTGTCAGTACCGTGTCATGGGTAAAGACAACTGTGAGCTAACTCTATCTGACAGGAAACTCTTTCGTCAACCCTCGCTGGCAGGAAAACTCGTGTAAGATGTATCAACCCTAGTCTAGCAGGAAGATATCTAAACCTACGTTGGCTATGTAGTTATGTAACACAGGGATTGCAAATAAGGGTCAAACTCTCTGATGGCAGGAATGCCCCCATCCCTGGGTTCGTTCGGTGCTAAATCCTACTCCCAACTGAATAGACATTAAACTGATTTCTAGTTCATACTAATCTTGATTGAACTGTTACTTATTATAGTATCTAACTGAACTGAACTGAACTGAGTTCACTGAGTTCTATTAACTGATGGAATACTATCGAATTCTATTAACTAACTGAATTTACAAAGGTCTGAACTGAATATTAAACTAGACTGGACTGATACGAAGTCACTAAGTGTTTCCTGAGTTCTGTAACTGACTGAGAGTACTACTGATCGTGACATGACTGAGATTATTCTGTAACTGATACTGGCTCTAGGTAAATGGCTAAATTTTTGGGTATTAAATACCCCCAGGACTCGATAGCATGAAAAGTAAAGCATCACATAACCTTGCACAACATAGAAATGCAAACTTGTTCATAATGCATCTGTAGAGGCATTTCATCAAACACTTGAATGGCATGAACTAGTATACATGCTAACATGATATAATCTCACTATTAAATTCATATGAACAACTCATCAAACACTTAAAAGGTATTGTATATACACACAGTACTAATCAACATATGAGCATCACAATTTCAAGGTTTTAACATGATTCACATGATACTGCATACATAATAATTGTTTTTACATAAATCTTGCACTTAGTCATGGAATAGAAACTCAGTCAACACTATAATCATGAATACACTTTAATCAAAATCATGGAAATCATGAAATTAATTTACTTAAAGTTTAAAAGAGTTTCTTGAGATCCAAGGATGGAATAAACCCTTGGATGAACACATAACATACCTTAAAGGTTGAATTCTTAAAGATTGATCGATTTCCTTGGAACTTGAATTCTTGAATATAATGAACTAAGGTTTGTTCTTAAAAAATTATAGAGAGAATGAGTAAATTTTTCCTTTTAGATGGATTAATTACATGTTTTGAGGGATGATATAAGGTGGAAAAAGACTCATTTACCCCTCTAAATGGGGAATTTAATTACTAAAAACTGGACTAGCGACGCGCAGACCAATACGCTGCATCATTGGCATCGATGCGATGTCCAATATACCGCATCAAGTTTTTGTCAGTTCACTAGAATTTGCAATGGGAGCTAGAGGAAAATATTCTTTGATGCGATGGGCGATGCGATGCATTCAGATCGTGTCAATCCACTAGTTTGAACTTTCAAACGTACCTCAAACGAAGTTCAAAAAAATTGAAACTTATCCAATAACATCTACTAACATTCCTGATCCTAAATTAACCTAAAATCGATATTTAAAGGTCATAAAGCTCGTGAAAAAGGATCTCCAACTTACGAAGGCTAAAATAACTCTAAGTATGAACACTTAGCTGAATTTTTCTAAGTATGGGACCCCTTACTAGCTTTTATAGGACTGAATCAAGCTTAGGATTTTGCAGGGTCTTACAATATCTCCTCCTTGAGATGATAATACTGATAGGCTGAATTTAGATACAAGACATGCGCAACTGTAACATGATTTCAGGATTGACACTACTAATATGCTGAAATTTCATACTGAACTTGAATATCTAATACATGAGTACATGGCTGGGATTGCTGATAAGCTAAGTCTTTTTATACTGAACATGCATATCTGATGCATTAATATCTGAATGAACGGACTCATGAATGTATGACTAGATATGCAATGGTAACTAATACCAAGTTTATAAAGAAAATCTGAGCATAAAACTGAGTAAGTTTAAAGAGAATCATTACCTTGGGCTGAGTCTTAGTTCGCGGAGAAGAGATGAGGATACTTGGTTCGCATATCTACGTATTCTTCCCATGTAGCTTCCTCAACAGACTGATTCCGCAAAAGAACTGAAGTCCCTCAGTCTACAAATCTGATAGTCAAGGATTTCGATTGGGACCTCTTCGTAAGAGAGACTATTCTGAATATCTAGGCCCTCTATAGGGACTACAGTTGCTGGGTCACGTATGTATTTCTTAAGCAAGGAGACATAAAACACTGGATGTACTGAAGCTAAGTCTGAAAGTAACTCAAGCTCGTAATCTACCTGTCTAAAATGGATGAGAATTCGGTAAGGACCAACATCTCAAGGACTGAGCTTCCCCTTCTTGCCAAACCTCTGCACTCCTTTCATAGGAGAGATTTTCAAATGCATATAATCACCAATCTCAAACTCGAGATCTTTTTAATGCACATCTGCGTATGATTTCTATTGGCTCTGAGTTTTCTTAATCCTTCCCCTGATCAGCTAAACCTTCTCTAAGGTGTCAAACACCAATTCAGGCCTTACAACTGCGGTCTCACCCACTTCAAACCAACTAATGGGAGATCTACATCTCCTTTCATAGAGCACCTCAAATGGAGCCATTTGAATGCTAGAATGATAGCTATTTTTGTATGCAAACTCAATCAAAGGTGAGTGGTCATCCCAACTACCTTTAAAGTCTATCACACACACTCATAGCTTATCCTTTAAAGTCTGAATGGTCCTTTCTGCTTGAACATCTGTCTGACGGTGAAAGGTTGTACTATGGTGGACTTGGGTACCAAGACCCCTTTAGAAGGCTTTTCAGAAATGAGATTTAAACTGGGTACCTCTATCTGAGATTATAGGTAACGGAACTTTGTGTAACCTGACCAACTCCCTGACATAGAGCCTGGCATAGTCCTCGGATGAATAAGAGGTATGAACAGGTAGGAAATGAGCTAATTTGGTCATTTTGTATACAATGACCCAAACTGAATTGTGCTAAAGATGAGTACAAGGCAAACCCATCACAAAATCCATGTTCACCTCCTCCCACTTCCAAGTAGGGATACTGAACTCCTACATAGACCCACTGGGTTTCTGATGCTCAATCTTAACTTGCTGACATGTAGATCACTTAGCTACAAACTCTGTTATTTCTCTCTTCATCCCACTCCACTAATAGATCTCCCGCAAATCACTGTACATCTTAGTGGCCACTGGATAAATAGAGTAACGCACACCATGTTCTTCTGCAAAAATCTGCTATCTCAAGTCATCTATACCTGGCATACATAGCCTAACCTGACAATACAATACATCATCTCCCCCTTGGGAGAAAACCTCTATCTTATGATCTCTAATAGATTCTTTCAACTTAACTAGGCTAAGATCCCTATCTTACTTTTAATTCACCTCGAAAACCAGAGATGATTCTAAACTACTCTGCACCCATACATTACCCTTTCCTGAATCGACTAAGTGGACACCTATTCGGGCAAGCTGATGAACTTCCTGAGCTAACTTCTTCTTACCATTTTCCACATAAGCAACACTACCTATAGACATCCTACTAAGAGCATCAACCACTATATTGGCTTCACCCGGATGATATAGAATGCTTATGTCATAATCTTTCAACAACTCCAACCACCTTCTCTGATAGAGGTTTAGGTCTTTCTAAGAGAATACATACTGCAGGCTATTATGGTCAATGAACACATCAACGTGCACTCCATACAAATAGTGCCTTCAAATCTTTACGTCAAATACTATTGCTGCTAACTCAAAACCATGATTAGAATAGTTCTTTTTATAGGTTTTGAGATGTCTAGAGGCGTAGGCTATGACCTTACCTCGCTGCATCAAAACACACCCTAAACCAACCCTGGAAGCATCAAAATACACAACAAAGTCATCTAAACCATTTGGTAGAGTCAAAACTCAGGCTATTGTGAGTCGAGTCTTCAACTCCTGAAAACTCTACTTACAAGAATTTGACCACTAAAATTTTACCTTCTTCTGAGTCAATATGGACATAGAGGATACAATAGATGAAAATCCCATAAAAAACCATCGGTAATAGCCAGCCAAACCTAATAAACTCCTGATATCTGATGGAGAGATAGCTCTAGGCAAGTTTCTCACTACTTTGACTTTTGGAGATCAACTCAAATGCCATCACCGAAAACAATATAGCTGAGGCAAGCTATTGACCTTAGCCAAAATTCACACTTATTGAATTTAGAGAATAGCTGATGGTTTCTAATAGTCTACAATACTATTCTGAGATGGTCTGCATGATCACGCTCACTATGGGAGTAGACAAGCATGCCATCTATAAAGACTATGATTAACATATCCAAGTACAACTTGAAAAAATAGTTCATCAAGTCTATGAAAGCTGCTGGGGCATTGGTAAGACTAAATGACATGACTAAGAATTCAAGATGACCATACCGAATTCTGAAAATTGTTTTTGAAATGTCACATTTTCTGACTCAAAGCTGATGATAGCCTGATCTGAGGTCTATCTTAGAAAAATAATTGGCACCTTAAAGTTGGTCAAATAAGTCATCGATTATGGCAAGTGGATACTTGTTCTTTATCATGACTTTATTTAGCTGACGGTAGTCTATACATATTCTGAGAGAACTATCTTGCTTACGCACAAATAGAACTGGTACACCCCACGGGGATATAGTGGATCTGATAAATCCCTTATCTAGGAGATATTTTAATTTTTCTTTTAATTCTCTAAGTTTTGCAGGTGTCATTCTGTATGGCAGAATAGATATGGGCTGAGTGTCTGGAAAAAGGTCTATTCCAAAGTCGATTTCTCTTTTTGAGGGGACTCCGGGAAGATCTTTGGGAAACAAATCTGGGAATTCACATGCAACTAATACTGACTCAATATTAGGGGTTTCTGAGTTAAAGTCTTAGACTTGAATGAGATAGTAGACACATCCCTTAGATATTATTTTCTTTGCCCTAAAGAAGGAAACAAGTTGACCCCTAAGTACTGAAGTACTACCCCTCCACTCTAGGACGGGTACATTCAGAAACTTAAAATGGACAATTCTATTTCTACATTCAACTAAGGCATAGTAGGAATAAAGCCAATCGGCCATCTCTAATTCGACTAAGTCTGCTGAAATAACTATCTGAGACACCATAATCAGACAGTTCCAGTATACCCACTGGGCTCTTATAGATTTACCCACTAAGGTAGAGACTAAGAAAGGCTTTGCTAGAATTTTGGGATTGATTTCGAAGTCAACTGCTATATAAGGAGTTACAAAAGACAAAAAAACTCTTAGATCTAGCAAAGCATAAATATGCAAATGGAAAACTTATAACATACCAATGACCACATCAGGAGAACTTTACTGATCCTATTGGGACTAAGGATTTTGGGTAGAACTGAGAATGATTACCACCCTCTAACTTAGTCTGAGTGAAGTTGAAGCTCTCTATTCTAGCTCTCTTATTCTTTCTCTCCTTCTCTTTATTCTTAGACTTCTCTATCTATTGAGCATAGACCATGAGCCTGGATATGTCCATCTCCTTAATCAATATTATGATCATACACTTTTTGACCATACTATTAGACATGCAAGACACAAACTTACTCATCTTTGATCTGTTATCTGCTACCATATGAGAAGCATATCTGGCTGATTGAGTAAACTTGAGAGAATACTCTTGTACCATCATATTGCCCTACTTCAAATTTATAAATTCTAAAACCTTCCCTTCTCTCAACTCTAGCGGGAAGAGCCTATCCAAAAAAATAATAGCAAACTCCTCTCATTCTATGGGCCCTGCATCTGCGGTCCTCTCTACTTTCCACTGTCTAAACTATGAGTGAGCCACATCCTGCAACTGATATGCAGCAAACTCAGTACTCTTAGTATCTGTCACCCCCATAATATATATAACCTTCTGCAACTGATCAAAGAATTCTTGTGGGTCCTCATCTAACATTAACCTGATAAAAGATGGAGGATTAATTCAGGTAAAGTCTCGAATCCTGGCTGTAGCAGTATTGGCCACTAGGTTGGCCGAAATAGTAACTAGGAATTCATTCTGGGCTATCATAAAATGAGCTAGGGTAGTGAAAGCTATTGTGAATTCAGCATGGGATGTATGTTCGTCCAGGGGATCTGCTTGAACGGGCTGAGGTGCTGACTGATTTTCTATTCTCCTTTTGTTAGTCTTTTTAGGAGGCATGTTCTGTAAATGAAAAGGAGAGAACGAATTAGACTGAGAATTTAACTTGATCTCATGCTCACTCGCATGACATAAATACTGAAAGAAGGGAAACTTTTCTTAAAACATCTCATAGCCTCATCTAACCAATATTCCCCTTTCTAAATATATTAGGGTCCAACCTATAACCCCAATTAGAAGGTTGTCAGTACTGTACCATGGGTAAAGATAACTGTGAGTTAACCCTCTCTAACAGGAATCTCTTTCGTCAACCCTCGCTGGTAGGAAAACTCATATAAGATATATCAGCCCTAGTCTGGCAGGAAGATATATTAACCTACGTTGGCTATGTAGTTCTGTAATGCAGGGATTGCTACTAAGGGTCAAACCCTCTGCTGGCAGGAATGCCCCCATCCCTGGGTTCGCTCGGTGCTAAATCCTACTCCCAACTGAATAGATACTGAAATGATTCCTAGTTCATACTAGGCTTAACTGAACTATTACTAATTATACTATCTAACTAAACTGAACTAAGTTTAATAAGTTCTGTTGATTGACAGAATACTAGTGAACTGACTGAATTTACTGAGTTCTGAACTGAATACTGAACTGGACTAGACTAATACTGAGTCTACTGAGTTCTTCCTGAGTTCTGTAACTTACTGAGAGTACTACTGATCATGACATGACTGAGATTATTCTATAACTGATACTGGCTCTAGGTAAACAAGTAAATTATCAAGTATTAAATACCCCCAGGACTCGATAGCATGAAAAGTAAAGCATCACATGACCTTACATAGCATAAAAATGAACACTTGTTCATAATGCATCTATAGAGGCATTTCTTCAAACACTTAAATGGCATGAACTAGTATACATGCTAACATGATATAATCTCACTATTAAATTCACTTGAACAACTCATCAAATACTTGGAAGGTATTGTACATGCACACAGTACTAATCAACACATGAGCATCACAATTTTAAGGCTTTAACATGAATTCACATGATACTACATGCATAATAATTGTTTTTACATAAATCTTGCACTTAATCATGGAATAGAAACCCAATCAACATTATAATCTTGAATACACTTGAATCCAAATCATGCAAATCATGAAATCAATTTACTTAAAGTTTAAAAGAGTTTCTTGGACTCCAAGTGTGGAAGGAACCCTTGGATGAACACATGACACACCTTAAAGCTTCAATTCTGAAAGATTGATGGATTTCCTTGGAACTTGGATTCTTGAATGTGATGAACTAGGGTTTGTTCTTGAAAAGTTATATAGGGAATGTGTAAATTTTGCCTTTTGGATAGCTTAATTACATGTTTTGAGGGTTGACATAAGATGGAAAAAGACCTATTTACCCCTCTGGACGCGGGTTTTAATTACTGAAAACTGTACTAGCAATGCACAGACCAACCCACTGCATCATTGTCATCGATGCAATGGCCAATGCGCTGTGTTGAGTCCGTATCGGTTCACTAGAATTTTCACTGGGAGCTAGAGGAAAATATTCATTGGCACAATGGACAACGCGGTGTGTCGATCCACTAGTTTGAGCTTTCATACGTGCCTCAAACAAAGTCCAAATAATTTGAAACTTGTCTGAGAATACCTATTGGCATTCCTGATCCTGAATTAATGTAAAAACTTATATTTAAAGGTCATAAGGATGGTGAAAATGGATCGCCAACTTACGAAGGTTAAAATAACTCTAAGTATGAACACTTAACTGAATTTTTCTAAGTCTGGGATCCCTTACTAGCTTTAACAGGACTGAATCAAGCTTAGAATTTTTTAGGGTCTTACACACACCCTACGTTGATTGGGTATACACTATCTCCTAGAATTTAACCAATCCATGTCTCTACCTACCACTGATCGGAAAGACCAAAGGCTTCTTTTTTGGTCTATATAAGCAACCATCAACTATACACAATATTCATCTTCTTCAACCCAAAAAATTGATAAATATGACCAAATATTGAGAATTCCACTCAAACTACGAAGAAGGGTTCATTTCCAATGTAGCTATCACATTCTCGTCCTCTAAAATAACCTAGACCGTCCTTCTATGGTGTATAACCCATTTTTATAGGCAATCATGGAGAGGCTGAACATGGAACCTGAGGAGTTGATCCCCCCCCCCCACACACACACACACCATCCCCTTAGCTTAGGTTTTAATTTTTGTTGTAGTTATAGTTGTAAGTTCATTGCAAAAAAGCTTTCATGGTTAGGAAATTTGTTGGATGAAAGTTTTTTTTTTTGCTATTTTTGCTCATATTTTGCTATAAATATTGTGGTAAACCATTGCTGCAATGAACATATAAAATGAAGTATTTTTTGTTTGAAATTTTGTTGCAATGCCCTTTCTATTTGTCTCTACATTAATTTTACAATTTTGTTCTTGGTAGAAATTTTGCAATTTCCTGTGTTAGAAGAAGAATGAAACAGTTGCCAGATGTCAAAATTAACGATCTATCATAGAGTTATACGAATTCATATATGCTAATGGATAATGAATCTGGTCTATCAACGATTATGTGGATTTCTACAAAATTAATTGTAAGATCGATGTAGTATATTATTGACCGAGATCAATAACTATGTGTGACTATCTATGTACTCGATGGATTCCATTATGTGGGTTGATGAAATATAAATAAGTAAATAAAATAAAATTATGTTGATTGTAAATCATAGACTGCAAGGTTCGTCACTAATATACCATACTACTGGACCTCTTGCATAGACCTTAAATATAATCGATGTCTTCTCATGCGTTGGATAGATGATAAACCATATAGATCCTCACTCCTTAAATGGTAAGATATATACGGGTTGGTGAAACGGTCAAAAAATCATCAGTACACGATCAAAAATATGAATAATTAAATAAGTGAAATTGATTTGAGGGTCATAGATTGTGTCCATTGTAAATCATAAAGTCTTGTCAATAATAGAAAGTATTGGTTTATTGCTCTTAGTAGTATATTTGAAAAAAAATTAATTAATAAAATAATAAGTAACTAGATTTTATGCAATTAAAGGAGCTTGAATAAGTCATGTGATCATATAAGAGTCCACGTAAATTGAAAAGGATGATCAAAAATGTGTAAGGATAGGTAGTGGATGAACAAATGAATTCCCCACAACATACTTGTGCTTTGGTAAACATTGCCCTAAGGATGTTGGTTGTTCAACCACAACTCATCACCTCACACATCTTTTATCACCACTTTCAATTTACGTGTACTCTCATATGATCACATGACTTGTTTAGGCTCATTTAATTGCACAAAATTTAATTATTTATTATTTCATGAATTAAATAATCCTTTTCAAAATATGTGCTAGTTATGGTCTATGAATAAGTATCCTCGTCTAGTGTATTTATTAATGAAGTAGTCCATAGTTTATGCTAGACTATGCTTAGTTATTTACTCGACCTGATATAGTCTAGCATAGACTGGGAACTACTTCCACAATTAAATAAGTAGACGATGATATTTATTTATAGACCATGACTAGAACATATTTTGAAAAGGATTATTTAATTAATATAATAATAAATAATTAGATTCTATGCAATTAAATGAGCTTAAACAACCCATGTGATCGTATGAGAGTCCACATAAATTGAAAGTGGTGATCAAAGATGTGAGGTGATGAGTTGTGGTTGAACAAATGAATTTCCCACAACATACTTGTACTTTGGGTAAACATTACCCTCAGGATGTTGGTTATACAACCACTACCCATCCTCACACATCTTTGATCACCTTCTACAATTTACGTGGACTCTCATACGATCACATGACTTGTTTAAGCTAATTTAATTTCATAAAATACCAATGTTTGTTTACCATTTCACTAACCCGTATATACTTTAGTATTGATCGACTGTCGATCTATATGTTTTACCATCTACCTAATGCATGAGAAGACATTGATTACATTTAAGGTCTATGAAAGAGGTCCAGCAGTAACAAAATTTAAGTATTAGATTTTTACAATGGTAATAAAGTACATGTCAAATAACATCCAATGGTAATATCTCACTTTTTTCTTCTATAAAATAAAGGCTATTTTTTGTTTTAACAAACTCATTTTTTGGCTTAATTTTTTGTTCATTTTTAAACAACTACAATATCTCAAGCATCCCAAACATCAAATGCAAAAGTGTCCCACATATGTCGTTGTAGAAATTCAGTTGTTTTAAGGATGTCACGCACTGATTCGAATCCAGGTCGAAAATTCTTGAACTATGTGGTTGGAAAGGTGAGTACGTACATGAATATGTGATTTATATTTTTTTTAATTTAAGTAATCCAATTCATGTAATAACTTATTTTTTTGGTCAAGGATAATGGAGGATGCTCTTAATTAAGTAGCTTGTGGAAGACTCACCGACGAGCAGCCCATCAACATCAAATTTTTGAGGTGCTTCCAAGTTTCATACACTACAAAGGCTTCGGGAATCTAAAGAAAATAGAGATCTACTCATGACATTGTTAAAAGAAGTCGAAGAGCAAAGGGATTACTTGAAAGGACCACTAAAAGAAATTGAAATAGAGAGGGATAAACTAAAGAAAAGGTTGATTTTGGCCGAAGAAAAAGAGAATGGCCTAAAAAAATTATTGTATAGTTTGTTGTTGGTGTTGGCTTTCTTCAAAGGTGTAATAAGGATGTAGGAAACTGAATAAATAGATGTATGATTTCTTAAATCAATTGTGGGTGTAATCTATAAATAATAGAGAATTATTTTAATGTTGTTTATCATTGATCTCTATAAACCATGATAGTTACTTAATTGGTAACACAACGCAACATATACTAGTAAACTTTTTTGTCGTCATTGTAAATATATGATTTATTCAATTGATCGTGCGTGCAGTCTATAAATTATAGAGAACAACTTATTTAATATTTTCTATCTACCTCTATAAATTAGGACAATAGCTAAATGATAACGCAATGCAATCAACTATTTAATCTAACAATACAGTGGAATAACTGAACATAATTTCATCAGCAAATGTCATCATTGACATGCCAAATATATGTAATTCAATTATCCATTAAAGACAAATCATTAAAAATATCAAATCACTAAGAATATTATTTGTTCAAAACCACCAAACTACATGTTATCATCATTAAGTTCATTAACAATGCCCATCACATCCACCTCATTTTCATCATGTTTTTCTCTTCTTCTTCTTCTGATTTCTTCTCTTCTTCAATATTTTCATCCTCCTATTCAGCCACTCCTTCTTCATTAACTGCCTTCTCATTTTTTTATTTTTCTATTTCTGTTGATTTCTTTTCACCATCTTCTTATGTTTTCTCCTCATTTTCTGCTTCATCTTCAGCTGTCATCTCCTCATCTTTTTCTTCGTCTTCTTTTTT
Organism: Capsicum annuum; assembly: GCF_002878395.1. Classification (NCBI taxonomy): domain Eukaryota; kingdom Viridiplantae; phylum Streptophyta; class Magnoliopsida; order Solanales; family Solanaceae; genus Capsicum; species Capsicum annuum. Next base: position 28,500,550 of record NC_061120.1, on the reverse strand, counting down.
CTCATCTTGTTTATCTACCTTCTTATCTTTCATTTCTTTTTCTATCTTCTCTTCTTCAACTTTTTTATTTGTTGCAGCAATGTCAGTCACTATAACTACAAGTTCTTTAAGGTTTACTTAATGTCGGCTACAAGGGAGACTATCGAGGTAAACTGTATTTTTTAAAAGGATTACAAAAATTATGCAAGAAAATTAAATTAGAAGAATAAAAAATAAATTAATTTACCTTCATCTTGTTGATTCTTCTTATTCTTCTCCATTCTCCTCAACCTCTCGTCTCTAACAAAGAAGTAATATCCAGAACACTTTTCTTGAGCAAAGCAATACGCTCATGCAGGTCATCATCATTAGAAGCGTCTGGTGCAGTTTTGAGTCCACTTGAGCCAGTATGGTCACAAGCATATGCTACAATTGAAACATAATTGTGACCACCCTAATCTTCGTCATCGTTTGCAACCGACGTTGATGAAGTTAGGATAGTCACTCCTTTTAACTATGCCTTCAAAGCATCAATGGACGTATCCTTAACTTCATCCATGTATGGATTAAATATTTTCATATAGCTCTTCTCCATCTCACGAACAGTGGGGGTAAGGTACGGGGGCATAATCTAAAATAAAAGTATAAATTACATGACATTTACTAATATTATAATATTATTATCATATTATAATAAGTATAATCTTACCTTTATGTTGTTTCCTTTTTACTTAAACGGGTCGCCTTCCATTATGTTTTTGCACTATGACATGTGTCATCTAAGAAGATGGGGAATGGGCAAAGGAGAATCCAACGACTTATCGGCTTACCCTCCCAGATGAGGAAAGACCTCATATATCCAAACCTGTAATTAATAGAAGCATAAGTAAATCTACATGGTCTATGTATAAGTACATAAATAGGTAAGAGTCTATAATAAATCAATAAAATAGTAGATTAAAATACCAGAAATGCCCAAGGAAATCCATATAAAGCGTACGATGCATTATTCCTCTTTACAAGTACTTATATGTGCTTGCTCAAATCAATCTTCTTATTCAAATAGCTCAATGTATGCCCAAATGACTCTTTTCCCTAGGAATGCCTCTCGAAGAAATCTAAATCAGCCGCCACCTTGATATGGTCTTAATCTATCTTCTTTGACAGATCCTTTGCCAGCAGCATCGAGTTCACGAACAAAACCAAAGCGTACTCTAACTTTTGTTGATTAGTCAACATATTACCTTTGATCATACTAATCAACCTTGTAGAAGTAATGCTCTTGTTCTTCATCACCATAAAATGAAATTTTTCTCCATTTTGGAGTACTTTGTTCAATTTTGATTCACGGGGATATGCTGAACAATTCAGCCCTATAATCATAGTAAATTCCTTTAAGCCAAAACAAGCAAGCTTAACATTCACATAGAACTAAATTTCATGCAATTTTTTATTATTTTTGATACGTTGTAGAAACACATAATGGACCATTTGTCCATTAGACTTAAAATTTTCTGACATATGCCTCTAGTATCTGAAATAAATCTTCTTAAAATCAGCATACAACTTTTGTTCAACAAGAATCCTTCTAATCTCTCGATAGACCATCATTCTTGCTCATACGAAAATCATTGCACGAAAAGAACCTAGCTCATCCATCAAAGTTGTTAGGTTGTATGACTCAAAGGAGATATATCTCATACAAATTAGCAAGGATAGGGGATCACCATCTTCCCTGTCTCTACTATCTCTTCTGTCCTCATCTTCACCACTATAACTTTCACTTCCTTCTTTACTTTCCCTTTGCTTTTCCCTTCACTTTCCTCAACATCGTCACTCTCATATGCACTATTTTTGTCATATTTGGAAATATCGGTAAGGATTTTTTATTCAGTTTCCAACTTGAAATCATCGACTACAGCTTTTTTCCTTTTTAAAGTTTTGGTAACTTCTTCGGCTTTTCGCTTCTTACTACTAGAAGTAGTGGAAGCGGGCCATTTAAATAGGCTATAAACTCTCACCATTTATGATCTACAACCAAAAATGAATTTGTAGTGGTCGATTTACTGACCACTGGTCAATTAATAAAAATAAAAAAATGCAGCAAAAATAAATCTATAGTGGTCGATCTATCGATCATTGGTCTATTAAGAAAAATGGGAAAACGCCTCCGATCAAATATGCAAATCAAGTTTCAACTTCTCCAGATATTAACAGTGCAATTCACAACAACAAGAACACCATTAAAATAGGTCCAATTCAGTACAAAAATTCAAAATCAATACACAATATAAATACAAAAATTTAAAAATTTTCTAGTCATTATCCAATGGAAAACACAACTAAACATGCGGAATCAACAATGTTAATGATAAACGCTCAAATTTTGACTAATTCAATAATGAACAGTGCAATTTACGTCAAAATCAAAGAACCCCAACACAAAATGGAAAACAATATACTAAAATGGATCTAAAACTAATCGGAAAAGAAGATTAAAATTACCTGAGCAAGAGAAACTGGAAAATTTTGACTTGGGAAGCAAGTGTAACACCCTAGATTCTAAACCCTGGATGCTACAAGATACTTATGACCCCGAAGGACCACAAGCTAACTCATGACTGATATCTGTAACTGAGCACTGAATAATATACTGTAAAATGTGGAAAACTAGCGGAAAACTTGCCATAAGGTTCAATAATGAAATAAAACCAAATAAAGTATAACAATACAAAAACTGAAACAACTGTCTGAAAGTACTCTAGTCAGAAAAAGCCTCTAAACTTTCTGAATAAAGAGTTGATGGGATAATCCCCCAACTAACTCTATCTATAGAAATGATAAATCTAATGCAATAATAAAATTAGGAACATCCTCGAATGATGAGGACTCCCTGCTAAGTCTACTGCTGCTGGCTGAATCTGAACTGTTAAGTGTGATCGGGATCTTATGCTTCTGAACCTATGGTATAAGACACTATAGCGTAAGAGAAAAGTATGTGTCAGTATGTGAGAATGTACAAATATGCTAGATGAGGTAAACCTGAATGCAAGGGTTCATATGCATGAATTGTAACTGACTACATAATGTGAACATGACTGAGTGAGAATATAGGCATGAGTGCATAAACTATAACTGAAATCATGGTATCACTGAATACTGAATTCTAATAACTGAATTTCTAATAACTGAGTCTACTGATACTGATATCTGACTGACTGAAACTGAGATCAGGCCTATCTAGCGGGTAATCTCTGAATCTACTGATAATGAAAATGATTGACTGAATCAGAGATCAAACCTATCTAGCGGGTGATCTCTAAATCTATAAAAAAAATCTAATTTCTTTACTGAGCTAATTGACTATTTCTAATAGTCTTGATTTTCATAATACTGATCTGAGTTCTATTCTAAAAATTGAGACTGAAACTGTGGGATGTAATCATCTAACCGACATACCTCTTTCTGAACTAATTGGGGTACAACTTGTAACCCCAGCTAGAAGGGTGTCAGTAACGTGCCACGGGTAAAGACAACTGTTATGGAGCAAGTCCTAATCTGACGGGTGACCCCTGAGATTAGTCCTAAACTAGCGGGTGATCTCTGAGTATGTCAGTCCTATCCAATGGGTGACATCTCATTCCTATGATGGCTATGTAGTTCTGGAACTTAGGGATTTCTTCTAGGGACCCAGTCCTCACTAACGGGTGTTCCCCTATCCCTAGGCTCGCTCGATGCTAAATCCTACTCCCAACTGAAAGACACTAAACTTATTTCCTAGTTCATACTAGGCCTAACTGAGCTGTTACAGATCATACTATTTAACTGAACTGAACTAAGTTACTGAGTTATCCTAAGTTCTGTAACTGACTGAGTTTTACTGATTGTGGCACGACTGAGATTGTCTTGAAACTAACAATGGCTCTAGGCACATAGCTAAATTATTAGGTATTAAATACCCCCAACATTCGATAGAATGGATAATATAAAGCATGAAAATTCTTGAATAACATGATAATGGTCTATCATTCACAATACAATCAATTAGGCATTTCATCTAGTACTTGAAAGTCATAAACTTGTAAATGTATAAAAAAGCATATTAATGTCTCATGATTCATTCAATAAGGTCTTTCATCAAATACTTGGTATGCATTAACTTATACAAAATTGGGGATTTCTTATCAACATGCTATAATGACTCTATCCCGTTCACCTAGGCCTTTTATTAAACATATAGGGAGCATGCTTTGGTCATACAACAATCAATACATCTAAATCATCATGGCTACATCAACTCACTTACAAATTTAAGAGTTTATCATGAACATTATGCAAATCATTACATACTAGGATCATATCTTGAAACTTGTAATCTAAGACATGAATCAATACCAACAACAACATGAACATAACTATCAATTCACATAATTCATGAAAACTCATAAATACAAAATCTTTGAATTTAGAAAAAAGATTCTTGAACTTTATGGATGGAAGAGACCCATGAATCAACATCTAACATACCTTAATACTTGACTTTAAGAAGATTGACAGTGAAATTCTTAAGTTTTGAGTCTTGAACTAAGAACCCTAATGCTTGTTCTTGAGAGAATTTGAGAGAAAATAAGTGTACTTTGGTGAATAATAGTTGAATCTCGTGTTTTATGGCTATATAGGAGTGGGTAAAAGACTAAAATAACCCTGGGTTCATGACTATTTTAATGATTAAAAACTGGGTACCAACGCGCTGGTTGACATGCCGCGTCGTTGGCACTAACACGATAGCCAATGCACCACATTGAGTCACTATTTTGGACACTAGAAATTGGTCTAAACCAGGTCTAAAAAATCCAAAACTCAGCCAAAAATCCCTATTGACATCCTTGATCATGAATTATCTAAGATATAGACATTTAAAGGACTTTAAGGTCACAAAATGAGATTACCAACTTTTGAAGGCTAAAAATAAACTAAGTCTGAAAACTTAGCTAGAATTTTCTAAGTCTGGGGCCCCTTGGAAAGCAGTAATTAACTGAATTAAGCTTAGGATTTTGCGGGGTCTTACAATATCTCCCCCTTGGGAATATTCTGTCTTAAATAAGACTGACTAAGCTGAGATTTTTGATAGACTGAACTTACTTACTGGACATGAAAATCTGAAGCATGACTATATGACCAACATTACTAATTTTCTAAAATTTAATACTGGACATGCATATCTAATGCATGGATACCTAACTCATGAATGCATGACTGAATATGCAATGGTGACTGATATCGAGTTGTAAGAAAAATCTAAGCATGAAACTAGATGGGTTTAAGGACATGAAAGCATCGGGGAGATCATAGGGTATCTCCCCTTGGGACACTATGTCCCTCTAAGAATGCTTACTTCACTAAGATACTGGGGCGATGCACAGGATACCTATGAACTAATTATGACTGAATATCTGGGATCTGAAACTAATACATGACTCATGAACTGAGTTGAACTCGTAACTACTGGGATGTTCTATCTGGGAATAGTTACATTCCTGAGATTTCTAATAATATGACTAGATGGAAAGATGGGAAAAACAAACCATACAAATTTGACTGCTTGACTGCTAAACTGAATTATGGCTTTACTGACTGACTCATGCTGAAAACATAAGCTCAACTAGGAGAAAAGGATCTAACAAAGCATATCATGAAGATGAAAGACTTATAACGTACCCGAATCTATGATAGGGAAACTTTCCTGATCATGCAGAGCTTGAAGTGCATAAAATCTATTCTGATGCTGACCACTAGTGGTACTGGAAGTGGCACCCTGCTGATGCAAATCTTTACCCCTCTGAGTCAAAACTCTACACTCCCACAGCCTGTGGTCTAGCTTACCATATTCAAAACATACCTCGCTGCCTGCTCTATGTGCACCTAGGTGATTCCTACCACACTCTTCACAAAGTGGATAGGTACAATCACTTCTCACACTACCCTAGCTTTTGGAGCCTGGCACCCCATCATGACTATTATTCCTGAACTTTGGTACTGGTGCACTAGATAAAGACGGAGCTGGGACTGGAAAAATCTGACTATGCTAAGAACGGTTACCACTCTGTGACCCTGGCTGAGAAAAACTAAAACTACCTATTCTGGCTCTTATTTACTCTCTCTTTTTCCTTGGCTTTCTCTATCTCAATCTACTAAGTGTGCATCATCAATATAGAAAGATCTATGTCTCTATTGAGCATAGCATTCCTACACTCCTTAACCACCATCCCAGACACACCGGTCATAAACTTACTTATGCTTGCTCTAGGGTCAGTCATCTGATCAGGGGCATACTTCAAAAACTGGTTGAACTTGAGAAAATACTCATTCACTGTCATAGATCCCTGCCTCAGGTTCATAAACTCTTATATCTTAGCTTCCCTCATCTCAAGTGGGAAAAACTTGTCTAAGAATGCATCCTAAAATATCTGTCAAGTCATAAGAGCTACATCCTCCCCTCTATTCTTCTTCCACATAGCAACCCAATCATAAGCAACATCCTTCAGCCTATAGGATTCTAACTCTACACTCTCCTTTTCAAAAATATGCATAATTTGGGTGATCTTCATCACCTCATCAAGATAAAGTTGTGGGTCCTCACCTGCCTTAACCCAAAGAATTCTGGTGGGTTTATTTTTATAAAATCTTTGATTCTAGCTGCGGCTAAATCTGCATATTACTGAGTTAGGGTTGTATCCTAATGGTTACCCTGAATATTTGTTGTAATAGCTTGGGTTAGCACCTGAAAAATAGCCAGAAACTCTATATGTGACACATTCTTATTCAAATAATTTATGGTCTGAGGTGGCTGGTTATCATTTCTATGGGAATTAGCTCTGTGGGGAGTCATATTCTGTAAATGAAAGAAAGAAACAGATTAGACTGAGGGTTTTACTAGAGCTCATGCTCACTCGCACGACATGAATACTGAAAAAAGGGAAACTATTCCTAAAACATCTCATAACCTCCTATACATAAATGTGGCGTGCAACACAACCATGCATAAGACTCTACTAGATATGTCTTTTCAGACTTCTTAGGACACTGTTGAACCTTAGGCTCTGATACCAAGTTTTTAACGCCTCAGATTCTAAACCCCGGATGCTACACGGTGCTTATGACCCTGAAAGAACCATAAGCTAATCTATGACTGATATCTGTAACTGAGCACTAAATAATATACTATAAATTATGAAAAACTAGAAAAAAACTTTCCATAAGGTTCAATACTAAAATAATACTGAATAAAGTATAACAATAACAAAACTAAAACAACTGTCTGAAAGTACTCTAGTTTGAAAAAGCCTCTAAACTGTCTGAATAAGGAGTTGATGGTTAATCCCCCAACTTCTGAAATATTAAATCTAATGCAATAATAAAATTAGGAACATCCTCGAATGATGAGGACTCACTACTAAGTCTACTACTGCTGGCTGAAGCTGAACTGCTAAGGGTGCTCCGAATCCCGTGCTTCTAAACCTATGGTATAAGACACCATAGTACAAGAGAAAAGTATACTTCAGTATGTTAGACTATACAGGTATGCTAGATAAGGTAAGCCTGAATGCAAGAGTTCATATGCATGAACTGTAACTGACTACGTAACGTGAACATAACTGAGCGAGAATGCAGGCATGAGTGCATAAACTATATGTAGAAAAATCATGAGAAGAAGAGGATTTGAGGAGAGAAAAAATTGTTGAATTTCTTAAATAATTTTAATAAGTATTTGAAAAATTAATAAATATAAAAAGGGACCATATTATATTTTTTATAATATTGTACTTTATCCCTAACTTTTAAAAATATTAAAGAGGCCCATGACCCCACAACCCTGACCCACTTTTTACCTTTTCCAAATTCTAACCCTAAAAAATAAATGAAAAAGAAATTTAGTGTCTATTCTCCAAATTAAGTTTTCAAAGTAGGCATTCTTCCAAATATTCTCATATAACTAATACCTTTCATTTGGTGATATTAGTAATACATAGGATTTAATACAATGAGACTAATACATTCAAAGACAAAATATCTTTCAAATTCTTTTAAGTATATTTTTAAAAAAGGAAATTGACTTTATCTTTTATATTTGTACTAGTAAATTTATTTAAATAAATTAGCTTACAAATTTTATTATTTAGAGAGAGTTGTCCATTATAAATAAAATTCAATATCAATCTATAGAACATTTGAAATATGAGTTGTATAGCCTATTTCTGTGGGTTACTATCAATTTTTATTTCATCACCAAAGGTAAAATTATTAACACAACCTACTTAAACTAGGAGGGATCAACTCATGAAACTCTATCTAAGAAAAAGTGGAAATATATATACATAACTATCCTAGAATATAGCGGTGTGAGTACATCTGGCCTGTTTAATTCAAAATCTACTCATCAATAGATACGAATTAATAGTAGTTGGAGTGTGAATAGTGCAGATACATGCAATTTTCTTAGCTAATTGCTCCCACTGAGGGGCTTTCCTTCAAAAATTCTCGCATTTCGTTCTTTTCAAATAGTAACTTGCAGTTTTTGTATGTAAAAGTAGATGATTTATTCAGTTTTACTATTGTTTATTTTCCTAGTTTTAAAAATAGATAATTTATTATTTTTAATTAAAATTTGATGTTTTGTGAGTGAATTAATTTATTAAGATGAAAAGTATTTATCCTTGAATAATTTAAATGAGAATATAAAAAAGTCGCCTACCATGCATGTTGCCCTTACTTTAGTGATAAATTTTGGACGCTCTGCTAATTTTTTATTTAAGGGTATGAGATAGGTGTGGAGAAAGATAAAAAAGGTCAGATCAATCCTTCAACATTTGAACAACATCAAATTCAAAGGAATTAAAGATAAAGTCATCAATCTAAGGTCATAACTGAATAATATTCAAGATGTCATGAGGATCCTGTAGAGGTTGCTTCAAATAAACAAACTGAAAGGAATTTGAGACAACTAGAGTAATGGAGTATGATAGAGGAGCACTATGCAACAGAAGTCCAGAGTGCAATAGTTGACATTAGGTGATACTAGAACTACCTATTCTTTGGTCATCTCAAGAATAGGATGACTCAAAACACAATTACAAGTTTGATTACTACAGAGGGAAACAAAGTGTAAACTCATGAGGGAATAGAGAAAGAGGTGATTGATTTTTAAAAAAGATTGCTTGGTGAAGCTGCTCCATATTTACCATGTTTTAATATGAATATAATGAGGATGGACCGAAACTAAATAGATAACAAAAGTTACAACTGATTTCCCCAGTGTTACAGAAGGCGGTCGTTAATGCCTTAAAGGATATAAAAGCTCGAGGATAAGACAGTTTTAATGCAGTATTTTTCAAAAAGGCATGAACTGTGGAGAGCAAAGATGTCACACATGTAGTTCTCAAATTTTTTAAAGCAGGTAAAATGTATACTCCTATAAATTGCACAGAAGTCACGCTTTTTTTAAAGTGGAGAATCCAACTAAAATTTGAGAATGTATACCTATATCTTATTGTTCAACAGTGTACAAAATTATCTCTAAAATGATCACAACATGATTAAAGGAGGTGATGAGTTACTTAGTTGGCTTAAATAAGTCAGCTTTTGTACCTGTAAGAGCTATAAATGACAATATTATTCTTATCTATGAACTAGTAAGAGGCTATGAGAGGAAGGGTATCTCAAAAAGATGTATGATGAAAATTGATATAAATGAAGTATATGATTCATTAAAGTGGAATTTTATAGAGCAAATCTTGTCTGAATTAAAGTTTTCGTGTCAATTTATTACTTGTATTATGCAGTGTGTTACTACAGTCACCTATTCGATGATGATCAATGAAAAAACTACTAATCCATTTCATGTAAGAAAGGAGTTAGACAGGGGTGTTGTCTCATGTTTTGATAATGACCTTTTGATATTAAAGGACTAGGTTCTTGGCTCATCATGAATTGGTACAGTTGTCACATCTCTGCACACTTTTGTCTGCTAGTGCAACAAACTATACAGGTGTGCAACGTATTTGATTAGGCATCTGGTCCAATTAAAACTCAATCCTAATTTATACACTACTATAAATAGAAAAAATATGCTTCTCATTCAATAGCTTTTGCAAATTGATGAATCTCTTGAAAATGACAAAAACTCTCAAAAATTGCTCAAGTCCCCAATCTCTTTGTGCTTAAGGTCTAGGTGTTCTTGAGTCAAGTCTTGATTTGTAATCATTTTACTCATCCTATAAGAGTAAAGATTTTCTCTTGGCAGTAGAGTGCTTAGGTCGAGTTACCTAAGGTCCATCGATTAGAGTTATCGATTGTGAAGTGGTTGAGGTTTGTAAAGCTAGTTGTAGTAGAGCATTGCAACTAAGTAGAAATTAGTGTTAAGTTCTTTAGAGTGTGCAATCAATGAATTTTGATTATAGTAGAGATTGAGTACTTGTAAGGGCAACCCGTGATTTTTCTTCCCTTGAGCAAGCAGGTTTCCACGTAAACTGCTATGTGTATTTAATTTCTGCGAGTTTTGCTAGTCATTGTTCTATTGTTATTCTCCAAATCATAGGGACCTGGTCTTTGTTAAGGTGGTGCACCCTCCATATTTTGATAATTAGTATTAGATCTAGGACACTCTAAAAGTCTAACGCCTAAAGTGATTTTTTTATCGTGGCTGCTCCACCTAATAAGGAGAAAGGACAATCTACTACTAAACCACCCTGCTTCAACAGGAAGTATTATGGGTGGTGGAAAACCAGGATGTATGACTTTACTATAGATGAGGACTGTGAACTGATAGATGTAATACTTCATGGTCCTCATGTGCTAGTCAAGGAAGGATGCATAATCGGAACAGTTGTCAAAACCATGAGACAATATGATGAATAAGATCACAAGAAAATTAAAAAGAATTTCAAGTAGAAAAAATTACCCTTGTGTAAAATTAGACCTGACAAGTATAATTGAATCTCTGCTAGTGAAAATGCAAAAGAAATCTTGGACTGTTTGATAATAACCCATGAGGGTACTACAAATGTCAAGGAGTCTAAAGTGGACATGTTGATTACTCAATATGAATATTTTCCCTTGAAAAAAAGGAGAAACCATTCAAGAAATGCATACAAGGTTTACCTCAATCACCAACAAATTGCACTATTTAGGTGAGTTTATTCCCTTGCATATGCAAGTAAGTAAAATCCTAGGAGTTCTTCCAAAATAATGATATCACTTAACTGAGGCCCGAAGAATAGAGTATCCGCGATATAGATTTATTTAAGAGATTTAAACTAAGGACATACATGACATAATCTAAATTTCACCGATCATTAAGAGTGTAGCATGAGTACCTGGAATTGAACATATTGTAAAGCATGGGCACATGAGTCATGAGCTGCATGACCTGAGTTTGGAGTTCATAAATTAATGAAATATGATTTGTACTGCTGAGTGAACTGGAACTCCTCATAATAGAAACTGGAAACATACATGATTCTATGAAAGTGAATAAATATGATCTATGATCATAGAGCTGACATATAAGGAATGAGTAGATGTCATGATGACTGAAGTACAAAACTTTGCACTGAGATAAGAATCGGTCGGGTATCTTCCTCCCTAGTGTTGTTCTACAACACACAGGCCTCACTACTAGAATCTGAGAGCCTGACTTAGTTCCTTGTTCTATCATATCCCCCTTACCTTTAAGCGATTATTCTAAGTTTATGGACCCCTTTAATGAACCCTACACTGAACTTCAACCACTTTACTATAGATTTCAAGATATAATAATACACATAATTAATAAACTCATCCTGAAAGACTACACCGGAGAATGTAAAACCCATTGCTAGTACTTTCTTCTGAGATATATCTCTTAACTTTCTATAGCACCACTACTCATTATATAAGAACTTGAACGCTTACTAACTTAGAATCTTCATGAGTATCACCATACCATGAGTTCACACCATCTAGAATTCCAAATCTTCTTTCTATTAGATCAATCATTCGAGATTCAAATTTAGATTCTAACACTTAACATAGATAGTCCAAAACTTTTAACAAACTATTCTAACTTCATTCTTGAACACTCTTTGAACAAATACAATGCTTAAACTTTCTTTAGCTTCAACAATCATCATCATATACTTACACCCTTCTCGACAACTTACCTACCTCCCTAAACATATAATCTACCTCTTTTCCTTCATAGCCTACTAATATCATATCTCTAAACTTATATTTTTTCCTAAACAAGGAGAATTACTATTTTACCAACATACCCAACATCAAAAACCTATAACCCATAACTTAGCTGGTAAGAACATTATATACTACATAACAAGCCTCATTCGCACTTAGCAACTCAAGGGTACTACCAAAGCACACACACAGTAAGAACTTAGAAATAATACAATCTTATTTCACCTAGGACACACCTCTAAATCATACCCATACCATCATACTTAATTCTAAATCAATAAACTTAAATTCTTGCATATACTATTTTAAGCCTACTGGTCCACCTTTTATACACTAGCACCATGGATTCATAATCTACTAAATCCAGATAAACACTACCCCCACTTTACTACTGTTAAACTTCAAGGTATATTCTTCTAACTCTAGATCATATGTTACCATAGGATTCTGAGAAGGGATCTGAAAGTACATCAAACTTTAGCTCAATGCATAATTTTTCATGATCATGAATGAAATCTTTCATACTTTGGAACATAAAGGCACTAGTGGGATACTTATTGAGCCCACATTTAATCCCATAACTATTTGTGGGGACTGTCTGAGAAATCTCTATCTGTAGAAATTTGAGCTTGACTATTTTTGTTACCTTAAAACTAAGGCAGAGTTGGCATGAATGGAGTATGATGAGAATTTGTATAAGTTTCTTAGAGAAAATCTCTACAACACTATCTGAGATATAAAGAAGGGAAACAATTCTTAAATGCCTTATATGCTTTCAAAAAAAAGTACAGAAGTCACTGTACTATTTCACAAGATTCTACTAGACACGACTTCATAGGCACCCCAGGACACTTAAACCTTGTTCTCTACTACCAAGTTTACCCCCTGGTAATAACACGGAGCTAGGAACCACAAGTGATCCCAAGTTAACCTATGTACTAGCATTCTGCTTGAGCAATTGATTAAAATTGTATTTATTAAAAGCTAAATTTACAGAGTGGAAAATAATCACGAGGAAATTTGTATAAGTACAATACCGATATGGTTTATAACACGATAAAACTGAAGAAAGAACATGAATTATATATCATGACTCTGACTGACTAGGAAGCCTCTACTATGCTGACTGTAGGCGGTTAGGACATGTGTCCAACTACCACAAATCAATACATAAGAGTGATAACAATATAGTACATGAACTAAAATTGATTGGAGTTTTCGAAATAAGATAACTAATCACCTAATGGAAAAAAGCTAAGAACTGTCTGACCCTGGTGTATGAGATACATCTGGTACCTATATTATGAAGGATATAGCTACAAACACATATATGTGGTCAGTACTTTGGAATGTACTGAGTATATGGAGACATACACTAAACATGGAAATATTTAAAACATACTTTAAAACAAAGGACATAAGTTATTTGCTAAAATATATATTTAAAACATGGCTATACGTGAAAATTGTAAGTCATGGTGAGATTTATAAATCATGAGCTAAAAATAATTATGTAAGTTGGGAAATGATAAAACATGAATATTGTATGTGAATCTTATATAATTTTGAACATGCTGTAAAACTAAACTGAGGATCATGTATGGATACTGAGCATGAAAACATGAACATGTAAAACTGAGAATGCAAGACCAAGTAAAGCATGTACTAAAATGATCTAAATAACAGAATAATTGATATCTGAATAACTGAAATAATCTATAAAACTGACTTAATAAATACTGAAATCTGTCTACTTGGTCAAGCATATCTGAACTGAGATAAACTAAGTACTGACTGAAACTATGGGAGTTATTATGTAATCGACATAAACTATGTGAACTATCATAGAGTCCAATGTCTGACCCACGTTGAGGAGGGATGTTCTATCCTTTCCATCGGAGTATAACCTGAACTGAAGTGATCACTAAACTGATCCTGTATTGGGCAAGGGGAAACACTCTCTGGAGAGGCCCCTAAACCTACAGTGACACGTACTTTATGAAAAAGTAGGATGCGCTAAACCCACCCTTCCCACTCGGTGCTAAATCCTACTCCCAACTAAAACACACTAAAATACTAACTGGTGCATACATTAAAGCTGATTAGCTTAGGTTATGGTATTTTATAAGAACATCAGTGCATACAGAGTCTGAAGTAATCATAAACACATAGACTGATAGTGCTTAACATGGTCATAACAAGTTGAGTTTAACACAAAAATAATTAGATGAATGACTCATTACTTAAAAAGTATGAAACGTAAGTAAATATGAAGGTATCGGGTATTTAAAACCCGACAAAACTAAATGATTACAAAATTTGAGAACACTTAAAATAGTGATATAAAGTCATAATTCAAAGACCCAAAACATGAGACATTTTAATAGCCTGATAATTTACATGAACTTAAATATTAGAATGAGTTAACCTAGGGAAAATATCATGTTGATACAGTTTAAAGCATAATTTGAGAATTTGACATGATATTGACAAAAAACATGACATAGGGTTTTGGTACTTCAAGTATACTTGAGCATGATTCATATGGGATAAAACTATTAGCATGGATTGAAGGTAAAACTAATGAGGAAACATGGATGAATTACACGATGTACATTGAACTTGATCATAAATTAGAGTATAATTCATACTTGAACCAAAAAGAGGGTTTTTGGATTCAATGGGTGAAAGGAATCCATCAATGAATACCCAGTTACCTCAATTACTTGAATCCTTGAAGAAAATCTTAAACTTGGAACTTGGATACTTGAATTCTTGGAGAGAAAGTTTGAATTTCTTGTTTTTGGAAAGAGGAAAAGGGTTTATGTGAGTTAATCTCATGAAAAGTGGGCAATAATGTGTTTTAAGACCCCTTAATTTGTTTAAGAATGATTAGAAATAGTTTAGGGGTGTGAAAAGACCTCAACACCCTTAAATTTAAATCAAACTAAGAAACTTTTGACATTTGGCTTTTGTTTGCCGAGGTACAACCAAAGCTAACCTCAAGGTTGGCGGTGCACAACCCAAAGCCCACCTATTCCAGTGGCATTTGGTGATCCCTATGTGGCACCAAGACTTTGCGAAGGGTCCATTGAGTGACACATATCCATTTAAAATATCCCAAAACGCCCTAACATGACCCACAACAACTATACATGATTTACCATCAATATAGGGGTCCTAAGGGGCATATTTAAGGCAATACAAGAGCGTTAAAAACATAGGGTACTACAGAACCCACAAATGGGACCTGACAGTTCAATTAATTCTCAATCTTATCTAACTAATTTTGTTTGAGTCCTAACGCTTCTCAATACAGGTACCATAGCACTAAAGGAAACACAGAAGAAGAGCCCACAGTAAAGACTTCTAGATAAGTCTTCCAAGCAGAGTGGGTCTGTAGAGGACTACTTAGTTGATACTACACCACTTGTGTCGTGCTAGGCACAACATCAGACTTACAGAGATTCCACAACCATGGACGCCATACAACTAATATTTTATCCAAATTCTCAACCTGTGAGACTACTTAGGCCCCAGTCCCCACCAACTCTTATCGCTCGAGCCAAGCCACGGATAAAAAATGCAACGAGATTATTACCACACTCTCCTACCACTACCCAGTCTGATAAAGAAAAGAAGGTAACTAATTTTGGCAAACATAAGAAGAAGACAGCCACTCCCCATTTTAAGAAGGGTGGAATCAGCTGAGTTCGGTAGCAATAAGAGAGAGACTGAAGCTCCCCAGTCTGAGGAGGTAGCAGAGTCTTCAGAAAGTGATGAGTATACTAATGCATCAGCTGCAGCCACAGCGATGTAGGATTCAACACACACCTCTATTATGCCAATAACTCTTGAGATTCATAGGTGGTATTTATAGGATATACAAGACATTTATGACTAGGATATTGAGATGACTGATCAGGGTAAGTCTAGATGGATAATATCTAAGGAGCCCCACATTAAGATGACCGATTTAGCAGGGATCCCAGATATTAAGGTGATCTTTGATAGATACAGAATTGGATGGATGGGTGAGCCTTCCAGATCTTATAGCCCAAAGCATATTTGCTAGTTTTATGCTTCATATGCTGCTCCCATAGAATTGATTACATGAGTAGGGAAAAGAGGTAGGAATTAGCCTCTACTGGCCCAGACATTAGCCAGAGGTACTCAGGTTGACTTATCCAAGTAGATGATCCTAAGATTTTTATTTTGGATGGGTTATAAGATGTCAACTACTATTGCTAAGTTTAACTATATGATGGAAATCGTAAGGATCTAGATTAAGATAATAGATTTGGAGCAGCGAAGAGAGTTGAGTTGATAAGTTAGGTGTGTCGGTAGATTGCTAAGCATAATGTCTATGCCCTTTGGGTTAAGGGGGAGGCAGAGATCAAGAAGTCTACCCTGTACTTTGCAGGAAAGTTTTAGTGGACCCTAGTTCGGCACAAGTTATGCCCCAGATATGGATGCACATAATTTGGACTGGGATGTGCTTATTCCCAGCATTATAATTGGATATGACATAAACTTTGTCCGGTATATTATAGATGAAATTTATGAGAGCTTTTATCGAGATCACTTATATACCATTCCCTACCTTATTGAGAGACTATATGATACAACGGGAGTTACAACATTACTAGATATTGATTGTACTATTAAGGTAACCTGATTTGCCGATATGGAGTTGATCCAAGACAACACTAATCGAGTTTAATAGAAGAAGGCACAACTTTCTACCTCACCTGGAGTAGCCCTTTTTAAGAGGCTTATAGATTCAGTCGAGCAGGTAGATAAGCCAATACTGGGTGGTGATCTTAAAATGGCTATCCAACCGGCAGAGGGTTCAACTACTATAGGAAACGAGAGGGTCACAGGCACTAAATTCCACTATATACATCTACAATGCCCCCTCACCCGCTGCTTTCAAGTATGGTTATAGTACCATATGAGTTTTTATAGTGATTGATGGATAGGCATACAAAGTTAATTGAGCGCTAGACTCATACCGAAACCCAGTTAGCCAAGTTGCTGGGTGAGATTCAGCCATGGGTGCAGACAACTATTGAGATATCAAAGGCGCGGATTGAGTCCTAAATAATGATTGCTATGAAGCAGTTTATTAGAAAGTTGTGTGATAGGATTGATAGTTTTGAGATACAGATATGAGAGAAACTCCTTGAGGCTCAAGTTTTGAATTTATCAAGTTTGAGAGATGAGGTGGCCACACTAGGTCAGAGGTCTGTACATTAGCTGATATCCACACTCCTATCATCCCTCTAGTCACACCTTTCATTTCACATCTACTACCTACACCACCACCTTCAATTTTTGACTTGTTTGCTGATCATGATAAGACCCCCTATACTAGGGGCAAGAGAGAGCGAGATCCCGCCAAGTAGAGTGGTAATTCAGATGAGTTTGAGTGGTACATGAAGTGGACAGCCAAGGAGTATGATGCCTAGTTTCATGTTTACCAGAGTGAGCCGAATAATGAGAATTGAGAGCCTCATCTATTCAGCCACCACCATTTTCTAATGCTGCACCCGACGTGACTACTAATGCCTCAGCTAGGGGAGAGGCCACATCCGATGCCTAGAGCATCTCAGGTATGTCTCTACTTCTATGTTTGTACTTCTTTTCTTAGTATGCAGTAGGGACAGTGCATCAGTTTTTAAATGGGGTTAGGGGTGTGCCAACTACTTAGGGTTTTTATTACCGTGTCTTTTTTTGTAGAGTGTGCTATCATAGTAGAGATGACATGTTTAGGATATTGTGTTATTCGTTATATGTGTTATGTTTAATTGCGAGAAAAATAAGAAACCTTGATGCAGTTAAATTTTTGTTATTTTTATGATGAATAAAATGATACCCTTCCAATATTTTTTATGAACCGTGTGTTGTGAAGATATATAATTATGACCATTGTTGGATCGTGTTGTGGTATTAGTGCTAGGGATAGAATGACCTTTTCTTAGATTGCATGAATCGTATAAGTAGTAGTTGGTAATGTAACCATGTACTATGTGAGTTTGAGGTGTTTACTTAGTTCACATGTGTGTGCAATCAAAAACTTGCTCGATTAGTCTTGCCTAGGTTATAGGATAGCTGGTTGGAGTCCACTTAACCATGTACTATGTGAGTTTGAGGTGTTTACTTAGTTCACATGTGTGTGCAATCAAAAACTTGCTCGATTAGTCTTGCCTAGGTTATAGGATAGCTGGTTGGAGTCCACTTTTATCCTAAACGATCGATCAAAGGAAAATAAGTATTCCTTGATCTTGAAATTTAAGCTAAAGTGACCTATTTTCTTGTTTAACCTATTCACCTTCCCATTTCAATTACAATAAACCTGTTTTGGCCCTGGTCCCTCCTTTAACATTATGTTCTTCAACTCAAGCAAATCGCCTAAGTTGAGGGTGGCTATTATAGGGGTGCCTAATTGAAGATAGTTATGAAGAAGAAGTTGAATAAAGAAAATAAGGTAGGGTTAATGTCACGACCCGACCTCAGGCCTAGTCATGACAGGTATCTTAAGCCTACCAAAAGCCATAGACCACCCCCTAAACCTAGCCAACCAGGTAATAATATAATATAATAGAGGAAGTAACCTAAATAAATATACAAAAGATAGATAGAAAACTCAATAGGAACTAAGAATAAATAAACAATAACCACCCACACTTTGTCAACAAATGCCTCTAAACCAAAATACCAAGTTAGATCGGGACATGCCCCTGACCATGGCCAAAAGTGGAATCCAAAATGTATAAAAAGAAACTGATGGAATTTTGGTACTTATAAAGAAAACAGTAAAATGTCCGACCTTTAGGAAGATAGAGGCTCACCACTTCAACGCAACTTGATAGGAGTGCTAATCCACCTAGCGCTTCACAGGGGTAAAAGAGGTATCTTCGGACCCTACATTATGTAACAATGTAGAGTCCTAGGACGATTAGCAGGATAAGCGCTAGCATGTAACTCAAGAAAGGGATAAAATAATGCCAAGTACATATCAGTCCAAAAACCATATACACACATTCATATACATATATATAATACGTTGGGATAGGGAATGGGGTTTAGAATAAGATTTAAAACCATTAACCTAGACTGTTTAGCTCTAATAATCCTAAGGGCACCCACGGGCTATTTAGGTTCAGCTCCCCTTGCTGAAAGGGTCCCAGGCATGTTAGCCGCATGACCCAGGAAAACTCGAACATAGGCCAAAGCCACTGAGGCTCCAACCATTCTAATATATATATATATATATATATATATAATGTATGAACAATGAACATGGTCACCAAGACCCCCACGCAGGCAAATGTGGTTTCCAGTGTCGGTCCCCCTAGGACCTCCACCTTCTATGCTGAGCTACATAACCCCCTTTAAACCCAATTAAAATATTTGCACATAACCCATCCATTTAACCAAGGATTCATCCATTAAGACATTTATCGAATCATTTCGTCATACCAATTGAACTTGCAAGTTACTTTCATTATGCTATTCCAACACGATTAAACCAAATTAGACTCCCAAGTTCAAATTTAGAAGCAAATCCAGGGCCACCAAGGCCTTTCAAGAAAATTTAAAACCAAACTATGTCCACCAAGGCCTTCCAAAATTGTTATTATTCATTTAGCCATTAATGCAAAGCAATAGTATAGAAGAGTAAGCAAAACCATGTAATTGCCCTGTTGCAAACCAATTATGCAAGTGGATTGAGGTTAATACCAATTCCAAACCAAAAAACATACTTTTGGGGGAATCCATGACCCCTATCCCATTCACCATGCCCATGCATCCAATTAGCTAAAAAACAACAAGTTAAAGCATGAATAACAATTCCAAAACCATGGGAAAACCAACCAAGTAACAATCATTCAAAACCCTCAACCTATTATTCAAAATCCATAATTTTAAATTACATATACAATGATTAAACAATTGTTTTTATGAAAAAAAAAACAAGTTAGGTAAGAGATACATGCCTGAAAATACCAAGAATTTGGAGAAGAAACCACAATTTGAATCCGAGGTGCTCAATCCTTAGAAACTCTAGCCTTGGTCTTGACATGGGAGTTTAGAGAGAAAGAGTAGTGTTTATGTTAATTTAATTTGATGAAAATAGGGCCAAAGGAAGGGTTTTAAGTCATGGGAAATACTAGGGTGGAAGGAAAATTCCATACTGCTACTCATGAGAACGGATAGAAAAATAGTGCCTAGTTAATATAGGTCAGGTAATGACTCATGATGACTGATCACGAATCGTCACCAAGACATGTAGCCTAGTCAGTACTCAAGACCACCTCTATTGGTTTGGTCATAAGTCATACCCTATGACTTGTGACCTCACCTTATGACTTTAGGGTCTCAATCGTGATCAGGACAGAAATATGGGCAATCCCTACTAGTTGAGATACGATTGGCTCTATATGAATCATGGTGAGTGATAACAACTCGTCATGTGAGTCATTGCCTGGGCAGTAAGCTCAATATGCATAGAAAAATTCAGAGTCTAGAACTTGGGTTATTACATTACCCCTTCCCCATTCCAGGATCATTCATCCCCGCATGAGGAGTTAAGGCACCCTTTAGCATGAATATAAGCTATAATACAACCATAAAATAATGCACAAATTTGAGAAGCAACAAAAGCAAAAGGGAACCCATGCCTCTAACACTTTCATCCTACGCGGGAAATAAAAATGGATACTTAGACTTCATATCATCCTTCTCATTCTAATTATCTTCCTCTACCTTTTGATTCCTTCAAAGGACTTTTACCAAAGCCACATCCTTAGTCCTCATCCTACGGACTTGTCTATCCAAAATCTCAACCAAGACTTCCTTATAGACAATGAATCTGAAATACCAACATCCTCCAAAGGAATAAGCAACGAAGGATAACCCATACACTTCTTCAACATATACACATGAAAAAATGGATGAATGAAGCCCAAATTCGCAGACAACTCCAATTCATAAGCGACCTTCCTAACTCTCCTCAAAATTTAATACATACCAATATAAAGGGGACTGAGTTTCCCCTTCTTTCCAAACCCCATCACTCCTTTCATAGGACAAACTTCTAAAAAGGCCCAATCACCCATATCGAACTCCAACTCCTTCGCCTTACATCCGCATAAGACTTTTGGAGACTTTAGGAAGTCTTAAATCTTTCTCTAATTATCTTCACCTTCTTCATTTCTTGATGAACCAAGTCAGAACCAAACAACCTAACCTTACCAACCTCAAACCACCCAATAGGAGACCTATACCTCCTACCATAAAGAACCTCGAATAAAGCCATCTAAATACTCGAATAATAACTATTACTATATATAAACTCAATAAGAATGAGTGATCAACCCAAATTCCCTTAAATTCAATCACACAAGCCTTTAGAGTATCTTCTAAAGTCAAGATTATCCGTTCCACTTGTCCATCTATTTGAGGGTGGAAAGTAGTGCTAAGGTTTACCTTAGTCCCCGAACCTTTCTGAAATGAATGCCAAAAGTAAGAAGATAATTGCGTACCTCAATCTGAAATAATGGAAACTGGAGCACCATGCAACTTCACAATCTTCTAAATAAAGAACTTAGCCTAATCCCCTCCAGAGTAGGTAGTTCTTACAGGCAAGAAGTAAGCAGATTTAGTTATCCTATCCACAGAGACCCAAAATGAATCAAATTAATTATGAGACTATGGAAGAACTGTAATGAAATCCATATTGATTGTCTCCTACTTCCACACAGGCAACTATATCTCTGATACATACCAATAGGACTCAAGTGCTCTACCTTTACTCGCTGACAGACCATAAACTTAGCCATAAAATTTGCCATATCTTTCTTCATAGTGTTCCACCAATAAATCTCCTACAAATGATGATATATCTTAGACAAACTTGGATGAACCATGCACCTTGACTCATGAGGCTCAGTCAAGTTCCTTTCTCGCAGCCCATCAATATCAGGAATACACAACCTACCTTGATACCTCAAGATACCATCTCCAACAATCTTAAATGCCATAACCTTCTACTGACACACATCGTCCTTATTCTACATAAGAATAGAATCCAAATCCTGCTTCCTCTTTACCTCAGAACCAAGAGATAACTACTTCCTGAACAATCACCCCTCCTTCCTTAGAGTCCAAAAGACGAACTCCTAAATTGGACAATTAGGGAATATCCTTCATCAATCCTCTCTTCTCCTTATCCAAATGAGATAAACTCCCGATGGACAACCTGCTAAGAGCATTAACAACCCCATTAGCTTTACCTGGATGGTAGTGAAGATTCATATCATAGTCCTTCAGTAACTTAAGCCACTACCTCTACCTGAGATTCAACTCCTTCTAAGTAAGCATATACTGCAAGCTCCTATGATCAGAATAAATGCCACATACACTCCATACAAATAATGACACCCAATTCTCAAAGCAAAAACCACAACCGCCAACTCAAAATCATGAGCCGCATAATTTTTCTCATGAACCTTAAGATGCCTAGAAATATAGGCCACAGCCTTACCATGTTACGTCAATACACAACCCAACCGTACATGGGACACATAACAATACATCATAAATCCATAAGTACCCTTGGGCAGGGTCAGAACTAGCATAAAAGTTAATTTATTCTTCATCTTCTCAAACCTTCCCTCACAAGCATCGGACCACAAAAACTTAAATTTTTTTTGAGTCAACTTCGTCAATGGAGTGGCAATAGATAATTAACTCTCCACAAATGTCCTATAATACCCAACCAAGCCCAAGAATCTACTAATATCAGTTGGATTTATGGTTTTGGGCCACCTCTTAACCGCCTTAACTTTTTATGGATCCACATTGATCCCCTCATTGGAAATAACATGTCCAAGGAAAGTCACAACATTCAACAAAAGGCCACACTTAGAAAATTTAGCATACAACTTCTGATCCTTAATAGTCTGCAACATATTTCGGAGGTGATTGGATGATCCTTCTTACACTTAGAATACACCAAAATATTATCATTGAAAACAATATCAAACAAATCTAGAAACTGTCCAAAAACTTGATTCATAAGATCTATAAAAACAGTCGGAGCATTAGTCAATCCAAATGTCATAACCAAAATCTCATAGTGACCATATTGGGTTCATAAAGCAATCTTGGGAATATCATCCTCCCTAATTTTGAATTGATGATAGCCCGAACAAAGATCAATCTTATAATAACATCTAGCACCTTAGAGCTGATCGAAAAGATCATTAATCCTAGAAATAGGATACTTATTTTTCACTGTGACTTTATTCAACTGACGATAGTCTATACACATCCGATGAGACCTATCTTTCTTATGCACAAAAAGTATAAGAGAACCCGATTGAGAAATACTAGGATGGATGAAACCCTTATCTAAAAGATCCTTTAACTGATCCTTTAGCTCCTTTAATTCATCCAGAGCCATTCTATAAGGACGAATGGAAATTGGATGAGTATCTAGAAGAAGATCAATCCCAAAATCTATTTCCCTATAGAGAAGAATTTCAGAAATATCATCAAAAACACTTTAGGAAATTCGTTCACCACAAGGACATATTGTAAAGAAGGACCCTTTGAACTAGAATATTTAACCTGAACCAGATCTATATACATCCTTTGGAAATCAACTTTCGAGCTCTAAGATAAGAAATGAACCTCTCTTTAGGCACTAAGGATCTTCCCTCCCATTCAATTACCGGTTTGTTAAAAAAATAAAAATGGACCTTTTGAGTCCTATAATACAAGGAAGCATAACACGAATAAAGTCAATCTATCCCCAAGATTACATCAAAATCTACCATGTCAAGTTCTACTAAATTCATCAAGATCTCCTTATAAAATATAGACACCACACAACCCCTATTTCTAGCCACAACAGAATAACCCACCAGAGTAGAAATAGAGAAGGGATCAAAAATACTTTCAAGACCAAAACCAAAGTGCACAGCCATATGGGTCACATAAGAAGGGGTAGACCCTGGATTAAGTAAACAATACACATCATAAGAGAAGAGTTGTAACATACTAATGAAAACATCAAGAGATGCCTCAAATTCTTAATGGGTGGCAAGGGCATAAGATAAGTCCAGTCAGTGCCTGTACCTGAAGTGACACCCTTTGGTACAGAAGCCAAAAAATTGGTGACTAGAAACTAATTAGCCCTAGTGGCTACTTTATCTACAGGACAGACCCTCTACATGTGTCTAGGATAACCACAATTAAACACAGATTTCTCCCCTCATCACAGTAACCACGGTGAAGTTGTCTACAAAATCTACAAGGAGGATAAGTTGGGTCTGACTAAGCTCCACTAGCCTGAGATTGGGCACCCTATGCCTTAGGACCACTACTAGCCTAAAAACGACGATCACCAAATGGCTAGATATAACGAGAACTAGCTGAAGAATATGAATTAGAACTCCCTCAATTCTTCTTCTTAGTCCATCGCCTACCATCTCTTCCATTATTCTGTTGGTTCATGCCCTACTCTAAATACCTAAACTTCTTATTATGCCTCTCCCCCATCTCTATCTATTTTTTTTCTCATCCTCAACTTTTTGTATATAAAACATATGCCTGGAGATATCCATATCATTGTTTAGCATCACAGCCTTACACTCTAATACCAAATCACGTGAAACACCCAAAATAAACTTCCTTATTCTAGCCCTTATACTAGACACCAACTATGTAGCATAACGAGTAAACTATGGAACTTCAGGGCATATTCCTTCACACTCATCCTACCTTGCCTTAAGTTGAAAAACTATTTGGACTTGGTCTCCCTCAACTCCTGAGGAAAGAAACGATTAAGAAAAGTACCAAAAAACTCCTCCTACATTGTTCGCTCAGCATCTTTACCCCTTAATTGCTCTCACTCCTCATACCATTGATAAGCAACATCCTTTAACTGATAAGCAGCAAATTTTATATCCTCTATATCAGTAGCATGCATCACTCAGAAAATCTTCTCCATCTCATCAATGAATCCTTAGGGATAATTCTCAACCTTAGAGCATATAAAGGTTGGGGGATTCAATCTTATAAACTGATAAACTTAAGTGACCTTAGAAGAAGGAGCAATGGAACCAATAGGACCAGACTGATGAAACTGAGATACCACCAATTAGGTAAGAAGATAAATGGACTGACAGAACTCTACATTAAAGATATCCCCTTGAGGTGATTGAGCATGAGTGTCATTGATCGGGGATGGACTAGTGGGAACCGATGGAACCCTAGGTGGAGAAACATAACCTTAGACCCGATCTGCCTTCATAAATAGGGTCGTCACCTACACATTCCCCTCAAGTGGAATAGAGGTTCCTGTAGAGTTTCTACGGATATCAGATCTTCGAGGAGGCAGGATCTAAAAGACGAGAAAATCAGGAGTTAGAGAAATGCCATGACCCTAGACTCTACAACCCAAAATAGAACACAAGAAAGGAAAATATTCCTAAATGTCTTGTAGTCTCCCTCTTATAAGTGTGGCACGCTACACACCCATAAAAGGGACTCTACTCAACACAGATATATGGACACCTAAAGACCCTGAACCTATGCTCTGATACCAAGATTGTCATGACCAGACCTCAGGCCTAGTCATGATAGATATCTCAAGCCTATCGAGAGCCAAAGACCACCCCCTTAACCTAGCCAACCAGAACACAATATAATATAATAGCAAAAGTAACCCAAACAAGCATACGAAAGATAGAAAGATAACTCAATAAGAACTAAGAATCAATAAATAATAACCATCCATAATTTATCCACAAATGCCTCTATCAAAATACTAAGTTAGTTTGGGACATGCCACAGACCATGGCCAAAAAGGGTATCATAAATATATAAAACAAAACCGATGGAATTTCGATACTCATAAAGAAAATAGTGAAATGCCCAGCCTTCTAGAAGATGGAGGCTCACCATTTCAATGCAACTTGATAGGCATGATAATCCACCTAATGTTGCATAGGGGTAAAAAAGGTGTCTTTGGATCCTACATTATCTAACAATGTAGCATCTTAGGACGGTTAGCTGGATGAGCGCTAGCATGTAACTCAGGGAAGGGATAAATAATGCCAAGTACAAATCAGTCCAAAAACTATATACATATTCATATACATATATATAAGATGTCAGGATAGGGAACAAGGCTTAGCATGAGATTTAAAACCATTAACCTGGATTATGTAACTCTAACTATCCTAAAGGAACCCACGGGCTATATGGGTTCAGCTTTTCCTACTGAAAGGATCCCAAAAGCATATTAGCCGCACGAACCAAGAAAATACAAAGAAGTTCTAAAGCCCCCGAGGTTCCAACCATTTCAAAAAATATACATAATAAAGTGTGAACAATGCATATGGTCACCAAGACCCCACACTGTCAAATGTGGTTTCCAGTATTGTTCCCCATGGGACCTCTACCTTCCACGGTGAGCTACACAACCCCCTTTAATCCTAATTAAAACATTTACACATAACTCATTCATTTAACCAAGGAGTTATCCATTAAAGAATTTACCGAATGGTATCATCATACCAATTGAACTTGCAAGTCAATTTCATTATGTCATTCTAAAACCATTAAATCAAATTAAGACTCCCAAGTTCCAATTTAGAAACCAATTCATAGCCACCAAGGCCTTTCAAAACCATTTAAAACCAAACCGTGGCCACCAAGTCCTTCCAAAATCATTTTTATCCATTTATCCATTAACGCAATGCAATAATTTAGAATGTTAAGAAAAACCATTTAATTATCCATATTATAAAACCAATTATTTAAGTGGGTTGAGGTTAATACCAATTTCAAATCAAAAACCATAATTTTGGGGGAATCCACGACTCCCATCTCATTTACCATGCTCATGCATCCAATTAGTTCAAAAACCACAACTTAAAGTATGAATAACAATTTCAAAATCATGGGAAAACCAACCAAGTAACAATCATTCAAAATACACAATTTAAAATCACATAAACAATGATTAAACAACTGTCTTTATGAAAAAATAAGTTAGGTAAGAGATACATTCCTGAAAATATCAAGAATTTGGAGAAGACACCACAATTTGAATCCTAGGTGCTCAATCCTAGGAAACCCTAGCCTTGGTCTTGACTTGGGAGTTTAAAGAGAAAGAGTAGTATTTATGTTATGTTAACTGATGAAAATAGGACCAAAGGAAGGGTTTTAAGTCGTGGGAAATGCTAGGGTAGAAGGAAAAAACCATACTACCCTTAATAAAAACAGATAGAAAAATAGTGCCCAGTCGCTACGGGTTAAGTAACAAATCGTAGTGACAGGTCATAATTCGTCACCATGACTCGTATCCTGGGTAGTACTTAGGACCAACTCCACTGTTTTGGTCACGAATCACACTCTACGACTCGTGACCTCACTTTACTACTCGTAGAGTCTCAGTCGTGATCAGGACAAAAACATGAGTAATCCTCACTGGTTAAGCTATGACTGAATCTATTCGACTCGTGACGAGTAATAATGTCTCATTACGTGAGTCATTTCATGGGTAGTGAGCTCAACACGCATGGAAAAATTCAGAGTCAAGAACTTGGGGTAAAGTGTGGTAGAAAAAACAAAAAAAAAGAAAAAAATAAATAATAAATAATAAAAATGATTGAAAATAAATATTAAATAGAAATTATGAAAAAAATCACTCCTAATTTAAAAAAAAAAAAAAGAAAAAGGGAGAATAAAAGAAGTGTGGTTGAATAGTGGAGCCAAAAATGTAAGTATAGTGTCAAGGAGGGTTGAGTCACTATTACCCATACCATACCTGCCTCCAAACCTACATTACAAGTTGAGAAAAGTCCTATAGTAATTCTAGCCTAATTATCCAAAAAACTAAGACGTAGAAAATAAGGACAAGCCATGGTATTTTATGTACACTATTTGAATTTTTTTGTGAGCATTTGATGTAGTACCTACATTGATATTTATTATAATAATATGAGAGTAGGGAACTTCTTTGTTGTGAGGGTACATGGGTTGAATTGTTAGCTGCTTATTTATTTGGGTAATATTATTTGTGTACATGCTTGGTTGTTTGTTACTGATCTGATGTCATCGCTTGATCCCTTTTATGTCATGATATTTTTCTACATATATATACACATAGTGGTTTTGAAAGTTGTGCATAGGAGTGGGTTGAAAGTTTGAACTGAACTGAATGAAGTGACTGTCTTAGGTGCCTTAGGGATTGCTTAGTTAAACATCGTGGTTGTTTATTGTGTTTTAGTTTCCTAAGGACATGCAAACATTCTAAGTTGGGGGTATCAATAAGACATGATTTTATGGAACTTTTGATGTTTAAATAAAGAAATTACTGGAACTTAGGTATTCTTGTTGGATATGATGTATTTTTGTGTGATTTCACAGAAAAATAGATTTCGGGTCAAATACTAAGAAAAAAGGATGAAGAGTTGTTGAATTGGTGACCCACAACTCATAGGTGGGACCTACGGCTCTTGAGTTAGGGCGTGATTTGAGTTCTAAAGTTGCTTTGCATAGTCTAAGTTCCATGAGAGGACCCACGACTCATGGATGCAACCTACGACTTGGGTGAATGGATGAGTCAAATACTGAAGATTGAAGCCAGCTCTGATTCTCACAATTTAGAGCCACGACTTGTGGCTTTGATCCACGACCCAAACCACGAGTCGTGGGATACCACAGACCTGTTTTTTCTACACTATTTAGGATCGAATTTATTTTGTATCTATAAACACTCCCTTAATGTTTTATTATTAGTTTACGTACTTTATACACTTTTTACATTACTTTGAGGTTCTCAGATACCTTATTGATCTTGGAATTATTGACATTGGTTTTAGGGTTTTTAACCAATTTGAGATTTTGATTTTTTATCTTATTCTTGTAAGTTCAACATGATGATTTCATCCATGAAATCTTCGTGTGTGCTTAAGATTATGAGTAGCTAAACTCCATAACTAGGATTGTGGCAACAATGATGAATTAATGGGCTAAGTGCAAAGTCATCCTAAACCGGTGTGCTTGCATGTATTGATATTTTCTTTGGCTTGATTGCTTTCTTAATTGTGGTTAACGTTTGAAACTCGCATGTTTTCTAAACTTGCTCGAGAGAGAGGTATAGATTGGGAAAAGGAAATAACTAACAATAATTTGAAGCCACCAACCTTCCTCTAATTAACTTGAGTCATAACTGAGATAGTCAATCTTAGATCACAAAACAAGGATTAGTAATGTGACGCTCTTAGTTCGGAAGGAGATGAGTGAAATTCACCTAAACGAAGGTCGAGGGACGGTTGGGTGATACATAGCTTGTTAGTTTTTGCATACAAGGCATCGAGATAGTCTGTTAAGCACGGATAACCTGTGGAGTTATGAAGTCATGGAGAACACAATCCTAGTGCCCATCTCATATTGATCACAATCCAACTAATCGGCTACTGCTACTATTAAAATTACTTTTACAAAACTCCTTTTTTATTACGTAATTCCCAATTACATTAGCAAACTCTTGACAGACTTTCGGCCTATTCTTCATGGGATCGGCCCCCACCTAGTTGGATTCTATATTTTTCAATGACCGCTTATACTTCATTGCAAGGTGTAATTTGGATGATGTCACTCTCCATATAGTTTTTGAGTATCTATATTTTAATTCTAAAAAAATAAATTAGTCTAATCTAATTTAACTTTAAAATTTAGTCAAATTGACACACGAAATTAAGAGATCAAATAAAAAGAAATAAAGGGTGTATATTGGGTACTAACTATAGTTAATTACTAAGAATATAGTTAATAACTAAGGATAAAATGAGAGACTGCAGTAATAACTAAGAATAAAATGAAAATAAATTATGTATTATTTTTTTAAACTGAATAAATATTGTGGAATATTTAAAAATTAGTACATGAATAACTAAAGATGGACACAGAAAGTAGGAGTGAGGTCAATCAGAATCTTTTGTCCAATTTGCAATCCCTCAAAAATACTCCCTCTATTCAACAATACTTGTTCATATTATTGAAAATAGATGTTCAATTATATTTATGCAGTTTAAAAAACTATTACATAATTTATCAATTTCTATCAATTTTATCCTTTTTATTAATTATAGTTATTACTTAATACATTTTCTAAAATTTTAAATTTATTATATTCAAAAGGTTATATAATTAAATTATTTATATTATTTATATTTCTTAACATGTGTATCAAGTCAATATTAAACATTAAATAAATATTGTTGGAAGGATGGAGTCTATTGTCTTTTACCGAAAACAAATTCTAACAGGTTTATATTTATTTTCTTAAAATTAAAAATGCTCCTTCACACGTTTTTTCCTTTTTATGAATTCCTGTTTTGCCTACGGAATTGATGACCTTTTTCTTCGATATTTGGTATTTTTTGGGGGGTATTCGCTTGTCACACCGTCAATCATGCTCATTAGTAGTTACGTTCATGGGTTGATTTGGATCGGTTATTGGTCAATATCATAATCAAACTAACTTAGTTGATTTTTAAATTTCTAAAACCAAGTCAAACCAACACAAAAAAATAACCGTCAGTTTGATTCTTATCAATTTAGTTTGGTTTGGTTTGATTTTTCGGTTTATAACTTTAGTTAATGATAAAAGTTGAAATTTTTCTTAAAAAAATTAAATCCAACATATGAGATGTCAACCGAGTGTTGTTCCTCAACCTTAAAACTAATATGTCAATTTAGTGTTATACTTAGGCAACGTCATATGAACACTTCTACAAATATATTACGAAACTTACGCAACGCCATGAACAATACTATATGAACGCTTCCACAAATGTATTTAGAAACTACATATAAGAGAATAATATGATAAATCCCCCAAAAGATAAATACATAAATTTTTTGCTCAATAAAGACCAAAAAGAAAGTTCAAAACTAGTGATTATCGATAGTCTAATAAAACTCACCTATAAAATCTCATAGACAACAAGATAATTTTCACAATTAGTATCATTTGTCATTCAAAGTGTGAAAATCATATAGAATCTCATAACGCACCATCAATTAGATGGAGACATATGACTAAAAGTGTTATGACTAAAGTTAAATTCATGATTAAAATTTAAAGTATAAAACTATTTATATTTTGTTTATGAATAATATATAAATAATTTATATATGTATATGTATGTGATATATATATAAAAGAAAAAATTTATCGGTTCGGTTTGGTTATTTTGTCGGTTATTTTAGAGTAAAACCAAATCTAAACCACATAAGTATCGATTTTAAAAATTTATAACAAAATCAAACCAAACCTAACCAAATATCGATTTTTTTAATCAATTTAATTTAATTTGCGGTTCGATTTAATTTTTAACCAAACCACGAACACCCCTACTCATTAGTACAACAAATATATTCAGAATACTAAGGGACCTGCAACTGTTTGTTTAATTACTAGAAAAGAATGAATTACATAAATATCTATATCCAGCGAAATCTCTATATCCGTTTATACTTGTTTTTTTTTCTCAATTAAATCAACAAACTACTAAAATCAAGAAATATTTGTAGGTTGAATGAGATCTCTTCTCTCTTATAAAAGAAATTAAAGAAAATGATTTTTTTTTCAAATGTCTAATATGCAAAAATGAAAATCTTTTATGCATAAAAAGTAAAAAAAAAAAAAAAACTCTTGTCAAAAGGTTATAAAATTTTAAAAAATGGAAAGAGAAAATTGTAAAGAGTTAGAAAATAAATTCTGTCTACTTTTGAGATAGCTAATAGTAAATAATTTTTTTATTCTTTATTATAAAGTATATGAATTTTAAAAATCATGATTTATAGATCTATATTACATAAATTAATTTTTTAATTAAATCCTGATCACATTAGATAATGTAATTTAATATTTTAGTAGTCCCAATGAGCTGAAAAGGGGAATGGAAAGGCTGCTTCTCTGTTGTGAAGGCCATCCTTGAAAGAACAAATAATAGCGGTGGGGGACTTATACTTAGTGCTCCCTCTCTTGCTTGCCGGTGGTAGTCACAAACAAAAGGTATATGCACCAATTTGTCATTCCACTAAGCACCATGCACACGTTCCTTTGACTTATACTTTCTTAGTACCCGTTTGATGATGAAAATTATAATTTTTTAAATTTGAAATTGAAGTTAAAGTTAAAATTAAAGTTAAAATTATGTTTGACTATAAATATAAATTAGAGTTTGTTTTGAAATTTTATAAAAGAAATATAAGTGAAAATGAGTAAAACTTATTTTTACTTTTCTAAATATAATTTCAAAATTGTATTTGGAATTTTCATGGACAAATACAATAGTTTTCATTTTTTTCACTAAAATGAAATAATCTTTTGAAAAAAATAAAAATTACTCATGGCCAAACGAAAAATTACTCATGACCAAACGACTACTTAGTTTCATATTATTTGATCCTTTAAATAATTTCTTGAAATTGAAAAAGGCATAGCTCAAGCATATTCGTGGTTTGAGGCGAAAACCAAATGGAGGTTTTATATTTAAAAAAAAAAAATCCTTTTTTTAAATGAACTTTTTTTCAAAATTATATAATCAATTTTTAATTAATCCTTTTTAAGTAATAATATAATCAATGCATTTAATCTTTTCTTGAAGCATAGTACTCTAGATATATAAACTTCTTCCAATAATTCATTCCTTTTATATGAAAATTTTATTTTTTCTATAAATAATGTGTAATTTAAAAAAAAAAAAAAAAAAACTATAATATATTATCAGTAAAACATAAGGCCCCTTAAATTTGGAGGCTTAGGGCAGCCACCTATTTTTTTTAGGCAAAATTTCAGAAATAACAATTGTAGAGTCTTAATTATAATTTTATAGAAACAGTTTCAAAATTACGAAAAATAGCAATATATATTCTGTATTTTAGTAAAGGTTGCTATAAAAATACATATACAAATAAGGTATCCGTTCCTTATTTAACTCTATTAGTTAGAGTTAAATAAGGGATGAAACTGCTCCTTAATTTATGCCACATTTAATTAAACATATTCCTTTACCTTATATGATTCTTTTATTTTTACCTCAACCATTAATTTACATCAACATAATTCAAATTCAAACAACATTTTTCATAAACAACAAACTCAAAGGATATTTAAAAAATAGAGTGCTTCCAATATTATTGATGATCGTCTGAAATTCTAAAAAAAATATTAAAAATACAACGCTCCAATTATAGGTATCAATAAACAAACTTGATTTTGTTTGTGAATTTCATAAAAAAATATTGCGAAAATTGCTGAAAAACTTGCAACAAAGTTACATAACAGTTTTGGAATTTCAAAATTTGAAATTGTATATGAATTCTATCAGTTCTCAAATAAAATGTTCTGAGCAAATTATTTCTTTCAAATTCAAAGTTATCCATGTCGTTATTTAATTTGAGATTTAAGATACAATTGTTATATGATGAATTTGAATTTCAGTTGATGATAACTAGTATTCAAAAAAAAAATATTCCTGTTTGTTGAAATTAGTTTTGCATTTTTGTATATACGAAATAGTTATTGTATAAAGTACGTATTTGATAATTAATTTTATTTTTACTTTTTCTAGTGTTCTAAAAATTGACAATGGGATGCATCCCTGTTCTTGTTAAACACTCTGGTAGATGGATATATTAACAACAATATGAAGATTACATCAGTGATGTGATATTGTTAAGCATAAATGCTTCGTATAACCAACTCTACATCCTACTGGCTTCTCATATTGATGTAAATTTGACCTGCAAAAGTGTTTAATATACTTATGCAGTCTATTTATGTGTTCACTGTCTGTTCATATATTTCCAGCTATATGTATTTATATTATACATATGCAGTATGTTTATGAA
Source organism: Capsicum annuum (assembly GCF_002878395.1). Taxonomy (NCBI): domain Eukaryota; kingdom Viridiplantae; phylum Streptophyta; class Magnoliopsida; order Solanales; family Solanaceae; genus Capsicum; species Capsicum annuum. Next base: position 28,466,392 of record NC_061120.1, on the reverse strand, counting down.
ATCACTGGCAGTTACATATGTGTCAAGCTATATGTATTTATTATATATATATTTTGTGTTCACTGGGAGTTAGATATGATTCCAGCTATATGTATATATATGATAGCTATGCATTATGTTTGTGTTCACTGCAGTTATGTATTTATAATATACATATGCAGTACGTTTATGTGTTCACTGACAGTTTCATATATTTTCAGCTGTATGCATTTATAATATACATATGCATAGGGGCGGACCCACTTGTTAGGGTGGGGGTGCACGTGCACCTATTAAGTTCGGAAAAAGTTTTGTATATGTACATGTATATACCTTAAGAAACTATTATATAAATTATGTACATGTATATTCCTCAGTCGTCATTTGAATATTCTTGACCTCTTATGTCAAGATCAGTCGTCATTGGAAGATTCTTGACCGCTTATGTCAAGATAATGGTGTATCCGCACTCTTCAAATCCTGAGTTCGCCTCTGCGTATGCAGTATTTTATATGTAAAAATCATGTATTCTTATATGCATTTTTTCAATATGCAGGGCATATATTTTCTTTGATATATGGTATACTTGATTCTGAAAATGATGCATCTTGGACTTGGTTCTTTGAGAATCTGAAGGAAGCATACGGTGAAAGAAAACATATGTGTGTTGTTTCTGATCGTAATGCAAGCATCATAAAACTTGGTGGTGGTGTGTATAATGTTATATCACATTATGCATTTATGTGGCGTCTATGAAAAAATGTACAATAATATTGTTATAGTTTAAATGTTGCAGTTATAGTTTAAATGTTGATCTGTTCATGATGTAGCATTATGTCAAAAGATAGTTGCTTTATTTTTTCACTGATAATTATATGATTCTAAATTTTGATAAAAATATTTGATTTTATTGAACTTGTTATAGTTAAATTGTTGCAATTTTTTTTACTGAACTTGCTTAACTTAATTCCTTATGAATATATTATACAAGACATATAACATCATTGATTTATACCTAAGAAACTGAAAGTCACACTTACCAAATTTTTAATCTGAAAAAATACATATGAGAATCTATTAAGTACCTATGTTCATCTATAAAAACTAAGAATAAGTTAACATAACTTTCTGTAATAAATTAAAAAATTAAAAAAATACTTATAAAGACATATCAATTACGTAATCAAAACTCTAAATACATATTTTTTTAAAAAAATATATGCATTATATATATATATATATATATATATATATATATGCATAATTGAAAAAAAATTATGGATAACTCATAACTACATATGAATATCTGCTTAAATACATATGTATCAAACTGGACAAATACATATATGTATAGCCGAAAAATACATATTCAGACAAATATATGTATGTATGTATGTATGTATGTATGTATGTATGTATATATATATATATATATTCTTAGCAAAAAATATATATTCACACTTGTAAAAAACATATGCAATATTCATATATACATATGCATTATGCATAAATACATATGCATATTTGAAAAAAAAACATGCATTACTTAAAATACTTATGCATTACTCAAAATGCATTGCATAAAATGGAAAATATAAATGCATATATGAAAAATACATATAGTAACTGGATATACATATTAATTACTCAAAAATATATTCAAAACTGAAAATCACATATTCATACCGACATATGCATAACAGTAACATAAACTAATCACGGAAAATTCTATTTTATAGTTTTAACATCAAAAATCTAAATATCACATCAAATAAACATTAAAATACCGACTTTCAACATTAAAGTAACATATAAAACTTAAGAAATATTCAACTAAATGTTAGTCCACCTAAAGTTAACTGTTGTCAAATACAACAAATTCAAAGTAAACATCAAATATCATGCACTTTAATATCTTTTGTTATCCCAATTTTCATAGGAGGCCTCATTGGTGCTTCATCATCACTTTGTGCCTTCTCTTCTTTTTTCCTCGAACCATAATGCCACAACATAGAAGCATAGCTCATGCAAAGAAGATCTCAAGAGTCAACATTTGAAACACATTCACCAAAAATAAGGCACTCAGCATATGTCATCATATATAAATCACAATCCCTGCAAATATAAATATATATCTATATTGTTACAAATACATCTTATATAATCCCTAAAATACAAATACATATCTTAAATTTAACAGATATATATCTTCACATTATAAAGACAAAAATACATATATGAACATATTATCTATAAAAAAATATATATTTATACTGTAACAAATACAAATTTTACAATACCAAATACAAATACATATCTACACTGTAACAAATTCAAATCTTATCAGTATCACATACAAATAAAAATACAAATACAAATCTTATCATTATCAAATATAAATACATATATATACTGTAAAAATTATATTTTATAGCAATCTCGTCGGAATATACTGACCCGTCGCTACCACATCACCGAAAAATTCATAAAAATGATGACCAAGCCCGTGCCTTACCGAATCTGCAAAACCAACAAATCACCGACTAAAATTCAACCCCTGTGATTGATTTCGGCTAATACTCGCCGGTATATATAACAAAAATATTTAAACGGTAACAAATACATTTCATATAATTCCGAAATACAATATATATATATATATATATATATATATATATATATATATATATATATATCTTAACATTAGCAGCTATAATTCAATATCTTAATAGTAACTCAAAATAAATACACAACTTATCAAATGTATATATAAAAGACATATATGCACATATTCTTCATAAACTATAAATCTCCCAAATCCATTACTCCGTTAATCAAAAAAGAAAAAAAATCCGCAAATCAAACTTAGAAGTAACCCCAGCTAAACGACAAAACAAGAGGGAGTTGCTCGAATGGTAAACACCCGTCACTACCAACTCGGTTGCGAGTTCGAGTCGCTGAGGGAGCAAAAACGGTGCAAGCTCCTAGGGAGGGGGTAACAAAAAAAAATCTCAGCTGGACTTCTTTTTGATTAAACAAAACCAAACTACGAAATCTCATATTAGGTATCATTAACAACTAATCCTTTATGGGAATCTGGGTTATCCAAAGATTATTCCTTTATTATCAAATACACATCATATATAACAATTAATCAAGAAACATAATTATATCTTAAATTTAGAAGTAATCCAAACCAAACAAATTCTTAATTAAACAAATCTAAACTATAAAGTCTCATCTTAGGCTCCCTTTACGTTTAATCCTTTCTAAGTATCCAATCCTTTCTAGAAGTCTGGGTTATCCAAAGATTGTTCCTTTATTATCAAATGCACATCATATATAACAATTAATCAAAAAATATAACCATGTCTCAAATTTAGAAGTAATCCAAGCCAAACAAATTCTTAATTAAACAAATCTAAACTATAAAATCTCATCTTAGGCTTCATTTACATATAATCCTTTCTGGGTATCCAAAGATTGCTCCTTTTTTTTTCAAATAAACCTCCCAAATCCATTAGTCCATTAAACAAACAAACCAAAAAAATAATCTTGGAACTCAAATTAGAATTAAAGAAATTCTTGATATAATATAATCTTAAAAATCAAACTACATAATCTCATATTGGGCTTCATTTACATCTAAGTTTTTATGGGGTCTCCAAAGCCTGCTCCTTTATACCAAATAACAAATTTTCATGATTAAATATTAACATATAATAATTAATCAAGAAACATAATGATATATTAATGACAGATTAACAAATAAAACTCAAGAATATTTGCTAATTGAAAATCATCTATAATTTCAAAAAATTAAAAAAAGCAAAAAAGGAGAGGAACATTACCAAGAATCTAAGAAATAGAGAAGTAAACAAAAACCCACTTCACAAAAGTCACCATTAAACAAGTACCTCTCACAGTAGTAAACGTTTTCAACTACTATGATGTGCATATTCTGCCATTATCGTGTAACTCCAGAAATTTTAACACACACACCAAAAAAAAAAAACTCAAAAAGCAGAAGAAGGTTGAAAAATGTCAAAAATAAATTACAAAAAAGAAGTTATATGAAAAAAACAACACACATTAACTGTAAAATCAATTTACCTTAATTGATGGAGAACAATGTTTATTCGAAAATTGAGAGGAAATAGCAAAATTTGAAAAAAAATAAATTAAAGAAAACATTATAGTGGAAGGAACTGAAATAGAAAAAGTGGCTTGAAAATAGGTAATGGTAGAATAAAGGGTGGACAACACGCATTTTTAAATAAAAATAATAAAATATTACTACTTTTGCTATAAGTTGTAATTTTAAAAAAGTGTTGCTATTATTAGTAAGTTTATATAATTTTTCCCTTTTTTATGGGGTTGAGCCGCCTTTTGAACGATTGTTGAATTCACGGACAAACAAGAGAGAATCAGGCAAACTAGAAGATTTTAGTAGCAAGAAGTAAAGAAAGCAAAAGCGGCAGATGATATGGGAGGTACCTAAACTGTGAATGAAATTGTGGGAGAGCAACGTGAAGCTTGGTGAAGCAGCCTGAATGTTGCATCCTAAATGGAGAAAGTCTTGATTAAAAATATGTTTTACTAAATTAACTTTATTATTGATAGTTTAAAACACTAAATTCGATTACTGCTACTTTATTTGGGTTATCTAATACTAACTAAATTTAACTAATATCGTTTACTTTCAAGAACAATTAAATGAAGACAAAATTCTAAAAAGTAGTAATAATTTTATCTTAATGCTGTAACATGATAACTATTTTAGGACAAATAATTTTAGTAAGCTTGACAACTAATCTGAGACGAATATAGTACAGAACTTGTATAAGCAACAGATACTTCATTCATAATATTTTTTTTCAACTGAAATTCATATACAAACATAACTGAATCAAACTTCAATATCTCTTTTGTTTTCAACTTCCAACTTCACAAGCTCCTTTTTCAACTTCAACCAAATATTGTACAAATAAAACACCTACTTCTTCACACACTTCTAAATTAATCTCCAAAACAAAAGGACTAAAAGGGTATATGATTACAATCTTGACAACTTATTAGTTACTAGTTAGGTCAATGCCTTATAAAACTAAGCAACAAATATATTAATTCTTGATGTTAGTAGGTGAAATTTTGTGAAAACAACTTCTTGCAAAAATGTAAGGTAAGATTGCGTACAATAAATCCTTGTGATTCAGTCATTTTCCAAACCTGCATACAACGAGAACTTTAATGCACAGTACTGTCCCATGTTAGTTGATGAAATTTTCACATAGCAATATGTTCTTGTGTTGCTAGGGTAGCACATTGGACATGTCTTGGGCAAGTGATAATGTGGTCATTGGTAAGCCCAACTGCCTGCATGAAAGAGTGTATAACAGTTGGGCCAACATATCTAAAGCCTCTTTTCACCATGTCTTTGCTCATTGTTTCTGATTTTGATGTCTTTACTGGGATTTTGTTGCAGGCCTTGTATAGTGTTGTAATGGGCTTGCTGCTCACAAATCCCCACAAGTACTTGTGGAAAGACCCTAATTGTCTCTTGATCTGTAAATTCAAGAATAAAATGAAAATACTAACAACCAAAGGATTGCAATTATAGGTGGCAGAACTAACTCATGAAAATATGAATCATCTATTTCGCTCAAATTTGCAAGTAAATGACTTGCCTATGTGTTAACTCCAGGAAACTGTATAAATAACCTTGGAAATGAGTGGTCTTTAATTTTGACCCTCATTTTCCCGAGCAAAACTTCAAGGTTAAAAGGTTGTTCATGCGATAAAATTTGTTATTCTTGAACTTTTGCTGCTGGAGAATTGGGGTCAAAAAGTTCAAGATCATCCATTTTCAAAGTTATTCTTGTAACTCAGTCTATCTTGACTCATCCAAATTCAACCCATATTTAGGGCAAATTTAAGCCAAGTATGTAGTCATACCCAAATTAAACCATGAGAAACTTGATCAAAATATTAAAAGATTTTGTTTGTTTGTTTGAGGTGTTACATTTAGCTATCTAATAGAAAGGAAAAAAGAGTTTTACTAGTTTTATCTGGTAATTAAGAAAATGATAAGAAATCAAATTGGTGGTTAGCCTGTAGGCTTCGGTTGGTGTGAGGTATAAGTTGTGACAGTCTCGGGATAAAATGTAGAATTATTTTACCCCATGTTTGGTTGGAAGTATTATTTAGTCAAGAAAATTATTTATCCCACCATATTTGCCTTAGTGATGGGGCAAGTTATCCCATATATATATATATATATATATATATATATATATATATATATATATATATATATATATATATATACTAATCAGTGGCGGACCTAGGATTTACGAATAGTGAATGCTTAAAAAATTTAAAACTAAAAAAAGTAAAAAATCACCTCAATGAGGTTCAAACTCAAGGCCTCCTTCCACTGAAGGACTTTAAGATCAAACTAAATGTCAATGCATCCAATCAAATTTTTTGTTATAGTGAATACTTTTATATGTTTTATACCTATTTTCATATATTTTTTATATAATTATATCTATTCCGTGTCAAATTTAATGAACGCCGAAGAACCCCTAAATCCTATATAGATCCACCCCTGCAACTAATCCCTGGATAGCTAATTCATAACTTATTCCCGGCCAAACCGTAATTTCATTAAAACGTTGTTTACTAAAATTTCAGAGTTGGTAAAGTCAAGGCTAGATGTGTTATTCTGATTCCATTTGGCCCACCATGTGGTTATGTTTAGTATTAATTAAGTGGTGTTAGCTACATGCAATGATTGACTACATAGCAAGTCAAAAAGTTGGTTACAAAAAGTACTTGGAAGCAATGGAAATGAGAGTTTAAAAGTTGATTAGAGATTTGTTGTTATGCTAATATTGTACTAATTACTCAATCCGTTTCGGAATAATTGAATTGTTAGGTATTTATTGATGTTTCAAAATAAGTGAATCATTGAATTTTTTTTCAAATTTATTCTTATGATTTGACAACCAATTAACTTTTAAAAGGTATTACAAAGTTAAATTTTTTTTTTTTGGGTAAAAATGAAAAGTTGTGTTAAATTTATATCTTTAATGTTTTTTCTTAATATGTGTGCCGAAATCTAACAAGTACGGAGGAAGTAATTATTTACCTCTAAAATTCTTTTAGAGTTGTCAACTACCCCTCTGACTTGGCTCAGCTCAATTCCATATTCAGTACTTGTTGAATTTATCTTCTTTTCATTGTATTTTGCAACAATTTCTGGATCAAATCCTGAAAATGCATCTCTGAAAGAAATAACAAAGCAAATTACATCTAAAATTTCCTGAAATGTCGATGAATGCATGTCATATTCCTCAAAAATAATGCATTTTTTGAAAAATCTAATACGAGCACAACATTATTTTGAGAAAGTCCGAGCAACATAATTGAATAATGTGAAGTAACATAAATTAAAGGAAATCTGGCAAGAAAAGCAAATACCCACCTGAAGTCTTGCCTTTTCTTTAACACTGAAGTCCAATCTGCTCCAACTTGAGCCACAGTTAATACCAACAACTCAAATAGCAGACTGCATGTGATTTAATAAGTAAATTAGCCACCAAATGCTTCTGATTTAACTTATAGACAACTCAAACTTAAATATAAGGAAATAAACGCACGAAGGCAGGGAAATTCATTTATCTAAATAATACTATTATAATTTTTTTACCAAGGGATATTAATTACCTTTTGTTGGATAAAGATGGCTTCGCCACTAACGAGTGATGTAAGAATTTTTACGCTATCAATACAATTTAACATGATATAGCAGATAATCCTTTAACTATAATTACCTTTCAAATGGCATAATTATGTAAACATTTTTTATGTTATCACTGCATATAACTCAAACTTGACAAGATATGGGAACTGTACATGAAAGTGGGAAACAGAGTGCTTACTTATCATCATGGACAGGAACTCCCCATTCTTCATCATGGTATGCAATATAGACAGGGTCTAGAAAACAGAACAAAACAGAATAGTTAATGTCACTCATCCACAGAGGTGTACATCCTAATTGAATTGAAATTAGACAATCACTTTTTCACAGAGATCCACATCTTAATTATTAGCTCTTTCTTTTTTCTATGTCACCACATATGTATTAAAACACATCTAGGTGATAGTTATAATTAATAGTTGGCCTAGTCAAATTTGAAGTGTGTTGATACATAGATAATGACAGTTCAGAGAAAGGGAGCATATGATGTTGAGGTGTGAAACTAGCCAAAAATGATAGTTCAAATGTGTTTTTGACGATTAACTCAATTAGAAATAAAACTCAAGGAAGTGAAGTTTTTTGTAATTACCAGAATTAGGTGTAATAAAGCTGCATCTTCTGCCCTCTTTAGAACTTGAATCAACAGCAGCAGCAGTGACTAATTTGGCTTCATTGAACTTCGCAGAATTTGTTCTTCCATAATGTGCAATTCTCTGTTTCCTCTGCACTTGCATGTTGGCAACTTGTTCCCTTCTTGCTGCTGCTATGCTTCCAGCAACTTCAAGAACCATGATGGAAGAATTATTAATATTTTTCACTTTCTTGATTGCTGGCTGTCTAGGTGACTTGTTTTTCGGTGAAATAGGAGGAGTTGTTAGTGTTGAATTTTTCACTTTTGGGTTTTTGGGTGTCACAATTTTGTCACTACTTGGGTTTTGTCCATTAGAATCATTCACTTTCTTGATAGGTTGTTGTCTAGGTGACTTGATTTTTGGTGAAGTAGGAGTAGTTGTTAGTGTTGAATTTTTCACTTTTGGGTTTTTGGGTGTCACAATTTTGTCACTACTTGTATTTAAACCAAAACCATTAGGATCATTGTTCACTTTCTTGATAGATTGTTGTCTAGGGGACCTGATTTTGGGAGAAATAGGAGGAGAATTTTTCACTTTTGAATAAGGTGAAATCTTGAAATTAGGTGATTTTTTGTGGGAATTGTTACATGGTTGAAGAACAGGACGACCATTGATATGAGTGAGTGTTTCTGGGGAAATATCAACGACCCTTTCTCCTTGCTTTTTGAACTTGTAAGAACACATTTTTCCTTTTTTGGGTCAAAAGGGGATGGCTAGTTTTTGTTTTCTTGGATAATGGGTGTTGTCAAAAGAGGGAAGAAACAATAATGGAAGAAGCAAATGAATTTGAGGCTAGTGTATAAGGGAAATGTGAGGGATTTTATACAGAAATGAAGGAGTCGGAGTCTTTCTTGGGGAGTTTTTTTTGGGCTGGGGGGGGGGGGGTTGGGTTGGGGGGTTGGTTTGTTTTATTATACTTATTTTTTCTTTGGGTGGGGTGGGGTTGGTCATTGGTGAGGGTGTGGTGTTAAGGAACATGTATGAGGGATGTTGTTAGTTAAGTTGATTGGAACATGGAGGAGTTGGGGTATGCCGTCTTGTGAGGGACACTTTCTTTTTGTTTAACATAATCACGAGGATGACAGCGACACAAACCTTTCCTCGAATCTGCATCTGCATTTGAATGGTTTACAATATTTAAAAATAATAGCATAAAGGAATTATATTATCAATATGATTTTAGTTATAGTAAATTTATTTTATTTTTTAACTTTACCTTTGATATAAAAGGTTACATTATTTTTCTTTTTCACTCGATGTTCCGTACTTATAGTACCTATAAGACTCATTAAGAGGGGGTGGGATGAGTGGGGGTGGGGGGCAGTTTCTGTTAAAATGCAAGCAAACTGCAATTAAACATGAACGAAAATATTTCTCTCTTTCATTGATTAATGAGAATATATATAGACGTGAAGTAGGAAACTCTACGACTAACAAATATAGTGTTCTCTTGACGTGCGCCACCGAAAAATGCCATGCGGAAGACCAAGGAAGGACAAACAGGCAAAGATTATGAAGGGTGCAGTGGAGAACATCTACAACAACCTTGGGGTAACTTCGATGAATGAAGAGGACCATGAAGAAGCGGCTTGGCCTTTGCTTATCCAGCTTGGGCATCAAACTCCAAAGACGCAACCTGTACCAGATTCAACGACATTGGTAATCCATACGAGGACCGAGAAGGTAGGATACACCATAGAGAGAGGAATGCACAACAACAATACAAGTCAAGTTCAAGCAAGAGATGTGGTGAATCAGAAGCAAAATACGCAAAAAAAAATTGGAATTCACAAACGACGAAGGAACCTAAGAAGTGAACTAATTTTCTTAATGGTACCCAATTAGTGGGAAAAATGATGCAATTAGGATGCATACCACCCAACATCTAAAATGGCAAGACATTTACGGCACTTACTCAGGCATCAGTGGGTACCAAGATCGCGAAATGGAAATATGCCCTTGTTCTCTATATCATGGGAGAATCACCAATGTTCGCAGCTTTGGAGAGATTCATGGGAGCCCACTGGAACTGTTGTTTCTAAGATCAAAGCATACTATTATCACAATAATGGGTACGTCCAACTCAACTTCAGTAGCATTTATGATAAGGATAGCATGCTCTCACCAAGCCCATACATGTTTAAGAACAAGCCCATGATTCTAATGATGTAGCCAATTGAGTTCAACTTTGATAAGGAAATTCTACTGACTATACCCTTACGGGTTTGATATCCGAACTTTTCCCTAAATTGTTAGGGAGTTGAATCTCTAAGTTGAATCAGCTGCATCTTGGGGAACCCTTTATTTGATGATGATTGTACTAGCAAAATAAAATGAATTTTATTTACCCGTGTTCTGGTGGAAATTGATGTCACAAGAGAATTACTAAAGAAGATCATTGTCCTAAATCCTACTAGGAGATAGTTGAACAAAAATTTGAATATGATTGGGTACCCCAATACTGTCCTACATGCTTGATGGTATAAAGAAGAGGAAATAAAGCAAAAGCCACTAATGATCAAAACAAAAGCAACAAGGATGAAACATGTCTAGCAGAACAAAGAGACTAATGATGATGATAAACTCAGTTGTGCTAATGTGAATACTACATCTATAGGTGATAAGGGGGTAATTGCTTAAGATGGCCAAGTGAGTCAAGTACTGTCTTTAGCAATTGCTAGTTAGAGGAAAAATGAACCAGAAGAAATACTTGGTAGATAGTCAAGACAAAGTCAGTGGCAAGAGCACCTTGATATGTTGAAAAGTGAAGTAGGTGGCTATTAAGGCATGAGGAGTTTTGATTGTAGATATATGAATGAAACATGTTGAAGAAGTTGGTCCATTCAAGGTGAAATAGTCTAGCTGGCATAGGAGTTTGGATGATGTGATTCTGCGTTCAAGACAAGCATAGATGACATTGATTACGTTAGAAGATAAGTCAGATCAGACAAGAAGTCTTGAAGAATTTAAGTTGATCAAGGAGTTCAGTAAGAAGAGGATTTGAAGTAAAAGAGTTCTATCAAATCTAGGAGAGGTGACGCGGCAACAAAAGACAAAATAGTTAACTGATAGAGTTCTACTGGAGAAAGAATTAAACATAAAAAAGAACTCTATCACAAGTTGGCTTAAAGACAACTAACGTGACTCAAAGCCAACACTCACGCATGCACTGAAAAGTTAATCAACAATCAGCATATCAATTCACATACTTGAAGAAGTACCTAGTCTCTTACTTAGTAGGTCATAAACTGTGTAGCAGTTAGGTTCTTGTATTGTAATGAGTCATTGATTCTAGTCTCAGTAATCTAAAAACTGAGTTAGGAGTTGTTGTCTTCAAGTTTGGGAACTCGAAGATTTGGGAACACTTATCTTGGGAAGATTAATGTTTTTATAGTGATAGGAGTTAAAAGTTTTAATTCTTAGGTTACAAGAAGTCTTGTAATTTTGTTGATTGTTGAGGCTCAAGTATTTTAGTGAAGTTGAGTTAAATCCTGTAGAGGTACAGGTCGTGGTTTTTTTTTACCTTTCTTGAGCCAGGTGTTTTCCACGTAAAAATACTGTGTTCAGTTTACTTCTGTGAACCACGTTTACTTACTTGTTCCACAGATAGGCAATTACTTGGATGCGTACTCTAACAAGTGGTATCAGAGAGAGGTTGTTTTAAATAACACTAGCACCTAAGAAAAGGATCAACATGATGAATTTCGCACCTCCTACTGGTCATAGTGAAGGTCAGTCAACCACTAGACCTCCACTCTTTGATGGTTCTCACTTTATCTGGTGGAAAGCAAGGATGGAGATGTTCATTCAAGGTGAAGACTATGAATTATGGGATAGGATTACTGATGGTCCCACTATTCCAATGAAGACTGTTGATGGAGAACAAGTCAAGAAAGTAAGGAGTGAATTTACTCCTGATGACCTATTGGCTTTGAAGAAAAATGCAAAGTCCAAAAATATCTTGGTTTGTGGTCTAGGACCGGCTGAGTATAACAGGGTATCCATCTGTACTACTGCTAAGAAAATTTGGGATGCACCGGTAACTGCTCATGAAGGTACTTCCCAAGTAAGAAAATTCAGGATTGCTCTCCTGCTTACTGAATATGAGGCATTCAAAATAAAGGAAAACGAAACACTTCATGAGATGATGACAAGGCTTACCACCTTAATAAATGAGTTGACTTCGTTAGGGAAATTCATTTTTGAGGAAAAACAAGTTGAAAAAGTACTGAGGGTGTTACCTAAATCAAAATAAAATGTTAAGGTGACTGCAATTAGGGAGGCAAATAAAGAGCTTGAAGGCTTGACCCTGGATGAACTTGTAAGGAACTTAAAGACTTATGAAATGAAAATAGATGGAATAAAATAACAAGAAGCCCCTGAGAAGATCTTAGCTTTAAAAGCTTCTGATAATGATGATGAATTTGAACTTGATAAGGAGCAAGTTGCCTTCATAACCAAAAATTTCATCAAGTTCTTCAGGAAGAAGAAGGGCATAGGTACCAAGAAATGTTTACATGATAATCCAAATGGATGCTACAAGTATGGAAAGACTGATCATCAGATCAGATAATGTCCTCTTTGGGAAATAGAGTGGAGAAAGGAAAGGATTGAGAAGGAACAAAAAGAAAGGGCCAAGAAAAAGGAAAAAGAAGAACATGCCATGATAGCTGCATGGGGATCTGACTCTGATGATGATGAAGTTGATGAGACAATATTTATGGCTTTTGGAGATTCAGACATTGAGGAAGAAGATGATGTTTCTGAGGTAAGTTTACTTGAACTCAAAGAAAAACTGCATCTGTTTTCCAAAACTAGACTTATTTCCTTGATGAGTGATTCAATTGACAATCTCCAAGAATTAACTTCTGATAGGAATGAACTGTTCAACAGCCTTGCAAGCCTAAAATTTGATTTTATTGACCTGAAACTTTGCAAACATTTTGTTGAAAAAGAAAATTACACTCTCAAGAACCACGTCACATTGCTTGAGTCTTCAAATAATGATCTTAAATCTGAAGTTTTTAAATTGAATCTCACTGAAAATGAAAAAAGGGCCATGAGTAAAGAACAAGAAAATGCTGAACTTGAGTTAACTAAGTACAAACTGGAATGTCATGATTTGACTTAAAAGATGAACAAGCTAATTCAAGAAGTTGCTAAGTTAAAGATGGATATGGAAAAAGCTAACAGATGGAAAAATTCTTCAAGAAATTTTCATCAGTTGAGTGGAAGAAATCATAATGAAAAAGCAGGTTTAGGTCTTTTTAAAAAGGCTGATAATCTACAAGATCTATATTATATCTGTGGCAATCTTGGACATCCTACTACTGAATATCCTGTGGCTGTCAAAAGCAGAGTTAGAAGTCAAAATCTATCAATAAACTTTTCTCAGACCAAAAATACAAGCACTAAAATTGGTCAGAGAAACAGGTCTGGTTAATTATTTCCTACATGGACTAGAAGGAATTTAATTCATCCTTTTACCAACAAAACAGGGCTCAAGCTTGTCTGGGTTCCAAAATCTAACCTTTGATTTCTTTTGCAGGAGATGGTAAAGGGAAACAAAAAGCACTAGTACTTAGATAGTGCATGCTCAATACATATGACTGGCGATAAGAAAAAGTTCCTTTCACTCTCCAAAATAGATGGATGAGGAGTTTGTTTTGGAAATTAAAAAAAAAGGAATCATTACTAGAGTTGGGAAAATTGGCACATCTAATTCAAAAGATGTGGAGGATGTGTATCTTGTGCAAGGATTAAATCATAACCTGCTGAGCATCTCACAATTGTGTGACAAAGGTAATAAAGTAATTTTTACTTCTGCAAGGGTTAAAGTCAAAAGGATGGACACCAAAGAAATTGTGCTTACTGCAAGGAGATACAGAAACGTATACAAAGCAGACTTAATGGCAATACCAGGACCTGAGTTGACTTGTCTAAGTACAATAAAAACTGATCATTTGGCTCAGAAGACTTGGACATGCAAGTCTAAAACGACTGAACATACTTTCATCCAAAGACATGGTATTGAGATTACCTAAAACTAAGTTTAAGAAAAAAAAGTTATGTAGTGCATATGTAAGGGGGAAGCAAGTAAGATCTTCAATTAAGTCAAAGAACCATGTTAGTACTACCAAGTGTCTTGAACTGGCCCATATGGACTTGTGTGGACTAATGAGACAACAAAGCAGAGGTGGAAAAAGGTATGTTTTTGCAATTGTTGATGATTATTCCAGGTTCACCCGGACCTTGTTTCTAGCCTCTAAAGAAGATGTCTTTGATATCTTTGAAATTTTCATCAAGAAAATGAAAAAAAAATTGGGCACTTCATTAGTTTTCATAAGGTCTGACCATGGGACAGAATTTGAGAATGCAAAATTCTTAGATTTCTGTTCATCAAAAGGAATAGACCATAAATTTTCAGCTCCTAGAACACCACAACAAAATGGAGTGGTGGAAAGAAAAAATAGAACCTTGGAAGATATGGATAGAACAATGATGCTTGCAGTAAATGTTGACAAAAACCTATGGGCTGAGGCAATGAGTACTGCAGAATATATTATAAACAGGTACATGATCAGACCAATGTTAGAAAAGACTCCCTATGAGTTACTAAAAGGTATAAAGCCTATCATTTCTCACTTTAGAACTTTTGGCTGCAAATGTTTTATACACAATAATGGTAAGGATAATCTTGGAAAATTTGATGTCAAAAGTAATGAGGGAATCTTCTTAGGTTATTCACTTCATAGTAAGGCCTATAGGGTTTTAAATAATAGATCTAACTGTGTTGAAGAAAGCATGCATATGATTTTTGATGAATTATGTGATAAGACTAACCTGAATGAAGGAAGCGATACTAAGGAACAGGTTTCACAACATGTTTCATCGACTGAAATAGTCAAACCTGGATGTATTTTCACAGAGGGAACTGAAGCTAAAGGCACAATGATAGGGGGAACTGAGCTATCAACCGACTCACATCAGAATATTAGCAGTGATCCTAGCAGCTCACTTAGCTTAATCCCAAAAGAATACAAATATCAAGGCTCACACCCCATTGAGAATGTACTTACTAATCTCAATTATGGTATCACCACAAGATCTGGACTGAGAAGTATGTGTACATTCAAGGCATTTCTGTCAGAGCTAGAGCCAAAGAAAGTAACTGAGGCATTATTTGATGTTGATTGGATCATAGCTATGCAAGATGAATTGAACCAGTTTGAGAGAAGCAAAGTATGACACTTAGTTCCTGTTCCAAAAGATAGATTAGTAATTGGGACTAAGTGGGTGTACAGAAATAAATTTGATGAGCATAGAACATTCACAAGAAACAAGGCAAGACTGGTGGTTCAAGGATACAATCAAGAAGAAAGAATTGATTTTGGTGAGACATTTGCTCCTGTAGCCAGACTTGAAGCTATAAGACTAATTGTTACCTTTGCTTCTTACATGGAGTTTATTTTGTATCAGATGGATATGAAGAGTGCATTCCTGAATGGCATTCTCAAGGAAGAAGTTTATGTTAAGCAACCCCCAGGATTTGAAAGCAAGGAGTTTCCAGATTATATCTACAAGCTGGACAAAGATTTGTATGGGTTCAAACAAGATCCAAGAGCTTGGTATGAAAGACAGTCAAAATTTCTATTGGAATATGGACATATCAAAGGTAAAATTGACAATACCCTTTTCTTGAAAACTAATAGGAAGGATTTTTTAGTCGTGTAGGTGTATGTGGATGATATTATTTTTGGTTCAACAAATATGCTTATGACTCATGAGTTTGCCAAATTCATGAGTTATGAATTTGAGATGAGCATGATGGGAGAGCTAAATTACTTTTTGGGCATGCAAATAAAGCAGTCAGCTTCAGGAATAATGATTCACCAACAAAAGTATGTCAAAGAGATTCTCAAGAAATTCTCCATGGAAGAGGCAAATGAGATAAGTACTCCTATTGCTACTTCCATAAAGATGGACTTGGATGAAACAGGTTCTGATATAGGGCAAAAGGTATATCGAGGTATGATAGGGTCATTATTGTACCTCACAGCAAGCAGGCCTGACATTGTGTTCAGTGTAGGGCTATGTGTCAGGTTTCAAGCTAAGCCAAAAGAATCACATTTAAAGTCTGTAAAATGAATCTTCAGATACTTAAAAGGAACCAGTGATCTTGGCTTGTGGTATCCCAAAGGTAGTAACTTTAATTTGGTAAGATACTCTGATGTTGATTATGCAGGATATCTGTGGATAGGAAAAGTACTACAGGTATGTTTGATTACCTAGTCCACAAAGAAGCAAAATTCAGTAGCTTTGTCTACTGCTCAGGCTGAATACGTTGTTGCTGGGTCATGCTGTGCTCAGTTATTGTGGATTAAACAAAAAATATTGGATTTGGGGTAGATGTAGGTTGTGTTCTCATTTTTTGTGATAACACAAGTTTTATAAACATAGCCAAAAACCCTGTCCAACACAAGAGAACTAAGCATATTGATATTCGCCATCACTTCCTTAGAGACAATGTTGAAAAAGGAAATATATCAATTATGTTTTGTTCAACTGAGGAACAAATTGCTGACATATTTACTAAGGCCTTGAGTAGAGAACACTTTGAAAAAAATAAGTTAGCATTGGGGATGATTAAAATTGTATAAATCTCCCTCAGTGATTGACTAGAACATGTTATGCCTTAGAGAGTGTTAATTAATTCAGTCTTATACAGTTAGTTGTGTATCCTAATTCTAAGATTTTAAAGCAAAGTGGTATAATTATGTGTTGTTTCTACAGATAGACTGGATCATTAAGGCAAGAGTGGTCATGGACTAATCAGAACACAAGGTATGATTATTGTTTTCCATAATAGCATTAAGAGAAATAGGTTATCTACATGGTTCACTCTGTCATGATTAAAACCTCCAAAACCCAACAGTCCTCTTCTTCAAAAGGCTGACAACCTTTCCCATCAGTACAGAACTTCTACATCAGCACGTTTCTTCATATCACAGTCCCCTCACGTTTTAAATTCCTTCTTATTTTTCTTAAATACGTATTTTGTTTTCTCTTCCATCTCCACTTCTTTTTTTTTCAACCTCTGAAAATCCAACAAGCTATGGAGTCTTCCTCATCCTCTCCTTCCTACACAAAATCTGAAACAAATCCTTCAACTTAAATTATTCTTCACCCAAACATTACTTTACCTTCACTTATCCAACCCCAAATCCCTCTCAAGTTATCTGATTTTTCATTGTTTAAAACTCTACCACAACCCTTTTCTCACTCCTTTTTCAAAACCTTACTTTTTTTAAAAACCCTACCTGTGGTTCATCTTCAGATCCTTCATCGAGATGGCATTCCCATTGTTGATCTTATCCCTAGACGGTCACGATCGACTCTAAAATGAAAACCATCTTCTATCACCATTGATGTTGATGTCGATACTCAGGTACAATCTTCTCCCGTCATCCATTTACCTCAAACTCCATATACTCGAGGAAGGAAACAACGAGAAGATACTGTTAAGAATTCATGCCCTACTAATTATCTTATTTTCCCCTAACTGTTGCTTATCGATGGAACGGGGTGCCTGATGTGTTCCACTGACGTGTTCCAAGGAAGAAGTAAAACAAAAAGTAAAGAATACAATGATTTTTACGTGGAAAACACCCGGCTCAAAAAGGTGTAAAAATCCACAACCTGTACCTCTACAGGATTTAATCCCAACTTCACTAAATAACTCTAAGCCTCAACAACGATTGATTACAAAACTCTTGTAACCAACAAATAGGAATTATAAACTCTAATCCCTATAACTCAAAAACTAAGAATTATAAACTCTAATCCCTATAACTCAATAACTAAGAATTATAAACTCTAATTCTTAACTACACACACACCTCCTAAGGTATGCTTTCCCAAAGTCTCTGAGTTTTCCCCAACTCAAAGACTATCTCCTAATTCAGTTTATAACATACTGAAACTAATATTACATCAATAGTTCAAACACAATGAACAACTCTAAAAATCAACGCTAAAACTCTTAGCTAGATTCTATACTTAGGACCAGGTTCTTCAATGTGTTTCTTCATTGATTGTGTAGCACTTCGTGAAGTCAATCTGTCTATTGTGCTTTTCTGCTTTGTAAGTGCGTGAATTATTCTAACTGATGCATTTTCTATTTAAGCACAACTCTTCAAAGAGTCATTCTTTATTTCAAGCTCCCTTTTTAATTAAAACTCTCATTGCATAGAGTTCTACTTTAAGTGAGACTCTTTCTTTAATTCCAACTCTTATTTCCTTAGTGTTGTAGTAAAACTCCAACTCTTTTAAATCAGCATATGTTTATTTATCAGAATCTTTTTCCTCTCACACATAGGACTCTACAACATATACTCAGAAGTGAAACTCCTTCTTCACGTAGGACTCCTTTTTCAACTCAAATTGCTTTCCCTTATCATTAAGTATTTGAATCAAATTTAACTTGTTATATTCCCCACTTGATCAATATCTTGAGTATATCAGAATTAGGCTTTCTTATTCATTCTTATCTTTAAGAAATCTTGTCTACATCTATCAGTGAAACTGGAAATCTGCTTTCCTATGCGTGGACCAACTCAAGTAACATGTTTCATTCACGTGTCAGTTTGTCAATCATCAAAACTACATAGTACCCAACAAATTCCCTCTTTTTGATGATGAAAAACCTCTTGTCTTGTGAATTCAACCATTTTCACCTGTAGGCACTAAAGTATAAAACACTAGAATGAAATAAGTTAGTCAATGGGTTATAAACATTGCACAACCTAATTATTTTCCCCTTTTTGGCATCATTGAAAAACCATTTCAATGCAATAATATACTAGCCAAAGTGATTTGTTATGCTATCTATGGCCACTGGGGCTATCACCAAAACAATCAGACAAAGACTGTAGCCAACATAGTAATGTATTAAAGAGAGCAAAAAAAAGTCAATTTAGCAAAGATAACCATTCAATTTAACTGACAGACAATGTTCCACATTAACCTAAGCTAGTACTGAACAAAGCAAAACAACTGAGCATTAATCATAAAAATATGGTATAAAAGTGGGACATGGCTAAGGATACGAATAGTGAAGAGAAAAGAGGAACAGATAATATCAATTGTGTCAATTGACGAATGACTTCAACATTTTCATCCCTTACTTAATCAAGTTCAAGCTTCAAAGTCATGATCCATGCCTGAAGGACCACTTATTCCACTTCATGACTGTCTTGTGCAGCTTCAAGTTCATATATTTTTTTATAGCAAAATCATTTTTTCAATTATTTTTTTAGTGTTAGCCCTCCTTATTGAAACTGGTAGAGCAACATGATTCATCTGTGCAAGAACATCTATTGTTGTTTTCTAAGTCAACCTGAACTAGGACTGAAAAATCCAAAAAAAATAACCAATTAGAAAATAGAAGGAAGATCATATCCCTTTTCATTTCTCAGAAAACTTATGCTGCATGTGATTGATGATCAAGCTTGGCAAATCCATGGTACACAACTGATATTTTAGTTAAGAGAGAAGAAGGAATTTTTGGTGTAGTATTAACATATTTGTGCACAACCATTTGGAGAGAAGCAAAGAAAGTTTGGTCAATCAATTCATCAGCTTTATAAGACAAGGGAAGAATGAAGTGTGAGGAATTGAACAGGTGTGCTCAACTGTTTCAACTTAGACAGCCTATACTTATGTCAATGAAGAACATACCTTCTAAAAAGAATTTTGTGGTCACAATTGCTTGCTTGTACCTATTTTTCTGCAAAATCTAATACAAAATTAGGTTAGAAAAGTCAAAAATATGGAATTAGGACACATAACTAAATGTGTAAGACTGAATAGAATAACTTTTTAGCTAATAAGATTAAGAAAAAAAATAATTATTCTAGTCAATCATTGAGGGGAGTTCATGCAATTTTAATCATCCCCAAGTCTAACCTATTTCTTTCAAAATGCTCTCTACTTAGTGTCTTTGGTGCTTACATAGTCAACATTTTTATAGCCCTCAAGAGTGAAATTGCTTTCATTTGGATATCATAGTCTCAAGCCATTTATTTCCATGGTATATCTCAAGATTCTTTTGACAACACCAATTCTTATAAACTACCAACAAAATTACCAGCAACTTGTGTTGGTTTTATTGATGCATCCATTTCTTTATTTATTGTTCCCCCTGTCAATATGCCCTCAGTCCGTACAACAGTTGGAGCAGGTAGTACAACATGTTCTTGTGCATGCTCATCAGTTTCATTGTTATTTTTTTTCATTTTTTTCATTTTTTTTAAAATCTCCCTTGCTTCCCCCTTACATGAGTACTACAAATCTGGCCATCTTTCAAATGATCCATTCCACCTTTAAATGTGGTGAGTGAAAGAAACTTTATTTTCTTCTAATCTTATGCCTTGAGCAAGCTTTATTTATGCACAAATTTTTCTTGCCTCCTTTTACTCTCACCTGTAAAACAAATTAGGGGTTAACTTTAGGTACCCAGATAAGCTTGGGTCCTTTCTTATGAGTAAATGGATGAATTAGATTTCTTCTAGCCCATGCAGGCAATAGGTTACGTGATCTATTTCTCTGACCAGGTTTAGTTATCCTTTTCTTAGTATGAGATAGTTTATTTTCCATATTTAGACTGCTGGATCTGCTTTTGGCAGCAACTGGACATTCAGTGATTGGATGTCCAAGGTTTCCACAGATATGGCACATCTTGATAAGCATCAAGACTTTTGTGAAAACCCAAACCAGCTTTTTCACTGTGAAATCTTTCACTCAACTTATGAACAATTCTTGAGGAATTTGTCCACCTGTTTGCTCTTTCAAGGTCAAGTTTTAGTTTAGAGACTTCTTGACTCAGTTTATTCACCATTTCTATTGCATTATTGCACTCTTCTTTGTACTTGACCAATTCAAGTTCAACTTTTTCTTGTTCTTTACTCTTGGTGTTTTTTTCTTTTTTAGAGAGTGTCAATTTTAGAACTTCAGACTTAAGATTATTATTTGAAAAATCAAGTTGCTCAACCTATTTCTTGAGAGAGCAATTTTCCTGTTCAACAGTGTTCTTGCAAGCTTCTAAATCAATAAAATCAAATTTGATTGTTGCAAGACTGTTGAACAGCTCATCTCTATCAGAAGTTGATTCTTAGAAGTCATCAATTAGTGCACTTATCAAGGAAATAAGTTTCGTTTTAGAAAACAAATGCAAATTTTCTTTAAGTTCAAGTATACTTACCTTAGAAGAATCATCTTCTTCCTCGAAGTCTACATCTCCAAGAGCCATGATTGCTGTTTCATCAACTTCATCATCATCTGAGTCAAATCTCCAAGCTGCTACCATTGCATATTCTTTCCTCTTTTTGTTTTTTTTCTTTTAATTCCTTTTCAGCCCTTTCCTTTCTCTATTTTATTTCCCAAAGAGGACAATCCTTGATATTATGATTAGTCTTACCACACTTGTAGAATCTATTTAAATTGTCATTTGACCATTTCTTGCTACCTATTCCCTTCTTCTTTTGAAGAATTTGCTGAAGTTCTTAGCTATAAAGAAAACTAGTTCTTTATCAAGTTCAATTTCTTCATCATTATAAGATGCCTTCAGAGTTAAGGTATCCTCTAGGGCTTCTAGCACTTTTGTTCCATTAATTTCCATTTCATAAGTTCTTAAATTCCCTACTAATTCATCCAGGGTCATGGCTGTAAGATCTTTATTTGCTTCCCTGATTACAGTCATCTTAACATTCCACTTTAATTTTGGTAATACCCTCAGTATCTTCTCGGCTTGTTCTTCTTCAGATATATCTTTTCCTAAGGAGGTTATCTCATTTGTTAAGGCAGTAAGCCTTGTCATCATCTCATGCAAGGTTTCATTCTCTTTCATCTTAAATGCCTCATACTTAGTGAAAAAAGAGAAATTCTGATTTTTCTTACTTGAGATGTGCCTTCATGAGCATTTACTAGAGCATCCCAAATTTGCTTAGCAATGGTGCATGTTGATACCCTATTGTATTCAGCAGGTCCTAATCCACAGATCAAAATGTTTTTGGCCTTCGCATTTTTCTTTAATGCCAATAAGTCATCAGGAGTGAATTCATATCTTACTTTCTTGACCTGTTTCCCATATTCTAACTTCATTGGAATAGTAGAACCATCAATGATCCTACCCCATAACTTGTAGTCTTCCCCTTGAATAAATGTTTTCATCCTAGCTTTCTACCAAATAAAGTGAGAACCATCAAAGAGTGAAGGTCTAATAGTGGATTGACCTTCACTGTGATCAGTAGGTGGTGCAGAATTCATTATATTGATCTTTGTCTTAGGTGCTAACTCTTTTTAAGACAACCTCGCTCTGATACCACTTGTTAAGAATTTGTGCCCTACTGATTATCTTATTTTCACCTAACTATTGCTTATCGATGGAATGGGTTACCTGATGTATTCCACTAACATGTTCCACTAACGTGTTCCAAGGAAGCAGTAAAACAGCAAGTAAAGAACACAATGATTTTTACGTGGAAAACACCCGGCTCAAAAAGGTGTAAAAACCATGATCTGTACCTCTATAGGATTTAACCCCAACTTTACTAAATAACTCTGAGCCTCAATAACGACTGATTACAAAACTCTTGTAACCAACAAATAGGAATTATAAACTCTAATCCCTATAACTCAACTACTAGGAATTATAAACTCTAATTCCTAACTACACACACACCTCCCAAGGTATGCTTTCCCAAAGTCTCTGAGTTTTCCCTAACTCGAAGACTAGCTTCTAATTCAGTTTATAACACACTGAAACTAATATTACATCAATAGTTCAAACACAATGAACAACTCTAAAAATCAATACTAAAATTCTTAGCTGGAATCTATACTTAGGACCAGGTTCTTCAATGTGTTTCTTCAGTAATTGAGTAGCACTTCATGAAGTCAATCTGTCGATTGTACTTTTCTTCTTTTTAAGTGTGTGAATTATTCTGACTGATACATCTTCTATTCAAGCACAACTCTTCAAAGAGTCATTCTGTATTTCAAACTCTTCCTTTAATTAAAACTCTCATTGCATAGAGTTCTACTTCAAGTGAGAATCTTTCTTTAATTCCAACTCTTGTTTCCTTAGTGTTGTAATAAAACTCCAACTCTTTTAAATCAGCACATGTTTATTTATCAGAATTTTTCTCCTCCCACACATAGGACTCTTCAAGATATACTCAGACGTAAAACTTCTTCTTCAAATAGGACTCCTTTTTCAACTCAAATTGGTTTCCCTTATCATTAAGTGTTTGAATCAAATTCAACTTGTTATATACCCCGCATGATCAGTAGCTTGAGTATATCAGAATTAGGCTTGATTATTCGTTCTTGTCTTTAAGCAATCTTATCTGCATCTATCAGTGAAACTGAAAATCTACTTTCTTATGCGTGGACCAACTCAAGTAACATGTTTCATTCACGTGTCAGTTTGTTAATCATCAAAACTACATAGTACCCAACAGATACTTCTATGGAAGAGGCACTTAGGGCAAGTAAAAAGAAACGGGTAGTGTCTACTGCTTCTCCTCCCTCACGTGATCCCTCTCCTGATATTCTCTTTTGCTCCAAAAGAAAACGCAAGAATATCCTAGACAAACCCTCAAAGCCCTCCTTCTCTCATAAACAGACCTCCCCTTCCTTTCTCACACCCTCCTCATATTCAAAATCCACTGTCAAAGCTTCTACTATCAAAGTATCTATTGGTCGAGGATCTACCTCCTCTAAAGTTTCTCCAAAATCTACTTCACATCCCTGGAAACAAGTTTCCAAACCTAGTTCTTCTGAACCATCTGACTCAGATTCAGACTATCTTCCTAATACTCCTCCTGTTCCTTCTACTTCCATTAATTCTTCTGATGATATTCATGTTGATACTGCTGCTGATAAAGCTTTTCAGTCAAACCATGTTCTACACTTTCAGAAATGAAAAATGTATAGAGAAAGAGTTATCACTGGTTTTGAGGGTCCTGATATAAATATGTTAGTTTTAAAACTTACAGCTCAGGGGTGGTCATACTTATTTCTTCAAGGTGATCATCAAAGAAGGTTTGGTAAAAATAAGGTGTATGAGTTTCAACCAATGGTGTTGCAATTGGGGAAATGATCTCAACCACTGTTCATGAGAAAACCATCAATCTTTATCCTGCTGATCTAGCCAGAATTCTCAGTGTTTCTACTGGAGGATGGAGTCATTATATGAAGGGATCTTGGCCGCCTTTTGATAATCTTCCATCAGCTCTTGGTATCTGTAGAAAATTCTTTGGAATCCTCTTCTTTCTTCCTATCATAGGGTCATGAAAAATGAGACGTCTCCTCTCTATCAGTCTTATTTTGATGTGGTTCACGAAATGATCTTACCTAGATAGGAAAGGCGCGCAGTTGCAAGTTTTCTTGATCTTACCTTGATGGAACTATTGGATTCTGAGATTCCAATAGACATTTCTCTACTCATCATTAAGCATATACAAAGGGTACTTATCAAAGATACAAATGGTCATGCTCTGCCCTACCAGTTTTGGCTTGCATCTATTTTCGATAATTTTTATGTACCTGTCAAGGTATGGTCTTTGCAGACGACTAAGGATGTGATTGGACAACTGAACCATGCTAGGTTACCTACTGCTATGAGACATACTGACAACCCTATGCAGAAGTTGTGAAATGCCTTAGAGGCAAAGCAGGGTGAGCTGAAGGGTGTGCAGGCTACATTGGTGGCTGTCCAGACTGTTCATGAAGATGAAAAAAGGGTTCTTGAAGCTAAAATTGCATCTCTCACAGCAATCTTGGATAAGGAACGAACTAAAAATGCTGATATCATTAGGAAGTTGACCTCCCTTATCCCCTGCACCTCCTCTAATTAAAATCCTTCTTCGTCCCTTAGGCCTATTCACTATGTTGTTCTTCTGTTTAACTTGTTTCTCTTTTTGTTTTACTGGGTAATGATAATTGTATCTATTTTTTTTATGTATGAAATGGAACTCTTTTGCTTTGCTTGATCTACTTCTGGTTAATTCAATGCATACTTATCTCTTGCTCTGAGTCTTGTATTTTTACTTGATGGCTTAGCTTTTCGATGATGTCAAAAGGGGGAAGAACAGATTATACAATGCTTATAACTCAATTGGACTAACCTGTTTCATTTTACTGTGATTTTGTTATTTAATTCTTTCTTGAGTATGTCAGAATTCTGTAATATTGAAGCTACTATGTTTGTCATCATCAAAAAGGGGGAATTTATTAAGGCATGAGGAGTTTTGATGATAGACATATGAATGAAACTTGTTGAAGAAGTCGGTCCATTCAAGGTGAAATAGTCTAGCTGGCAAAGGAGTTTGGATGATGTGATTTTGCGTTCAAGACAAGCATAAATAACATTGATTACATCAAAAGCTGAGCCAGATCAGACAAAAAGTCTTGAAGAAGTTAAGTTGATCAAGGATTTCAGTAAGAAGAGGATTTGAAGTAAAAGAGTTCTATCAAATCTAGGAGAGGTGAGGCGGCAGCAAAAGTGAAAAGAGTTCACTGATAGAGTTCTACTAGAGAAAGAATTAAACATAAAAAAGGACTCTATCACAGGTTGGCTTAAAGACAACAAACGTGACTCAAAGCCAGCACTCACACACGCAATAAAAAGTTAATCAACAATCAGTATATCAGTTCACATACTTGAAGAAGAACCGGGTCTCTTACTTAGCAGGTCATAAACTGTGTAGCAGTTAGGTTCTTGTATTGTAATGAGTCATTGATTATAGTCTCAGTAATCTATAAACTGAGTTAGGAGTTATTGTCTTCAAGTTTGGGAACTCGAAGATTTGGGAACACTTATCTTGGGAAGATTAGTTTTTTTGTAGTGATAAAAGTTAGAAGTTTTATTTCCTAGGTTACAAGAAGTCTTGTAATTTTGTTGATTGTTGAGGCTCAAGTATTTTAGTAAAGTTGGGTTAAATCCTGTAGAGGTACAGGTCGTGATTTTTTTTCACCTTTCTTGAGCCGGGTGTTTTCCACGTAAAAATTACTTGTTCCACAGATAGGCAATTACTAGGACACGTACTCTAACAGTGGCAACCATAGAAAGCTTATCCCATTATCTAGTGTAAAGGTACATGGACATAGTTGTGGAAGGGTTGGGATTGGAGATTTGTCGACGATAAGTCGCATGTAAAGATTGCCATATGGAATGGTAAGGGGTTTAATAATGTGTATAAATGAAAGGAGTTAAAGAATTATATTAGAGAAAATAATATTCTTCTTATTAAATTGGACTTAAAAAGTATCAAGTTTGAATTCACGACCGTATATAATTTTCAAACAGTTATAGATAGAAAAATAATATGGACAGAATTGAAGAGAATCCATAACACTTATTAAGAAGCTTGGTTAGCCATGAGTTATTACAATGACTTGGCGCACACTGAAGATAGAATATTTGGAAACTCGATACAAAAAGTAGAAATAGCTAATTTCAGAGACTACTTGTTTGATATTGGTGCTGCGAAGCTAAAGCAGGTAGGTAGAGACTATACATGGACTAACTCTCACTTGTTTGGTTTTATTAATAGAGCAATAGTTAATTCCACTTGAATGAAGCATATGAATTAGAGTGAGGTGATGGTTATGGATCCTATATTTTCTAATTATTCACCACTTATCATTAATTTTTAAATATATAAAATTTGGGTACCAAAATCTTTTAAGTTCCACAATTTCCTCGTAGATTGCATAGACTTCTTACAAGTTATAGCAAAAAAGTGGGGTACATATTGTTAGAAAGGTATGCATGGTGTATGGAGTAAATTAAAGAATATCAAATAGGGCCTTGCAACTCTAAATACTTAGTATTATGAGAACGTTAGTGAAAGGATTAAAGTAGCCAGGATAATCGAGATGCAATTCAGGAGCATATAAAATAGGGTCACCAACCAATGTACTTTGCACAAAAGAAAGATTTCAAGTAGGAACTAGAGAAATGGAGTTATGTGGAATAGAGCATACTCAAGAAAAAGTCTGAGGTTTAATTGCTTGAAGTTGGCTGATTCTAATAACTTTTATTTCTTTACTAGCATGAAGAAGAGGGTGGCTTAGAATAACATTCAAAAGTTAATATCAGTTTTAGAGACTCTTATTCAGAAACATGAGGATGTTAAAGCAAAAATAGTTTAATTTTATAAAGATTTATTGGGCATATGAGTAGCTCAAATGCCTAGCATTAATATAATTATAATGAGGAATGGGACAATATTGCATGGAGGGCAATATTTGGATCTCATCAAGCCTATCACCACTACTGAAATTGTAGATGCTCTGAATGGTATAGGGGACAATAAAACACCTGAATGTGATGACATGCATGCATATATTTTTAAGAAAGCCTGGTCAATTCTCAGGAAAGATATTACTACTACAATGAGGGAGTTTTTATCTTCCAGTAGTATGTACCATCCCATAAATTGTAGTAATATAAACTTGATACCTAAAGTCAAAAATCTTTCTAGAGTCACTAAATTCCAAGCCATTACATGTTGTGATACACTTTACACTACCAAAAAATCGCTTGTTACCCACAGTAATTTAGCTACGGTTTAAAAAATTGTGACAAATTTAACAATAAATAAATAAATTAGCTACGTTTAAAGGACTGGTACTAAAATACCGTGGCAAAAATGAGGCAAGAACATAAATTTCACTCCCTCCCATTCTTTTTCATTTCCCCCCATTTATTTAGGTTGAGATAATTTTTGTTTTTGATTTTATATTGTCTCTCTCAACAAAAGTACCTTTACCAAAGAAAAAATAAGGAAAAAATTTACAGTAGCCAAAACTTTCTACAAACCTCTGATTACTTCCCTGTTTCAAATTTCAATTATTTCAAATTGCAGCAGAAAATGATCATTTTTAGGTAATAAATCTCTGCTATACAGATTTTCAGGTCATAATTTTTGTTAAATTATTGATGTGTAGGGTTTCGATTTGTGCAAAATTTCTTTCACCTTTTTGTTCGATTGTTAATAATTGTTGATTTGTGAGTAGCTCTTATTTTTAATTTATTTGAATAATTGGTATTATAGTCTAAGTACTTCCCTGTAAACCAAGAGTTTTAAGCAAAGAGTACATAAGTGCCCCAAATAGTTGGATTATATAGGATCTTAAGATTTTGATGAGGTCCTATTCAAATCAATGTCGGAAGTCATTTTTGATTTCAGTTATCTTATTTATTTCTAGTTTTACCTTGTGCTGCTGATTGCTTCCCATGACTATGCAACCTTGAAGTGCATATTGCAAATCTAGCAGCCATGAATGGAAATAATTTACATGTATTACTAGTTCATTGATATATTCAAGTGGCAGTTTTGCATTGTCAGTCTGTAATATCGCATGAATATGTCTAAAGAATTTGATTATAACAATTGGCGTGAAAATCCCATAATCGTTTTTCAGTGTCCAGGAAATAAAGTTCAAACTAGTTGTCATGTGTGATAACATTGACGATAAATTCACTTTTCAATGAAGCCAGGTATGTCCAGATCACACCATAATGTGTATAGTACACTAGTATACACTTCTTATGATGATTCTTTGTTCTTTTTTTGTGAAGCTTGAGGATGGTGATATAATATTCTTTCAAAAATTTCTAATGGCTGAAAGTCAACAACAATTTTGTTATCCCGATGTTCCTTCATTCCTGGAGTATGTTCACGATCGCCGGGTATGTTATGTGGTTTGTTGTTGTTTTTATTGTTGTTGTTGTATTGTATTGTTTCATTTGCTTTTTTTTATTTTTAAAAAAAAATTCAGTAAAACCAGCCATAAGTGGTTGTTGGTATAGTGTTTATTTAAGAAAACAAATGTTTTTGGAAAGAAATTTTCCTTTCTATTATCTTCCTATTTGTTCAATTTCTTTGTTTCCTTAGGGTTTTTTGGTCTGCTAATAGTATTGAGAGATCTTTAGTTGTTGATTGTTGGTATTGTGTTCATTTTTAGTTTTTGGTGTATTAAAATTGAAACTAATTTCTTTCTTCATTAGACATCCTCTTATATCATCTGTAGGTATCAGTTAATAGCTTAAGTTTATTCAGCTACGAACCTTTTCTGGTTGTGAAAAATAAGTGCTAACAGAAAAATTGACTTGCTTCACTCTATGAGAATTCCTCTCCTCTTTGTCATATATTACTTTTGAAAGTATGTTAAATAGGAAAATTAAATTATATGGAATGAGAATCACACTTTATGAAATCCTTGCTAAGATTCAAAGCTTATGTACAAGTGCATTACTAATACTTTTTGATTTATAAAGTCATAATAAAAGAAATTTGATGTTGTAGAATAGGAAGGTTGAGACTTCATGTTGAAGAAATGTCAAGAATCATTCAATACCTTTCACTGTAATGTGGAAGTATATTGAACCTAAGAGACAAGATTTGGTATTCCAATGAATCATAGTTTACTTGGAATGATTCTTACATGTTAGCTTCTTTTTATGTCATGGCAATAAATACAAGTTTTAAATTTATATCTATTCATCTCCTTTGTTTGTTTGAAATTGCGAGTTAACTTATTATTGACTAAATGGATGAATATTTGGAGAAGATATTTTACAGTAATATTGTTGCTTAAGATTCTGCCATGATTCTTGAAGCTAAACAGGATGAGTTACAAAATATAGTAGGGAGGTAATGTATCTGAATTTGGGATTAAGCTACCGCTGCAAGATCTACAGAGCAACCATTTTGTACTGTTTGTCTTGGTATTTTACCTAATCTAGTTTCAAAATGCTTTATTCTATTTTGGAAATGACATCATTTTGGAGTTTACTTATTCAACCACTGAGCACATCAAAAGTTAGGCCTTAAGAATATCATATTAGCTTTCTTTATCATATAGCTGGATAATATGATCTTTGAAGATCTTAGAGATAAGTTTTTTGTTGGTCACCTGTATCTTTTAGTTAAATATAGAGTTCTAGTATGGTCTGCGTATGCTTTATCCTTCCAGACCTCACTATGTGGGAATATACTAGGTACGTTGTTGTTGTTGTGTTGAGACTCTTTATGGCCCTTAAAGTTTTGATATATTTTATTTTTCTTTTCCGATAATTGGGTGATTCCGAGTATAATTTTATCAATCACATCTAACCTTTATACTATTAGTTTTAAAGGAGTCACTAGAAATGAAGTTAAAGATGACAAAAAAATGAATCAAATGGCTAGCACATGTTTGAAGCAAAAAACAAAGCAACTCCTCTTCTAAATAAGAACCTGAGTTCTCTTACTCTTTTCATTTCTTTCATTGTTCTGCAAACACTCTGCGCTCTCCTTCCTTTAAGATCTGTTGTGTCTTTTTTTTCGTAGTTAATCTATTGCTTATCAATGATTACTGCCCTTGGTAGTTTATGTTGCTCGACATGCGCTGCATTGCAGTCCTTTTCAAAATGAGATGTTGGAGCTGCATATTGATCTTTTCAGATTCTCAGCTACTATGAGTACAACAAAATTTAGTCATTGTAATTCCTGTGTTCTTTTCCTCAAAATTTTTTCAATATATTTATATTTTTGTAATTGTTTTTGTACTAGATATTGTGCTAAATTAAGTTGCTGGTTAGCTATCACATAGAGGCAGATCACAAGTTAAAGGTGATTTACAAGTATTCAAGTTCTCATAGAGATGTTGCACTAAAACCTCCAGTCATTTTTCCATTGGCGCTTCATGAATACATTAGTAGTGAATTGCCTACTTTCAACTTAGATTCTTTTTAGCCTTTAGTATATTTTAGAATTACCATATATCTGGTACTTAAAATTTTTGCATTCCATTATACAACCATTATTATAGTATCTTTTGTGAATATTCAAGGCATGAAACTTATATTTTGTTAGTAAATCATTGTAAACTTTGATTATTATAACAATGGTTTGTATATTATGTGAGTGAATTAGTGAATGTATATCAACTAAATGTATTGGTACCAAGATTTGTGAGAAATAATTATATTTTTTTAAAAAAAATTGTGTAATTTAGCCACGGTTTGAACCATGGCTAACATATTAGTTAATTAATTATGTCTTAAAGTAGACACGATTTTGGTGTGGCTATTTAAAGATTTCAAATATATATTTTTTTATTTAACTCAAATTTATCAATGGGAGAACCGTGGCTATTCACACACTAAACCGTGGCTAATGAAATGTTACCACGGAGGCTAAAACCATGGCTAATTTCGTTGCCACGCCCCTTATGCGCACGCTAGTGACCGTGACTAATGAAACGTGACTAAGACTACTTAGCCACGATTTTGGTATCATTTAGCCACGATTTTGACCGTGGCTAAACAACATATTTTTTTGTAGTGTTACAAGATCATTTCTAAAGTTCTAACCAATTGAATGCAAGGTATTATACATGCCCTCATTAATAATAACCAATTTGCTTTTGTGCTTGGAAGAGGAATAGTGGATAATGTTGTCCTTAGTCACAAATTGGTGAAATTTTATACTAGGAAAAAGGGTGTCTCCTCATTGTATGCTTAAAGTAGAACATGAGAAGGGCATATGAGTCTGTTGAATGGGTGTTTGTAAAGTAGGTTATACAAGATTTGAATTTTCTCAATAAATTCATGAACTGCCTCATGCAATGTGTCACTTAAGTGTCGTATGCAATGGTGATGAATGAAAACCCTATGTAGCCCTTTTGTGCCAAGAAAGGACTACGATAGGGTAACCCCCTCTCCTCATATTTTTTTCTTTTAGTGATAGAGGACTTTAGTAGAATCCTGAAAAGTCTTGAGAAAAAGTCTAGATTTTAACTTTCATACAAGGAGTGAGAAACTCAACATAGCGCAATTAAGTCTTGAGTTACTGATATTCACTTTATTGAGTTGTTGATCTGTTGATTTAAAGAATTCTCTAGGCTGTCAGGATTATAGGAAAATGTGAAAAAAATGTAATATACTTTGGAGGAGTTTCCATATGGGAGCAAACATACATTGCAATAAGACAAATTTTATAAAGGGTGAGTTGTCCTTTAAATACCTTGAAGTACCACTTAGCCCCCAAAATCTCTCCATCAGTTAGCTTCAATCTCTTTTAGATAAGATGATGAACAAAAATACTTTTTGGACTTTAATTTTTTTTATTTGGACAAAATCCAACTTATAAAAAGCGTACTATTTGCCATTTAGAACTACCGGTACCAGATATTATTGTTGCCTAAAAAGTTGATAAAGAAATTAAAATAATAATCAAAATAAAAATTACGATGAAAGAGAGAGTAAACTTTACACTTAGACTTCTCTTAGCCTATTTTGAGAAATTCAGGGCTACTCTAGAATTGAATAATTTTAGAGGATGGTTTAATCTAATGGAATTTAATACTAACATGATTACTGGTAGAAACGTTTTATACTAATAACTTTTCTTTGGAGATAAGTCATTACATTCTACACTTGAAATTACTTTTTATAACCTTAAAAAATTATTAGAAATGAATTCATGGTAGAAAATTGGGGTTTTGCCCTAGTTATATAATTGATGAAAAGTGGTAGAAACATTTATAAATTCGGTAAAGAATAATTCTAGGGTGTTAGAAAATATTAATGGGGTAAAATTATGATTGTTCAAGCTAATTGCAGTTTAATTAATATGATTTAAGAGATAGAAAAATCTAACATGAGGAAATTGAAATTTAAGAGGGGAAGGAGGTGATTTGAAAATTTTCTATGAGTTGACTACTGACTCATCACAGTTGACTCTCCTAGAGATTAGTGCACTTCACAAAACATATTAGTTTTGAAGTAATCAAGCAAGTAAATAATCAAATGTAAAGTAAATATACAGAGATTTATCCTAGTTCGGAACACCAATGTGGTGCCTACTTCCAATCCCCTTGGATTTCAATATTCCTTAGATCGTTTAATGTCGGGCTCGAGTACAATGATGGAAACAAGTTTCGAAGACTTATTTTGTTCTTCAGATCTTGTGGCACAACTTCAATTTGTGTTATAAAGTTGACTCGATCCTACTATTTATACAACAATTATAAACTAAGAGTTACAAAGCTTGGTGAGACCAAGATTGAGACACTTTGAGGTTCTTCTTAAAGTTGCGTAACTCTTGTCTATCTTTAGTCTTCTTTTTTTATAGTCTTCAGCTGCTACTCTTTGTAAGGAAACCTAAGAGATTTCTTCTCAATCAAGGATTTAAATTAATTCCTTGATTGATGAATGTAGTTTTATGATATGTCCATATACGGATTTTACTCACGTCCATATCATATGTGTCCATAATATTTTCTTCCTATTATTCTTGTAGCGATTGTTGCTCTTTCAAGTTTGTTTATGGTCTTTTCTTTCTTTTACTTAGTTATGATTTATCTTATCTGCAGCATTTCAGGACCGATATTTTCCTTCCAATTATTTTTATTTTAATTGATTCGCTTGGATGCCGCTGATTTAGATTTTATGTCCTTCTACTGGATCCGATTTTCTTTTTTGCTTCATTTAGCAGTCCTTCAATATCTTGCAAAGAGCCACTCATTTATTTGTCATTATTAAAACATAAACTTAGGATGCTAACAATCTCCCCTTTTTTGATAATAACGAATGAGTGTAAACATCAATTGACTTTACTGTTTGTCATCTTGCTCCCCCTGACTTGTACACATATCTTGAGTATTGATCGACTATCATTTATCGTTAGTCGACTTGCTCCCCTTGAATGGTAAGCATTTTTTGAGGTCCTGATGTTTTTGTTTTTTCCCCTTTTGGCATAGTAAAAAAATGAAACAATTGACAAGAAGCAGATATATATAATCTATTAACTAGGCAGAGCAAAATAGTGGAGCAGATAGTGTGTAACAAATCATCTTACAATCCATCAACATAAGGGACAGGACCCTTTTTTGAATAAAACATAAAAAAGTCATTATTGTTCACTGCTTCTTGAGAAAGTAGGTCATAGTATTATGCATGTTATGACAGAAGGTGTCATATGATTTTTCAACATTTTTTAAGAAGGAGGAATAGGAATTCTAGATAGAGATTCCTAGATTATCATTGGAGGAGTATACTTGGGTCTTGAGTAAATCCATTCGGGTGAACATCCGAGTAAACAATTTTATACCTTCTTGTTTGAACCCATCAAAAGCCAAACAAACCACGCCTGTGTCTGTGCTGGTACTTTGCCTGAGGTCTAGAAGTTTAGAAGTCGCCTGCTTCAACATTGCAAAACTATCTTCGATCGCCTTAAACCAATCCTTAATATCCTCCAGGTTCTTCAAAATAGGCATCATAGGGTTAGAGACAGATTTGCTTACCTCGGGAAGTTTCAACCTTGACTGAATCGAATCCTTCTTGCACCATTCCTCTTCAAATTGGACACACCCCATACTAGCAAACATCTTGGAATCATAAGTGGCAACAACCTCCACTAGGATGTAAGAAGATAGATCAATGGAGTAATACTGAAGAATCCGAGTAATAAGAAGGCCATACAATAAACTGGTAGAGGTATAAGCATCAGATGCACTTTCAAGAATGTACTCACGAATCCATGTATCCCAATTGATTTTGATTTTCTTAACCAAACAGTACAGTAGAAAATTATCTTGATCGGTGATATTTTCCAGAGATCCTTTTCAGGGAATCAGTGTAGTAGCAATTATGTGAGCCATAATGCGAAACTTGAAACAGAGGGACAAGGGACCAAAATTGGTCAAAGTAGAGTCAGTGTCTGACAAAAATTTCTTGGCTTCTTCAAAGATGGCTTCAAAATTAT
This sequence comes from Capsicum annuum, assembly GCF_002878395.1. NCBI lineage: Eukaryota > Viridiplantae > Streptophyta > Magnoliopsida > Solanales > Solanaceae > Capsicum > Capsicum annuum. The sequence goes on along the minus strand of NC_061120.1, from coordinate 28,431,191 downwards.
TGGGCCAGTTACCATTCATGAAACAGATGATACTAGAGAACTTAGTATCAAAGGCATTCTCAAATAGAAAATCATTCACAGTGATTCTCATGCCAAGTACCATAGTCTCGAGTTCACCACTATTACGGGAGAGGTAAAGATTCACATAAAATATGTGAACTGAATCCTCATAGACCAGAAGTCCACAAAGACGAAACACAAAGGACAAATTTTTAAACTTAAAAAAGTGATCGATATTACAGAAGCAGTCTTTTAATTAACGGAGATTAATAATAAGACCGGGTATAATGGAGTGATCCTTAAAGGTAAAGAATTAGTCTTTGTGAGAGCATGCCCATAACTTGTGCATATTCTTTGAAGGGGAGGAAAGGAGAGGGCTTAGACGAGGTTTCTTGGTGGGGAGAAGGGGGCTGGATAGGGATTAGGAGGACGTCTCTTCAAGAGAGTTGACTGAGAGTCTGTTGAGGACTTATAAGATAGCTCAGAGAAGAACATGGCTGTCAAAGAGGGCTTTGGACACGATTGACATTGAACGAGTTCTGTTCATATGAGAGAAAAAAAGAAAAATATTAAAGAGGGAAAATATGAGGAGGAGAGCACAGTTAGGTTAAGCAAAGGAGGAGTGGGGGGAGTATGCGACTATTGGAAAAGATAGATGAAGGAAAGCTGAAGAGGTGTAAAGGAAAGGGTGACTAATGGAAGTGAAAGGGTGGTAGTCAAAGAAGTGTTGGAAAGGTAAAGGGGTTCAGAGGCGGCAAAAAAGGCGTGAAAATCAGTGAGGGTAATAATGACCTCCCTTTTATTTTAATTTTTAAAATAACCATACAATTAGAGTAGAAAATACTTGTCCAAAAATAAAGCTCATAAGTCATTAATACTAAGATTACCTAGTCTTTTTCTAAGGTAACAAAATCTTTCTTCTAACAGGGGTTTTGTGAAATATCTGCCAGTTGATTTTTGTAACCAACAAATATTAATGAAAAATCACAATTTTCTACATGATCACAAACAAAATAATGCTTGATATCAATATGTTTTGCCCTAGAATGATTCACAGTATACTTAGATAGACTAATAGCACTGGTGTTATCGCACATAATGGGAACAGATTCAAAAAACAAATAAAATCAAGTAGTTGATGCATAATCCATAAAATTTGAGTACCACAACTTTCAACGGTTATGTACTCGAATTCAGTTGTTGAAAGAGCAGCTGAAGTTTGCTTCTTGTTGTGCCATGAAACCAGGGCATCACTAAGAATTTTACAAGTTTTACTGGTGCTTTTTCTATCACTTTTGTCACTTGTAAAATCAGCGTCTGAATATCTAATTAAGTGAAACTAAGAAGATAAAGGGTACCATAGTCTAATGTCTTGAGTTCCTATAAGGTATCAGATGATCCTTTTGACGACAGTCAGATGAGACTCTTTGGGAGTCGACTGGAACCTAGCACACTTACATACGCTAAACATAATGTTTGGTCGACTGGAAGTCAGGTAGAGTAGTGATCCTATCATTCCCCTGTATATTTTCTCATCAACATCCTTACTAGACTAGTTTGAATAAAGGCTTGTGGATGGACTCATTGGATTTCCATAGGCCTTTCTTTTTTCCATGCCGAATTTTTTTATGAGTTCCTTCATGTACGTGGCTTGAATGATGAAAGTGCCTATGGGAGTTTGTTTGATTTTAATCCCAATAAGAATGTGAGCTCACCTATAAGACTCATTTCGAATTCTCTTTTCATCAAGTTAGCAAAATTTTCACATACAGAGATATTAGAACGACTAAAAATGATATCAAAATGTAAATTTGCACAATAAGAAGAATTGAATCAAGCTTCTGTATGAACAGAGTTGTATCAATTTTACCCCTTTGAAAACTATTATTTAGTAAAAAAAGTACTCAATCTCTCATACTAATCCTTTGGATCTTGTTTGAGGTCGTAGAGTGTTTTTGATAATTTAAAAACGTGGTTGGGATAAGATGAATTTTCAAACCCTGGGGTTGTTTACAAAACTTCTTCATGAATAAAACCATTTAAGAAGGCGTTTTTTACATCCATTTGATATAGCTTAAAATATTTGAAGGCTGCAAAAGCTAATAAAATTTGAATTGACTCTAACCTTGCCACAGGGGAAAATATCTTATCATAATCAATACCTTCTTGTTGGGAATAGCCTTGAGTGACAAGTCTGGCTTTATTTCTGATAACCTTACCTTCTCCCTTCAATTTATTTTTGTAAACCCATCTAGTTCCAATCACCGAGAAGTTTTTTAGTATTTCAACCAAGGTCCAAACTTGATTTCATTCAAAATAGTCCAATTCTTCCTTCATATCTATAACCCATGATTCATCTTTGAAGGCCTCATCGGTTTTCGTTGGTTCAATTTGAGATACGAGGGAAACATATGCTTGTCTTCTCAATGATGCTCTTGTTTACATTCTTCTTTTAGATTTCCAATGATGAGTTCATTTGAAGAGATAGCATTGTGTTTCAATTCTCTTAGAACACTTGGTTTCACTATTTTTGATATGGGAGTCGACTCTTGAGGGGGTGTAGTTGACTTGTCTTATGTGGCTCAGAGGTTGTACTGTTATTTTCTCCAGATTGTAGATTACTCACCTGTCCTTCATCAACACTTAAACTCATAGAGGGTGATTAGATTCATCAAATAAAATATGCATAGATTCCTCAAAACACAAAGTTCTTTTATTAAAGGCCCTCTAAGCACGACTAGTGGGAGAGTACCCAAGGAAAATACCTTCATCTCTTTATGGATCGACTTTTCCCATATTATTCTTACCATTGTTGTGAATAAAAAATTTGTAACTAAAAGGATGGAAATAGCTAATGTTGGGCTTCTTTCCTCTCCAAAGTTCATAAGGTATTTTCTTTAGAATAGGTATGATCAAACATCTGTTGATGATGTGACATGTTGTTCTCACTGCTTCTGCCCACAAGTAATCTGGGAGATTATTTTCTAATAGTATGGTCCTGGTATTTTCCTGGAGAGATTGATTCTTTTTCTCCACTACGCCATTTTTCTGAGGAGATCTAGCTGAAGAAAAGTTCTGAGAGTATCCGTTCTGAGCATAATACTCCTCAAATGCCTTATTTTTAAATTCATCTCTATGATCACTATGAATGTAAGTGATGAGCTGTCCAATTTCTCTCTGTACCTTTCTACAAAAAATATCAAAGTTTGTAAAAGCCTCATGTTTGTAAGCAAGAAACATTACCCAAGTAAAATGTGAGTAATCATCAACTATGACAAAAATATATCTCTTTTCACCAATACTTGCGGTGTTGGTAGGGCTAAACATATCCATGTAGGTTATTTGAAGAGGTTTGGTAGTAGAGACAATGTCTTAGGATTTAAACGATGTCCAGGTCTGTTTATCCAATTGACCGGTATCACAAATGTGATCCTTTTTAAACTTGAGTTTTGGTAGACCCTTTACTAATTCCAGTCTAAACAACTTCTCAATGATATGCATACTAGCATGCCCAAGCTTTCTATGCCACAACCAAGTATCATTGGTTTGCACAGTGAGACAAGTTAAGGTAGTAAAGTCATGACTATTTAAGACATAAATATTATCAACGTGCATCGATGAGAGAGATGTTTCTTTTGTTATATTTGATTAAGCAATTTTCAGCTTTGAAGAAGACTTCAAATCCGATGTCACAAAGATTGTGTTTAAGGTCGTCTACTAGATATACTTCACTGAATTCACATGAAGAGCCGAGTTTTACTGAGCCAAATCTAATGACGTTGCCTCTAGCATTGTCACAGAATCTGACTGATCCCCCATTTATTTTCTTTAGAGTAGAAAAACTCTCTTTCTTTTCAGTTATATGTCTAGAACATCCGATATCAATGGCCCACATTTCTTTCTTATAACTCTTGTGGACCTATTCCTACAAAATAAGAAGATTAATTTAGTCTAGGTACCCAAGTAGTCTTGGGTCCTTGCGGTTTAGATGTGCTTTCATTAGGATTTCAAGACCACACACTTTTAGGCTTATGCCTCCAACTGTAGGATTGGTGCCTTTCTGTCTACAGATAAAATAGACAAGTCCTCTAGAAGAGAAAGAGGTCTTGGCTGATTTAAACGATTTTGATGAGGAACTTAAATTGTTTTTAGACGAGTTTGATCTCATAAAACTGTGAGTTGGTGATATCTTAATACCGTTTCATTTTTTTACATCATCAAGCTCTTTATAAAGTAAGTCAACTTCAATTTGATATGCTTCAATTTTTGTTTGATAACTTCTTTATTCCTTTTTAAGTTTTTGATTAAATCGAGCTTCGCAACTCTTTTTCTCTTGAGCGAGTTTGTCATATTCATCTATAAATTTTTGAAGATCGTCAGTTATCATATCCAAATTAGATTCAAGAGTATTACAATTATGAAAATTGTGTAGTTTTACCTTGCTAGATCACCTATTGCCATGAAGCACATATTGGAGACTTTTATTTCTTCTTAGATTTCATCTTCATCACTCAGGATCCAAAATTTTGATTCTTTCTCGATGTTCTTTTTCTTAATTCTGGATAGTTTTCTTTGAAGTGGCCAGGCCTTCCACGGTGATAACAACGATCTTCATTTCCAGTGGAGTCAATATTTTTTGGCTCCTTGGAATCTTTGTTGTCTCTGTCTTATGATCTTCGTTACACCACGATTAATGAGAGTCATTTCTTCATTACTGGCATCTTTCAAAATATCCTTTTCTTTAGTTGGAGCAGTGTTAAAGTCTACTGGTTTCTTTTTTTCCTTCTTATGGTACTTATTGATATAATTTCATTCATATGCGATGACGTAAACTCGTAGTTCATCATATATCATGTTGTGAAGATCCTCGTTATCTAGAATGGCGGCCTTGGTTTCCCAAATTTTTGAGAGGCTTTGAAGCAGCTTCTAGACTTGCAGGCTATTTGGATAGATCATCTCCAGCGATTTCAGTTTGCATACGATCTTGCTAAATCTGGTAAACATTGTTTTAATTTTCTTATTATCCTCCATTTTGAACAACTTGTATTCATTGACAAGGGCAACAATCTTTGACTTCTTGACTTTGGTAGTTATTTCATAGGTTACCTCCAATTTGTCCAACATTTCTTTTATAGTCTCGTAAGATGATATCTTGTCATATTCTTCTCCACTAGCTGCACAAAAAAGTAAACTTATAGCACATGCATTTGTTTGGATTACCTCGTGTTGTTCTTTGATGACCTTAAAACTTTCAAGGTCTTCTATGTCAGTACTACTACATTCCTTGTCTTTGTCCTTTTTGCTTTTCTTTTAGTCTTGGAATCGGCTTTGGAACCTTCTTGATGACAACCTAGGCTTGAAAGTCATTTGATTGGATAAAGATTCTGAATCTATTCTTCCAGTAAGAGTAGTGTTTCCATTGAAGTATGGTGGTCTTATGAAGGAGTGACCATCTTGAAGAAGAATACTGGGAATTTAATAATTTGCCATTTGATCTATTGGTGAGACCTGCTCTGATACTAATTAAAATTCAATAGAGGGGTAAATTGAAAATTTTTTGTGAGTCGATTATTGGTTCCTTACATTCGAATCTCCTGCAGATCAGTGCACTTCACAAAATAGATTAGGTTCGAAGTAATTAAGTAAGTAAATAATCAAATGTAAAGTAAAGACAGAGATTTATCCTAGTTGGAAACACCAATGTGGTGCCTACTTCCAGTCTCCTTGGGTTTCAATGTTTTCTTAGATCATTCAATGTTGGGCTCGAGTACAATTATGAAAAATAAGTTTCAAAGACTTATTTTGTTCTTCATATCTTATGACACAGCTTCGGTTTGTGTTACAAAGTTAACTCGATCTTACTCTTTATACAACAATTGTAAACTAAGAGTTACAAAGCTTTGTAAGACTAAGATTGAGACACTTTGAGATTCTTCTTGAAGTTGCATAACTCTTGTCTATCCTTAGTCTTCTTTATTTATAGTCTTCGGCTGCTACTCTTCATAAAGAAACCTAAGAAATTTCTTCTCAATCAATGATTTGAATTGATTTCTTGATTGAGAAATATAGTCGTATGATATGTCCATATCGGATAGGTTCATATACAACTTTTACTCACGTCCATATCAGATATGTCCGTAATCTTTTCTTACTTTTGTTCTTATAGTGATTGATGTTCTTCCAAGTTTGGTTATGATCTTTTCTTCTTTTTACTGCATTGTGATTTATTAGATCTGCTGCATTTCTGAGATCGAGATTTTCCTTTTAATTATTTTCATTTTAATTGATTCGCTTGGATGTTGCGGATCTTGATTTAATGTCCTTCTATTCTTGGAGCTGGCTTTCTTATTTGCTTCATTTAGTAGTCCTCCAATGTCTTGCAAAGATCCACTCATTAGTTTGTCATTGTTAAAACGTAAACTTAAGAAACTAACAAAAATAAGGTGAATTAATAGCTATAATTAGTGATTTTTGATCCCTAGAAGTTAGGGTGGGGGGGTTAAACTATTGAAATGGGTATATACTCTTGTTGTTATTGACCAAGAACGAGTTAAACGATAATGAAAAGACAAAAATATTGCTTAAAATAAATCTGAGCAAGAAACTGAGGTAAGCTATGATTTGTTGTAGCACTTAGACTTTCTTGACTTTTTGTTTATTTGTAAACCAAATATCTATGATTTCCATCTAATGTGACTTACGATTTATTGACTTTATTTTATTTCATATGCATCATGACGATGTTGAGTAATAGAGGATTGGGTACCACTCTGGTACGGATATCATAAATTGTGATATAGGATCATATAGCAGTAGAGGATTGGGTACCACACAGGTATAGATATGATATATTAGGATAGACGATCAAATAGCACACTATTATAATATGATGTTGTTGTTGATGATGAAAAGGGTAAGAGATAATGCGCACATCCTGCATACATGCGCTCATTCATATGAATTGGGTGTCTTTATGATGATTATATATGGTGATGAATTGTTGGTGAAAATGAGTAAGTATAAAAGCTTGTGAAAGTAAACTTGTGCACTATATCTGTATGATGGATTTAGTTGTTGATGTCTTTGATTATAAGTTCTGTTATGATTGCTTTTATACTTGTTTGGCTTGCTTACCTATATATTGTTGAGTTACTCAACCTATGATGCTTTCCAATACTTGTTAATATACTTATGCTACATATACTCTTCTTTTGTTGAGTGTATAACATATTTCATAGGTTGACATGTGACCTCATTTCTAGTTAGTAGTTCAGACTTAATTTTGAGGATGAGCACCATGAATAGACAACCTTTAAATTATTGATGTTGATGTTAATCATTTTGGGACAAATACAATTCTTTATTACTTATTTTTGGAAATTTTAGTTGCTTTAGATAATACGATGACTTCAGATCCCGATGAAGTAGTAAATAGAGGTTTTTTGCACTCTATTAGTTTTGGATGCTGATGTTGGTTTGGCTGGTGATTTAAATTGTTGAATAGACTTCCAATTTTACTTGTTTAAAGCTAATAATTAATATAAGGTGCATATATATGTAAACTTGAGTTAGTAAGGGTAAGATTAATATCATACTTCTGCCATAGATTAGGGTGGGTGTCAATCATGACCAATTGGTATCAGAGTAATAGATTTGTAGATATGTTCATACAAGAACAAGTCTAGTAGAGTTCTACAAAATGGTAGAGAGATATTTGTACTTTTTTGAGAGGTTATAGGACTTTAGGAATGAATTCCTTTCTTCTTTTTTTATGTTATGACTTGATTTCAATTGGTATATGGCAATCCAAATTAGTATCTAACCCAATCCACTTGTGTTCGCAGATGGTGAATACTCACTATATCATAGCAACAACAATCATTGTAGCCGCACTTATAATAGTACTAACAATAATGCCCACGACAATCATTGGGGATGTAATTTGGGGCAGGCATCAAATTAGGGATATAGCTAGATGAGGAGGATGAAAGGCATCACTTGTTAGGGGTGGATCCTAGGTAACTGAAAGATCGACAAGATAGAGATCATTGTCTCCCCTCCCCCAATAATAGGATGCCTTAGGCCATCCTTAAAATAAAGAGAAAGTAGTTGAGCAAGAGGAGGTGGTAGTTGAAGAATATGCAGCTCCGGTGCCCTTGTATGTGGTGGTGATCCAATAAGTGTTGGGATTCTTGGGTAGCTTGGCCGGAAAAGGCTACACTTTAATTGTTCCAACTATTTTTCCCACAGCCTTGCAATATGTCGTTGTTTTAACACCAAGGATGGATGCAGTTTCTTAAGTAAGGTTATATCCCCAACAAATACTTAGACTAGTGATGACTGATGATGAACATGGGCTATTCCATAAGTTCATAAAAATGAAACAAGCAGCGTTCCAAGATATAAAATTTGAACATGCATTTGAATTCTTGATATAATTTCATAAACATCTGGAAAAGATAGGTATTGTTGAAAAATATGGTTTGCTGTATGCCAAATCCAAGTAATGATGGAGGTTAATTGTAGAGTGTAGGTCAGCCTTACCTCCACTCATTTGGGAACAATTTCATCATAATTCCTTGAGAAATATATTCCCCGCACTTATTGCAACCAGAAGAAGGATATTTTCTGAGATTGGGGCAGGGTAACACGTTTGTGGTGGCCTATAAGGCCAAATTACATTTCTTGTCTTATTATGCACTACAACTGATCATCTTAGAGGATGAATGGATTAGTTTCTTTATGAAAGGTCTGAATTAGGGATTCAGTTGGCTACGTTATTTATGGTAAGTCTAGGAAATCCTTTTAGGAGATAATTGAATTTGTCAAGAAAGCAAAAGCACTTGAGAAATAGAGAGAGGTAAAAGTAGAAGATAAGAAGGCTCGGACCTCACTATTTCAATGATACTTTCTCAATAGGGCGTGGTTCTTTTAAGCCTTACCATTCAACTATGTCAGTGTCTGTAAGAAGCCCAACTGGGGTTAGTTACTTGCCTTCTGGGATCGGAAGCTATACATTATTATCATCTTCAATTTATAGGTTTTCTTTAGGCTTAGGTGCCACGAGTATGGAGTTTTGGGTCACATCAAGAGTTATTGTCCTAACTTCTTGTCTGAAGGTCAATTGACTAAGCAACCAACTTCTACTGCTTTAGTTCTAAAAGGTCATGGTAGTAGAGAAAATGATAAGAATCATCTATAAGGGGGCATGGTGCCTTGGCTAGGGGTGGAAACTAGTCCAATAAAGGTGGAGGACAGGTTGGTATAAATAGAGTTAGGAGTGGTAGAGGTAGCGGTCTTAGTGGTGATAAAGTACATGTTTGCACAGTTTTGGTAGATCCTAAAGAAGAAGTTTCTGATGCTATGATCACTGGTACCATTCTTGTCTATGACTGTATGGCTTCCATATTATTTGATCTCGATTCTATTTTCTCTCATATATTTGTGAAATTTGTTATGGGTTGAGACTTAGATTGTGCATGAGTCTTCTATGTCTATGTCTATGCCAATTGGGGTGTTCGTATATGTTGATTAGGTAATCGTGTGTATGTTTCTGGATTTAAAACTCTAGTAGATCTAGTTATTCTAGAGATGGAGAAGTTTGATATTATATTAGGGATGAGTTGGTTGTCGCCTTATCATGCTATTTTCAATTGTTATGGAAAATCTCCTATTATAGAAATTCCTAGATGGTAAAGTTAGAGTGGGAAGGTGCTTTTTTTCCTAGTCCAATGATAGTTGTGTTAGCAATTTGTGCCCAGATTTTAGTAAAGAAAGGGTGTACGACATTTCTAGCCCCATCTCCGAAAAGTTAAATCTATAATCTATCCCATAGAGCCAATCTCAGTGGTGTATAGATTCTTAGAGGTGTTTTGAGATGAACTCTCGAGTATACCTCTAGACTTAAAATTTTATTTTGTATAGATTTAGAGCCAAGAGCACAACCCATTTCTATCCCTTCTTATCGCATAGCCCTAATAGAGTAGACAGAGTTGAAGTCTTAGTTGTAAGAGTTGTTAAAAAAGAGTTTTATTTACCCAAGTGATTCTTCTAGGGGTGCACCTATTTTATTTGTGAAAAAGAAAGATGGTAGCATGAGAATGTGTACAGACTACCACTAACTTAATAAGGTACCATTCGTAATAAATTTCCCTTGCCTAGGATAGATGATATGATTGATAAATTGCAAAGGTTGCAGGATTTTCCAAAATTGACTTGAGGTCAGGTTATTATCAATTCAATATTAGAAAGGAGGATACCCCAAAGACTATACTTCTAACTCTTTATGGGCACTATGAGTTTCTAGTTATGTATTTCGATTTGACCAATGCCCCGACTGCTTTCATGAGCCTAAAAAATAAAGTTTTCAAGTTGTTTCTAGATTCATTTGTTATTATTTTTATTGATGACATATTGGTTTACTCTAAAAGTGAAGAAGAGCATAAATCTCATTTGTATACGGTGTTGGGGTTGCTCAAAGAGAAACAACTATATGCTAAATATTCTAAGTATGTTCTGGATTTCTTCAGTGTCCTTCTTGGGACATATTGTTTTAAGGAAGGAGTTATGATAGACCCGTAAAAGGTTAAAGTAGTTAGAAATTAGGTTAGACTGACAAACATGACAGAAATTTAGAGTTGTATAGGGTTGGCTAAGTTATTGTCGTTGATTTGTTAAGGGATTTGTTGTTATTGCCTTGCATATGTCCCGCCTCACTTAAAAAGTAATCTCCTTTGTATAGGATGACAAGTGTGAATAGAGCTTTGAAAAGCTCAAAATGTTATTGACCTCTGCGCCGATTCTCATGTTGCCTATTGAGGGTAAGGATTTCATTATATATTCTGATACCTCGCGGTTGGGTTAGGTGCTATTTTGATGCAAGATCAGAATGTGATTGCTTATTCTTCAAGATAATTAAAGCCTAAAAACTACCCCACACATGACTTAGAATTGGCAGTTGTGGTCATTATTTTAAAATTTGTAGGAACTATATCTAGAGGTGAAGTGTAAAGTGTTCATAGATCACCATAGCCTACAATATGTGTTTACCCAAAGAGATTTGAATCTAAGATAAAGAAGATGGATGGAGTTATTTAAAGACTATGACATCTCATTCCTATATCAGTTAGGCAAAGACAATATGGTGGTGAATGCACTGAGTCGAAAACTAGTGAGAATAGAAAGTTCAACATTGCTGGAGGTATCCAAGCACTCATAGGCTAGAAAGGTACAATTTATGGCTAACATTTTCTTAAAATTGCAAGAAACTAGTAGCAGAAGGGTGTTAGCACATGTGGAGGTCACGTACATATTTTATGATCAAATCAAAAGCAAGCAGTTCAAAATAATAAATTAAACAACCTTAGGTAAAAAGTGTTACAAGGTGGATCAAGAAAGGTCATTCCTGATAAAAATAGAGAATTAAGGATTAAAGGGTAGTTATGCATATCCGAGTAGGCAATTTGGTCCCAACTATTCTGGTAGAGGCTCATAATTTTAAGTACTATATACATTTAGGTGCCAACAAGATGTATAGGGACTTGAGATAACAATATTAGTGGTGAATAATGAAAAGGTATATTATGAATTTTGTAACCAAGTGTTAGAATTAACATTAAGTTAAGTACGAACACCAGAAACCTAATGGTATATTCTAGAGAATGCCCATTTTAGAATGGAAATGAAAAAGGATAACCATCGACTTTGTGGTCAGCTTTTCTAAGACTTTGAGAAATTACGACTCTATATGGGTCATTGTTGATCGATTGACCAAATCAGCTCAGTTTATCATGGTAAGAATGGATTATAATGTAGCTATGTTGGCTATGATTTATGTGAAGGAGATCGTAAGGCTTCCTAGAGTGTTGGTGTCTATTATGTCAAACATGGGTACTCAGTTCACCTCTAATTTTTAGGAGAGATTCTAGTTGGAGTTAAGATCTAGATTGGATCTAAGTATATCTTTCCATCCACAGGCCGATGGCTAGTCATAGTGAACTATCCAAGTGCTTGAGGACATGCTTTGGGCTTGTGTTATGGACTTTGAGGGTCAATAGGACCAATAATTACCACTGTCCTATTTTGCCTACAATAATATCAACCACTCTGGTATTGACATGACTCATTTTGAGGCTTTATATAGTAGGAGGTATAGGTCTCCAATTGGGTGGTTTGATGTATTTGAGATGAGGCCTTGGAGCACCGACATACTTAATTAAGAACTTGATGGAAAAGTGATATTCATATAGAAAAAGATCATAGTAGCTTAAATCCAACAGAATAAATATGTATACAATAAAGTGAGAGATAAAAAGTTCACAGAAGGAGAAAAGATACTCCTAAAAGTGTCACCCATGAAGGGTGTAATGCGGTTTGGTAAGAAGGCAAGTTGAGCCCAAGATACATTGGACCCTTTGAGGTTTTTAAGAGAGTGGGGTAGATAGCATATAGAAGGTCTTACCTCTTAGTATGTCTGCGGTTCACCTGATATTTCATATACCCATGTTAAATAAGTATCACAAGATTAATGATTAAATCATTCGTTGGGGCCCTAAATTTTTTTATAAGGAGTTGTCCGGCAAAGAGGAACCAATTGCTATATTAGATAAGGATGTAATAAAGTTGAGGAACCAAGTCATTCATTGTGTAAGGAACCAAGTCATTGATTATGTAATACAGTACTATTGAAGAGGCTACTTAGGAGATGGAGGCGGACATTCACAAGTGATATCCACACTTATTCATTGACCCATGTACTTCTCTTTTGCATTATTGTGTCCTTGGGATCTAATTTTCATTTAGGTAAGAAAAAAGGATAAATTTATATCTAATATAACGACCTAAATTATCGTGATAATGAAAAAGAAGGTAAAATTTGCACTTGAACTTTTCTTAGTCAATTTTTGAGAAATTTAAAACTAGTCTAGGATTGGATGATTTTACAGGAAGTATTAATCAAATAGAATCTGGTAATAATGTGATTGTTGGTAGTGTTGTTTGATGTGATATTTAGCTAGACAATGAGTTTAGAAAGCCGAAGCAATTTCTGGCACCTAAAATGGTGTTATAAAATTCCAGTTATAGAATTTACGTAGAGGGGTTGGTTCACAATGTTATAATTTATGGTGTGTGTCGGAAAATTAATAAAACTAAGGAGAGTCCAAATGAGAGAACGGTCTCTGAAAGCTGAAATGCAACATTGTTGCAGCGGAAAAGTAACCTTCGTAGTGGTAATAGGTATCAGAGCGATGGACCTCCATTTTATGTTGTGAACCGCTGCAATGGTAACCCAAAAAATTTATCAATTTTTAAAGATCAATAAGTATTTTCATTCCCTACTTTTTTACAAAAATGCAAGGGAATTTTGGAAAAGGCGATTTTCGGAGAATTGTTTTAGGTTTTTCATCTTTGGAGGTAATTTTTTATATCCTATATTTGATATTACTTCTTATAACCTTAGAAAATCATTAAAAATGAATTCAAGGTAGAAATCGAGATTTAGACCTAGTTGTAGAATTGATGAAAAGTAGTGAAAATGTATACAAATTCACTAGCGAATGATTCTAGGGTGTTATAAAACATTAATGACGATAAAATTCTGATTGTTCATGCTAACTCCAGTAGAATTTATGTGATTCAAAAGATAAAATGCCCTAAGATGATAGAACAATGTGAATTAATAACTAAAATCAGTGATTTTTTTATCCCTAGTAGTTAAAAAGGGGTATTGAAATGAGTATATATTCTTGTTGTTATAGATCAAGAATGATTTGAACGAGAATAAAAAGGTAAAAGTGTTACTTAAAAGTGACCTGAGCAAGAAATTCAGGTAGGCTATAGATTTTTATGGCACTTAGACTTTCTTAGGTTTGTGTTTGTTCGTAAAGCAGGCTTCTATGATTGCCTTCTAGCATGACTTGAAATTTATTGATTGTATTTCATTTCATATGCATTGTGTTAATGCTGGGTGATAGAGGATTGGATATCACGTCGTTTTGGATATGATATGTTATGATAGAGGATTGGGTTTCATGATGCTATTAGGGGTGGCAATTTCAGCCCATATTTGTGAAAAGAGTCCATTTAACCCATATTTAGTGAATTGGATCACTCATATTTCAAATGGGTAAATATGGACTTCAACTCATTTTAAAAGCTGATACAAATATGAACAAAATGGGTAAAATATGGGTACCTATTTAAACATAGAGATCACCCACCTATGCTTAAAGTTTCAGTTTTTTTTTCTTTTCTAGTTTCTTTTCTTCTTCTTTTTTTCTTACTTTTTTCCTTTAATTTACTTTTTTTCTTTTTCATTTTTTTACTCATTCCTTACAATTTCTTTTTTTCTTTCTCATTTTTCATCTATTTTTTTATTTCTTTATTTCTTTTTTCTTTGTATTTTTTTTTTCGCTTTCCCGTTTCTCATTCTTATTTCATCATTCGTATTCGCTTGAGACCTACATGGGTTAGTAAATATAAGCTTCTAATTATCCCATTTAGCCTATATAATTCATAACATCTCTTATCAATTAAAGATAATCCATAGTCTCACTCCTTTATTATTATTTTTTTCTATCTTTTATTTCTCTTTCTTTTTTTTTTTGTTTTTTCTTTCTTTTTTCCTTTAATTTACTATTTTTTTCTTTTTAATTTTTTTCACTTATTTTTTACTCGTTTCTTACACTATTTTTCTTTCTTCTTTTTCATCATCTTTTTCTTTTTCAATTTTATTTCTTTGCATTCTTTTTTTTTTGTATTTTAGTTTCCCCCTTTTTCATTCTTGGTTCGTCATTTTTGTCATTTTTCTTATTTTTTTTATATTCTTTTCCTCATCTTTTTTTTTTGTCATTGCATTTTAGATTTTTTTTACTTTAAATTACTTGTATCATACTATATATTTCAAATAAATTTATTATTTATATTTGAATAGTTTAGTTGTCAATGTGTGCAATTTATCATTTGTATTTGAATAGTTTAGTTGTCAATATGTGCAATTTATCATTTGTATTTACATACAAATAAGTATATGAATTAAAATCAGCATAGGTTGTGGTGCAGTAGATGGGGCTGCTCCACCCTTAACCAAAGGTCGAGGGTACGACCCTGGTTATGGAGAAAACTCTGTTGGGAGCGCTGCCACCTTAATGGGCCCTGCAACGCCCGATCCGGATTAGTCAGGGCTCCAATGCAAGCACCGGACACCGGATGAAAAATAAAAAAAAGTATATGAATTAATTGTATTTTCTTGAGACTAAAATATATATGGATGAGGATCCACATAGCCCTCGAATTATAAATGTTGGGCGAATATAAATCAATATGCGCTTATGATATTTTCGTTATCATAAAAAAAAAGAAGGAAACTAAAAAAAAAAGTAGAAAGAGAGGTAGAAGTTAGAGATAGAAGAGAGAAAAAAGCGTAAAGAAAGAATTGAAGAAAACAATACAAAAAAAATCAAAAAGAAAAAATAATGAAAAAGGAGAAAAGGAAAAAGAAAAAAGATGATTGTGAAAACAAATATACTGAGTGGTTACGATATTTTAGTCATCATCCATAATTTGTACTCGACTTAACCATGTTCTTCAAAAATAAAAAAAATAAAATACAACCAAAA